>NW_024062407.1:600000-1184065 GCF_006381635.1 Hibiscus syriacus
CAATTTTTCTTATTAGGAACTTTTTCTCCCTAACCGGATGGGTTCTTCTCATTGTGAACCATTCCCATGAAATGATTGGTTTATCTTTTCTTGGAAGAATTTTAAACCTCCGACAAGATTTTCATATGTCATTGATATGCAATAAAGAATACCATAAGGTAATAACCCTAAAGGTGCTTAATTCTTTGTTAGGATATACTTCTTGCAATGGTAAGATTATGGTTGAATCTTTACTAAAATCATATTCTTATGAAAATATTGTTGACCTATTGAAATCCTATCAAAAATTCAAAACCTGATGAAAATGAATGTTCATGTTCCTATTTTTGGGAAATGCCTAAATATGCATACATAATGTCATTTTAGTATTTCAAATTCTATTTTCTCATGAATCTTTTCTCCGTTCTCCTTAATGTCAACTTGCTTTTCCAAAGTTTGACTTTGCAACCATGTTTGACCCTTTTTTGCATCTTTTCTAGATTTCCAAACAAATATTCTAGACCGCCCTTTCGGGTTTTCACTTTAGATTCCTTTTCTCAAAGAGCCCTTTCCGGTTTTCACTTTGGTTTTTTTCTTTTTTGTTTTTCCTTTCTCTTTTCTTTTTTCCTTTCTTTTTCATTTATTACAAATGCCCCTCCATCTTCCTCAAATAATGTCTTGATAAGAATTACCTTTAGCACTACCTGAATGGTCATCATTTTATTATTATCTTCATATGTTTAACCCATAAAAAATGTTTTGATATGTCTCATCACACATTTTTCATCAATAAAAACAAGTGTTAACCAATGTTTACTTCAAATTCTTTGTACTCAAACAAAGTTAACTCAAAGTAATACCAAGAAATCTTTTGTTTAACAAACTATGTTAGTCCAGTTAAAAGATGTTTATAATACTTAATAGAAATGAAGTTTAGAATGGTAAAATTGAAATTTATTGATCATATATAGGAAATTATAAAAAAAATCATGGTAATTAAAGTAATAATAAAAATCTTGAAGTAAGATTCAAATATCCCACTGATCACTAGCATGAGTGTTATTAACCCAATTAATTTGATACAATTTGGGGCATTGAGGTGAGATTGTGTCTGAAAGATCTCAAATGTTGTTAAGATTTATGTAGACATGATATTTCTGCCAAAATATCAGGCTTTCAAGAGGGTTAAATTGTTGGGTGTCTAATATAGAAATGCATTTGAGCTGTCCTTTTAGGTTTTCAACTCAAATCGTTCCTTTCGTTTCAAGATGCCCAATTCGGGTTCATCTTGAACCCCCTTTTATTTTCATTTTTTCTTTTTTCTTTTCTATTTTTATTTTTTTATTATAATTGTAATATTTCTTGACAAATTCGGAGTTTATTGGGTTCCTCAACACTTCTTCAACCATCTCTGCCAAAATCAATGTTCATTCAGAAAAGATCTTTTTAACAACATATAGAACTTCCTCATCACCATAGTTCGATATGCATACAAGGCAAACAATAACTTCTCATTTCAATCTCTATAAGTTTTAGTGGTGTTTGTGATGATCCTCTTAGTGTTATTATTTTCCACTTCTACTTCCCCATTCATCTTAGGAAGGTAGGTTATTGAATTAGCATGATTTATCTTGAAATGTGTATGAAGTTCTTCAATAATCTTATTATTCTGATTAGTAGCATTATCTGAAATGATTTTATCTGACAACCCATATCAGAAAATTAACTATTCCTTTATGAATTTACAGACTGTAGACCTTCTGATATTGGAATATGATGCAATTTCTACCCACTTAGTGAAATAATCAATTGCCACTAAGATGAAGTAATGTCCATTTGAAGCTTTTGGTGTAATTGCTCCAATGACATCCATGCCAGATATAGAAAATGACCATGGTGCAATCATCACATGTAAAGGTAATGGAGGCATATTAATCTTATCAATATATACTTGGAATTTGTGACATCTTACATAATCAACACAATATGTCTATATAGTGGCCCAATAGTATCCATATCTCATAATCATTTTAGCCATGGAAAAATTGTTCGCATGTGTTCCACGCATTCCAGCATACACTTCTTCCAAGTAATTTTTGCTTCTTAGGAATTCACAAATCTCAATAGCCTTGATCATTGTCTCTTTTGTACAAAACTTTCCCATTAAGGATATAACCATCATCCATTCTTTCGATTGTTCTTTTATCAATCTCAGATGTACATGGAGGGTACGATTGATACTTGATATACTATAGAATATCATGGTACCACGGATAGCCATATACTTCCTCCTTTATGTTATAACAATGTGTTGGGTTTCGTACACTTGCATTATTATTGGCACATGTTCGCCTTTTTATTTGCTTTACATGTGCCAGTTAATGTAGACAAAGCATCAACTATTTGAATGTTTTCTCGAGGGAGATAAGTGAATGTGACTTCTTCAAATTCTTTTATTAACTAAAGGATCAAATTTCAGTATTCAACCAGCTGATCTGAAACTAATCAATTGAGCATCAATAACAAATTTCAATTTTTGATACAATGATGAAGGAACTGCACTCGTAAAATGAATCCAAGGTCTTCCTAGCAAGTAGTTATAGGTCAGGTGTATTTCTATAACCATAAATATAATATTGTATACTGTAGGTCCAAGAATTAATGGTACATTTATTTTCCCTAGTATATCTTTTTGGGTTCCATCAACAGCTCTAATGACATTCTGGTAAGGCTTCATATGCATGACATCAACGTGCAACCTTTGTAGTGTTATTAATGGCGTTACATTCAAAGCAGAGCCATTGTAAATCAAAACTCCTGGAAATGCGTGACCATTATAGTGTGTCATGATATTCAATGCTTTAATAGACCTCATTCCATCATCAACGATCTTATCATTAGTGAAAGTGATATAATTATTTATAGTCGTGTGCCCCACAATTCGATCAAGCTTGTTGATAGATATCCTCAGGTACAAATGTTTGGTTTAGCACCTTAAAAAAGCATTACTATGCATTTCTAAATTCATTAATAAATCTAGTATTGAAATTATTGCTTGTTTCTTGTACAACTGTTCAACTACAATGTATTCACTACACTTAAAAAACCTCAGAAACTCTTGTTCTTGAGCCTCAGTCACAAGTTCATTAACCACTGGTGGTGGTTCATCCTCAAATCCCTTCGGTGGTACCACCGTTACCTTCTTTTCTTTCACCTTCTCATCTTTTTTGGATGTTTCAAGAGAGTCACATTTCCCACTTCTTGTAAAGTGACTAGCCTCGTTCACTATCTCCATTTTTGGTTTTCCTTCCATAGTGATTTATATCTTTTCAATAGACCCTGATCCTTCTAGCATAAATACATTAGCACATAATTCCAAGGAACCTTCCTAATGTCCTTGAATGAAAATGATAAGGGAGCATTAATTATCACCTTTGAGGTTTCTGACACTAGATTCACTACTCCAGGTCTAACATTAATTATTAATGGTTTACATTCTCTATAAACGACCCTGGAGCCTTTTGACATGGAGACATCAACTTCTCTTCTTCCTTCATCCTTATCGAAGAACTTTATTTCTTTATTATCCATTAAACCCTAGATTAAACCCCTAAGCTCATAATAAAACTAAATCTCGTGTCCTTCCTCCTGGTGGTACTCATAATATAATCCACAATCAATAGGCCTTGGTTTAAGATTGCATTTGATCATATCAGCTTCATATAACTACTTAAATACCCAAATGATGAGATATTTAATTTCTGAAATGTTCTTCAATCTCTCATGATCATCCTCACAAATCATATTCACTTATTGTCCTCCATGATTAGGTAAGGGGTGAGTAGCTACACCTAGGGATTAAACTCCAAATTCTTGGTATTGATCAAGTTTTGCACTACCATTTTAAAGGCTAAACAATTCTCAATGGTATGCCCAGTGGTGCTAGCATGGTATTCACAGTACGAATTTTCATCATACCAACGAGGATACAGAGGTTGGAGATGGGACAAGTGATATGGTCATACCATATCTTCCTTTAGCAATGAGGCATATATATCTGAATATGGTACTAGAACAAGTATGAAAGACAGTCTCGTAGCTTCTCTCCTAGGTCCTTTATTCTCATTTGTATCTGCCCTCTTTGCTCTAGGTATAATGATCATGATGCTTATTACAACATTTTTGTTGTAGGTGTTCGTATTGTTCACCTTATTTTCTTTCTTCTTGTAAGTGGGGTTTTTAGAGCTAGACCCATCTCCCCATTCAATCCTCCTACTCTTGATAGCATTTTTAATTAATTCACCAAAGATAACCAAAACAAAAAAAAATTCTTGGTTGCATTTTCGAGCAGATTTCCAAGGTATGGGGCCTTTAATATGTTCACAAAAATTACAGTGGCCTCTTTTTCAATTAGAGAAGGTTAAACCTGGGCAGCCATGTCTCGCCACCTTTAGGCATGTTGTATAAATGATTCATTGTTCTTCTTCTCCATATTCTAGAGATTCCACCTACCGAGAACCAAATCAGTGACATGACGATATTTTTCGAGAAATACCTTAGTTAAATCTCTCCATGTGTTAATGTGAGTCCTAGTAAGCTAATTGTTCTAATTGGCTACAGATCCATACAAATTATCTTGGAAGCATTGTATTAATAATTTCTTATTATCGGAATGCGCAAACATTCTCTTACAAAACATTATGATGCGAGACGAAAGAGAAGTCATCCCATCATACTTTTCAAAGTCGTGCATTTTGAATTTTAGTAGAAGAACCAAATCAGGGACTAGACTCAATTCTTTTCCATCAAACCCGTAGAATGGCTTGGTCACTTCCATTAGCTTCAGTCTTTTTTCAAGACTTTTCAAATGATAGGTGAGCTCATCATTTTCCTTCTCTTTTTTAGATATCTCATTCGGATCAGGAAATTTATTTTCAGTATAGAAATATCCTAAATTTACTCTAGAAGTAGCGGGATAATTGACGTGGACGAAAGTTCTAGTCTGATGTTGTGGCAGATTCTCGGTTGCAAAGAGAGCAGGTGGATGAAATTCTTGGTGCACAGAGGTTCGCACAAGGATATGGATAGGTGTGAAATCTAAAGGATGCGAAGGGTCCTCAGTAACACTCTTAGCATTAGTCACATGCTTCCTAAACGTTTCTTCCATTTTTTAGCAAATCAACCTAAAAATTAACAATGTCAATCTCTGTCTTAGCAAGTCTTCCTTTCATCTCATCATGTAACTCCTTTTGATCTTTCTCCATCTTATCGAGTTTGGCTTTCATTTCCTTAGTTACTTTTCTTGTATTGTATTGGTTTGGGTTGCCTTTCCTTTTAACAAGGGTCAGGTAATGCGATCTCTTATTATTATTCAAAGGTTTTTTATTAAATAGATGTATGTTTTGATGTATGATTTAAAAATGAGTTAGTAAATACAAATTCAATGCGAAATGCATGTTTGCAAAAGATATTAATCCCAAAATAACAGTTCATAGAAAGATTCTTGAAAAATGCACAATGTCTAAGCACACTTGTAAAGTGAAAATCAGAAATTAAAAATAAAATCTAGCTTTATCTCTAATTTTTAAATTCCTGACAGTAGGCGGATGATGTGTTGCTCTTCCTCTAACTATGGCACCACATAGATCTTCAAGGCATTAGCATCATGAGACATCTCAAATACTTGTTAGACGACCTCATGAGCTTGATCATTAATCGTATCTTTTGACTTACAAAGCATGGTTATAATTTCTTGGTTAGTAGGACATATACTTTCCTTAAGGCAATGAATGTGGTCATTACATCCATGCAGGGTACTCTATAGCTCAGTGATTTTGATCTTCAAGGCCACATTTTCATCTTAAGTCATTTTTCTAGCCAATGCATGAATTAGTTCGACTCCTAACTCTGCTACCATTTTTCTCAAAGCCTCATTTTGACACCCAATTCCCGTATCTGTACTCAAATACGAGATAAAGATATCACATCAACTATTTAAGACATTTTCTGTATAAAAATCGATAAAATTTTGTCCCTTTTAAAATCATCAAATTTAATATGAAACATTAGAAATAATTAATCACTTAAAAATGAAGAATAATATTTTAACACTCAATTTAAGTTTAGTTTCAAGCAACAACATGGCAGTTCAATATTGTTTCATATAAGTAGTGAAACTGCCTAAATAAAAAATCATCTTTATGCTAATTAAAATATAACTTCATTAAAATATAAAACCAAAATACATTCTTATGACCATAAATCACCTACAAAACTCTACAAATAAATTATTACAAACCATTTAAAATTCATAAACATATCAAAGTGTTTTAACTCATTTTAAATCTAATCATATTAAAATATTATGGACATTTATCACCTATATTCATACCAACTATAAAATCAAAACAACAGTAGGATGTCATTACTGTTACCAGTGTGGAATGCTCGATAAGTGATGTCAAGCTATGCTCCTTACTCTACTCAATCACCTTTTCCTATGGATGAAAATCATTACACTGTAAGTATACACTTAGTGAGGCATATATATTAAATTAAAACATTTCAATATATAAAAATTTCATAATAATTAATGTATTATAATTATCATATAAAATATATGAACATGTAAAACTGACTTATTAAAGTCATTCTTTCATCTATAACCTGTAAAACATTATTTCTTACATATAAGGCAGTTTATGCCAATAAGTGTATTCGATGAAATATTTACTTTCAACGAATAAACCATACATGTACTTTTCACTTTTTATATAAACAATAGCCCAATGTATAACAAATGAGAATGCATGGTACACAAGTTAGACGAGCATACACGTATTACACTTTTAGTGCCAAACATACGTACAAGTATTGAAGAACACAATACCTTTGTACCATAATTCAATTATCATGATGCCAAAATCAGACGAATCATACATTCTTTTCTCAGAATATCACAGTCTAATATCATACGACTATGTACTGATTGCAACTGCGTACAGAACACCAAAATCAGACATGCTAGTACATAATGCAATTGCTATGCTCCACCTCTATGGCATGCCAACTATACCAACCAACTAAATATGTAAACATTGGCCATTCTTATCAAATCATATACTATTCATTTATTAGAAGTATTCATAGATACTATCATATCAAATCGTCATACAAAAGTGCATTGGACAGTTCATACCCGAAATCATCCATAAAACCATTTAATAAAAAGTATCATATAAAATGTATTAGGTAATTTTATATCCAAAATCATCTAAATACTTTTTCGATAAACCAGTATGAAAATAGATCAAAATACGATTTAAATACTTTTTTTTTCAAACCATTCGAGGTTGTCTAATCAGAAGTCTTCCTCATATCATATATAATAATATAAGTAAGAATGCAATCACTTGAAATGCCTCACTATCAACCTTTACTTTCAATATAAGCCTCACTCTTAAACATTTTTCTTTTCTTTAAGCTTGTTTATATCTCAATTTCAATCACAATCTACATAAGCTTCATTTATCGAACACATACCATTCAAATCATATGTTAGTATCATTCTAACATTGGCACATATCAGGAATGTAATTCCTAAAAATTATTTCGATACCAGTTCAATACTAATATCACTTCATAACATGAATATTGACTCTTACTCTTTAAAATGACACTCCAAGTCCTCTACTATTCATATTCATCACTATTTTCACATGGAAATTTCCAATTTCACATTTCAACCACTAAATATGAATTCTTTTTAGAATTCATCTAAATATTTCTAATTTATTCAAAATGCACCCCTACCATTTTACTTCAAGTCAAACTTCTAAAAGAATATGTACCCCTTCCAATATTTAATTTAAATATGGTACATCAACTTTTATATAATTACCATTTAAATATCCAATTTCTCCTTATTTACGATTTGGTCTTTATACTTGAATAAACTTCCAAAATTGGTCCAAATCACATTTCAAAGCATATAGAATCATTCTTATCTCAATTTTAATCCTTAGGAAATTTTTGCATATTTTCCCTTTATTTTTCCATGTAGGTCAAATATCAAGGGGTATACTTTCCATGATTTCCAATTTGATTTGGTCATGAATTCAACCTTTCTTCATCATTTCCATGCAATTCCAATCAATTTCATATAAAAAACAATCAAAATTCAATCTTTTACATTAACCATAACCTTAACCAAATATCTTTAAGCATTTACAATTGATTTTAATCATTAACATGCTTGGAAATGAATCAACTACATCACTAACTTTAAAATTCATCCTTAAATCATTGAATTTCAACTTACTCTTCATCCAACCTAATAACCCAACCAATGATCCAAGCAAGAAAACCCTGAAATATTTATGTGAAATGATAGAGAATTTGATGTAGATAAATTCTCTACTTCACACTTTAATAAAAAAATCAACTAAATAAGCTTGAAAATGAAAAAAATAAAATTTCTCTTACCTAGCTATGAGATAACTTTGTAAAAGACCATGTTTTGGGTCTTGTTACTTAGGTTATTGTTTACCTAAAAGCCATTTGTTATAGCACTTTAGTTTCATTTAGTTTCATGTAGTATACATTTGCATAAGGTGGATAAGTTTTGTCGAGGCAAACTTTATTTGGTTTAATTGATGTTGCTTTAGAGGAAGCTTGTTAGTTGGTTTTGTTGATACAGGAAATGATGAATGAGGAATTTATTTGCTGAGACAGAGCAATTCTCCAGGGCTAGAGGAACACAAGAAGATGACAGTGAGGAACAAATTTTCTTGCCATGGCAAGATTTATCTTACAAGTTTGACGTTGCTCAACAGAACTGCTGACGCTACTCGCCCAGCTTCATGCTCACATGAAATCATGCCTTCGTCAAGGAAATTGACCACTACCAGCTACTATGTCATTTATAAAACATGTATGTCAACAAGGGTATTTAGGAAATTTCCAAGGGCGCTAAACCCTAGAAGATCCCATTATAAATATCCCATCATTGTTTTTCAAAAGGTAACCCAACCAAGGAAAAAACATATCGTAGGCTTGGAGTAAGCGGCTGCAGCACCATACTTTCCACCATTCCCACTAAATCGTCAGTGGTGTCCTCCATAGCTGGACTTCATCAGAGCAGTGGACAAGCCCTCGAGAGAGGTCAGTTGCTGGAGCAGGCGTGGTGGTGGTCAGAATGTCACGGTAGAGCTCTTATTTTAGGAGTGTTTCTTCCTTTGTTTTTCATCTTCATATCCTATTAAGGGTTTTACTTAAATTATTGATTTGTCAATGATATTCTTCGCACCATGAACTTTTTTACTTGGTGTTGGTTATTGTTTCTATGAACGTTATTTGCTTATTAATGAATGATGCATTTTGTTTTATGTTAAGTGTTGTTTTGTTAAATTTTTAAATATTTTTCCTTGATACTGTAAGAGATTTTGAGAGATTGTCTGGTGCCTTGGTAAAATATTCATATACTTTGTAAGAGCTTTTGAGAGATTGCCATTTTTCTTGGAATAGATGCCTAATATCGAGAGAGTTAGGGTATATCTACGTGACCAGCGAAACTAATCCAGGATGGTGAGGTTCTAATATGCCTTAGAGATAAGAAAAGAGTTTCATTTGACTAAAAGGAGTAAATAATATAGTTAGATAGGCAAAGAATACAGTTTACGCTGAGGGGTATTGTCACAACAACAGTTTGACAAACCAAGGGTTGTAGCTCACGCCAAGTAGTAGTACCATAACAGCCGTCTTAGAATACTCTAGTAATCCTGTTGGGCAGCCTAAGCATAGCGCACTAAATCATCCTTAGCGTGAAATAACTTATCGCCGTAGCAAAACCAACCTAAGTGCTCCGTAAGAAGTCTGATTGCTTGAGGTTTTACTGAATATATTGAACTCAACATTTTTAGTTGTTTCGACAACTTTTATTTGTTTACTTTTGCATAATTCTCTTGCCTTGGCCAAACTTTTCTGCACACCATACTTTACATTAATTATTGCCGCAGCAATACTGTTCTATTTGTTTAAACCATTTGCTCCTGTTTACTTTCCTCTTTGACAAGAACTGTAGGACTAGCTTGTGACACCTAGTTCTAGTTGTATCAAAACTTCAAAAATTCCCACCAATCCCTGTGGAGATGATACTCAACTTACTACTATATTACTTGCATAGATTGTGTACACTTGCATTGATTTGTGTGTCCCAATAAGCATATTTACACGCGATCAAGTTTTTGGTGCTGTTGTCAGGGATTGGCAACTAGAGGAATTTTGATAATTTCTTCCATAGCAAATTTTTATTTTCTTGTCACATTTTCTGTATTTAGTTTAACTCGTTTGTTTTCTTATTTTTGTTTATAGGTTTTTATCATTGCATGACCATGAGATCTGTTGACGAAATATTAATACCATTCGACCCTGAGATCGAACAATCATTCAGACAAAGGTGATGTACTCAGCGTGCCAGAGACTGTATGAATCGACTGTAGTAACAAGCTGACAATAATATGGAAGACCAGGCAGATCCTGATGTCGCAGCAAAAAATATTCCCCAAAATGCTGCAAGACCACGAGCTATACAAGATCACTTAAATCGTATTCTCTATGATCTCAACCTGGAATCGTGGCACCGGAAATACAGGCAGCTCACTTCGAACTCAAGCCAGTGATGTTTAACATGCTCAATTCGATCGATCACTTTGGTGGCTTGCCTAATGAGGATTCTAGACACCATGTGTGTGGTTTCCTTGAAGTGTGCGACTCGTTTAGACAACAAGGTGTGTACGAAGACGTGCTGAAACTAAAATAACTCACATACTCTTTACGCGATCGAGAAATAGCGTGGTTGAGAAAAGTCTCATCCGACTCAATGGAATCTTCGACTGACTTATGCAAAAAATTCCTGCTTAGATACAACCCGTCCAATATGCACACCCAGTTCTGCAATGACACTGCAAGTTTTCGCCAATGCAATGATTAATATATGCATGAGTATTAGGATAGATGCAAAAGTTTGCTTCACAAGTGCACTAACCATGGATTCTATGACTTGACTCAAGTCATCATGTTTTACAACAGTGTCAATGCACCTACTGACATGATGTTGGAAGCATCAACAAATGGAAATTTGCTCTATAAATCACCCAAGGAAGACTTTGATATCCTCGATCAGATAGCCAATAATGACTATCAATTCCCATCTGCAAGGCTTGGAACTAGCAGGAAAATATCTGGGGCGTATGAACTTGGCAGTAAGGATTCAATTTCTTCCTAACTTTCTGCCAAAACTAACATACTAAAAAATTTGCAGCGTTTCAGTGAGGTCAAAGAAGTTAAGGTAACTAACTCAACATGCATTTTCTATCGCAGTATCCATCACGAGAATGAATGCCCAGAAAGCCAGGAGTCCATCAATTTTGTGGGAAACTTCAATAGAAGCAACAAAAACCCCTACTCGAATACATACATCCTAGATGGCGACAACATCCAAATTTTTCATGGGATAATCAAGAGAACAACAATAACAATTATGTAAGCAATTTTAACATGGCACAATAAAATATTTATGAGCACTCAAGCTCTCAACATCAACAGAAGCTCTGGCAATGTAATAATAAAAGTAATGTGTCTTAATCAAATTCTAACTCCCTTGAAGATTCGCTACAGAAATTTATGGCCTCAACAAAAGATTTCATTTCTTCAACAAAGACCTTGATACACAAGCACTCATCGAAAATCAAGAATCAAGGTGTTTTATTAAAAAGCCAAGAAGCTTTATTATGAAGCCATAGTTCATTATTAAGAGTGTTAGAGAATCAAGTGGACCAAATAGCCACAACAGTACATTCTGGACAGCAAGGAACCCTCCCTAGTGATACTCATGTTATTAAGCCTCATGGGAAAGAGCAATTAAGTGCACTTACACTTAGGAGTGGTACCCGAATTAATCTTGATGATAAGTTTGGGGGAGAGAAACAAGAAATTTCTCGCCAAGCACTACATATCAAGAATCTGAAGGTCAAGAATAAATTATTAAACAAAAAGAACTACTTAAGGATAAGGAAAAGGACGCGACTTCAACAAGGCATCACACTGATGGTGAAAATTTATTTTCCAAGGCAAAAGTTTCATCACTACCTGCAGCAGATGAAGCTAGACCTCCACCACCATCCCCTCAACGGTTGAAGAAGCATAATGATGAGATCCAGTATGGAAAATTTGTTTATGTCCTTGACCAGTTGCATATCAAAGATCCACTACTTGAAGCCATTGAGCAAATGCCTTCCTATACCAAATTCTTGAAGGACATTGTTGTAAAAAAGAGAAAGGCAGAAAGAGTATAAAATGTTGCCACGACAACAGAATATTGTTCAGCAATGAGTAAACTTCTTTCGAAGCAAAAAGATCCTGGTAGCTTTGTTATACCATTTTTCATCGGTGATAAATATGTGGGAAGAGCTCTCTATGACTTAGGGTCAAGTGTAAATCTGATGCCCAAGTCCATATTTTTGAAGCTTGGAATGAGTAATACTCAACCAACCATCGTAAATCTTCAACTAGCTGACCGATCACACATCTGTCCCGACGATAGGATTGAAGATGTGATTGTTAAAGTGAACAAGTTTGTCTTTCCAGTAGATTTCCTCATTTTAGACTGTAAGGTCGATGAGAATGCACCTATTATTCTCGGAAGCCCCTTTTTATCTACCGGAAGTATTATAATATATTATAAAAAGGGGGAGTTCACAATGAGGGTGGCAGATCAAAGTGCCACGATCAATGTCTTCAACACTCTAAAATATGTTGATGATTCTGAATATTTCCATTACATTGAAGATTTTGATTCAATGGAGGAAGCTGGAATGGAAAAGTATGGCCAAGGTGAATTTTTACATATTGATGACTATGACAATCTATGCCAAGACAAATTTTTTCAAAAGGAATAGTGTATAAATTTTTTCCATAACATTTTGTTACAACTAGAGGGACACAATATTTTAGGCCAGGCAAAACTTATCTGAACAAGGCATACGATGATATTTGGCTTGGCACAAGTTTTTTGACTGAAGCAGATGAAAGACATACTGAAGGTAGAGCGAATGCTGAGTCTGAGGACAATTCATTGGAGGAGGAACATTCTAGTTTACTTCAAGCTAGACCAAGTATGAGCTTCAAACCCTTTGATTTCAATGAATTTGTTCATCCAAAACCTTCGCAATAGTATGCACCTACCTTAGAACTTAAATTTTTTTCCATCACATTTAAAATATATGTATCTAGGTAGTGATAATGGTTTACTAGTTATAATTTCTTCTAGTCTAACCCCCTAGTAAGAAGGTATCTTGTTGAGTGTTTTGTCACAGCGCATAAAAGCTCTAGGTTAGACTATGGCATACTTAAGGGAATCAGCCCTACAATATGCATGCACAAAATCCAACTAGGCGATTACCATAGAAACTCAATGGAACCACAAAGGAGACTTAATCTGATAATGAAAAAGTGGTCATGAAGTGAATCATCAAATGGCTCGATGTTGGGGTGACCTATCAAATATCTGATACTTTTTGGGTCAGTCCAGTTCAATGCGTACCGAAGAAAGGTAGAGTGACAGTGGTAAAAAATGAAAATGATGAGCTTTTTTTTACAAGAACCGTCAGGAGTTGGCTGATTTGCATGGATTACAGAAAGCTCAACAAGGAAACAAAGAAAGACCACTTCCCTTTTCCTTTCATCGATCAAATGCTTGATCGGTTAGCAGGCAAAGCATTTTACTGCTTCATTGATGGATATTCTGGGTATAATCAGATCGCCATAGCTCCAGAATATCAGGAGAATACCACCTTCAACTACCCATATAGCACCTATGCCTTTAGAAGTATGTCGTTCGGACTATGTAATGCTCCGATAACTTTTCAGAGGTGTATAATGGCCATTTTCTCAGATATGGTGGAGGACTTCATGGAAATATTTATAGATGACTTTTCCATCTCGGGCGATGACTTTAGATGATGCCTCGACAATTTATCTAAAGTGCTGAAGTGATGTCAGGAGTCCAACCTTGTGTTAAACTGGGAGAAATGTCACTTTATGGTGATATAATGAATTGTGTTGGGACACAAAATTTCGTGCCAAGGATCGAAGTTAATAAAGCCAAGGTGGACGTGATTGAGAATCTACCTCCACCCATCACTATGAAAGACATACGAAGTTTCCTAGGGCATGCAGGATTCTACAGACGGCTCATCAAGGATTTTTCAAATATTTCAAAGCCTTTGTGTCTTTTTCTCCAACAAAATCAACCGTTCATGTTTAATGACGACTACATCAGTGTATTCACTGATCTAAAGAAAAAGCTTAGCTTTGAACCAATTGTAGTTCCACCTGATTGGGAAGCTCATTTCGAGTTGATGTGTGATGCTAGTGACTACGCGGTAAGGGCAATGCTAGGGCAAAGAAAAGGTAATATATTCCATATCATATATTATGCTAGTCGTACCCTTAATGATGCTCAACTCAATTATACCACTATTGAAAAATAATTTCTTGTCGTGGTATTCACTTTTGTTAAGTTTAGGCCATATCTTATAGGGACTAAGGTCATAGTACATATTGATCACTCTGTCATTATGTATTTAGTTAATAAAAAAGATGCAAAGCCTAGGCTTAGTAGATGAATATTATTGCTGCAAGAATTCGATTTGGAGGTAAAGGATAAGAAGGGTATTGAAAACCAAATAACGGAGCAATTGTTTAGGCTAGTGAACAACAATATTTTTCATGACATAAAGGATATTCAAAAGGATTTCCCTGATGAGAAAATTTTATTTCACGTGGCAGTGTCGTGGTACATTGACATAGTTAACTTTCTTGTTAGTGGTATTATGCCTCCAAATTTATCTAGTCAGGGCAGAAAAAATTCAGACATGATGTACGTCACTATTATTGGGATGATCCATTCCTATTCAAGCAAAGTGGAGACCAAATCATCCGAAGATGTGTCCCCGAAGAAAAACACAATTCGATCCTATTTCATTTACATTCATCCCCGTTTGTAGGGCACTTTAGTGGGATGAGGACTACTGCAAAGGTCCTTCAATCCAGCTTCTACTATCGCACATTATTCAAATATGCACACGACTTCTGCAAGTCATGTGATCATTGCCAGCGCACTGGGAATATATCGAAGAGAAATAAGATGCCAAGGCAAAAACATTTTAGAAGTTGAACTCTTCGATCTATTGGATAGACTCTATGGGACCTTTCCCATCATCTTTTGGTGATCCGTATATACTCTTGGCAGTAGACTATGTTTCCAAATAGGTTCAAGCTATGGCCACACCTCATAATGACTCCAATACTATGCTGAAATTCTTGCACAAAAAAACATTCACACATTTTAGAGCACCACGAAAAAATATCAGCAATGAAGGTACTTACTTCAACAAAAAAATAATTGACAAATCATTGAAGAGATAGGGGGTGTGCAATATAATTGTCACGGCATATCATCCCCGAACTAATAAGCAAGATGAGGTCTCTAATCGTGAGATCAAGCAGATTCTTGAGAAAGTGGTGAACCTGAGGCACAAAGATTGTTCGTCGAAACTCGATGAGGCATTGTGGGCCTACCGCACAACATTCAAAACCCCATTGAAATGTAACCAGTCAAGTTAGTATATGATAAGGCATGCCATTTGCCTGTGGAATTGGAACATAAAGCTTTTTGGGCCATCAAGAAAGTAAACCTGGATGCACAACTTGCTGGAGAGAAAAGATTGTTGGAGCTAAATGAGATGGATGAAATAAATCTCAAGCGTATGAAAATGCCCGCATTTACAAAGAAAAGAAAAAAATATGGCATAACAAAAACCTTTTGCCGATATAATTTTTTCCTGGACAACAAGTATTGCTCTATAATTCAAGACTCAAGTTATTCTTAGGAAAATTAAAGTATAGATGGTAAGGACCATTCATAGTACATCAAGTACATAGCCATGGCGCAGTAGAAATCAAAAACATGGATGATAAGTCTACCTTCAAAGTGAATGGTCAACGACTTAAGATGTACAATAGAGCACCCATTTTGCGTGAAAAATCGATGTCAATACTCAACGATGCCCAATATGTAATACCCATATCCCGTATACCTTTTTGTACACGAGATAGAGAGGTTGCATCACTTTTAAAATAGTTTGTCTTTTGAAAACCCTTAAAAGTTTATTTTAAAATTTAATTAAAAAAATTTAGCACCATCATAAAACAATCATCAAAATATACTACCAAAATTTCCACCTTATATACATTCCAGAGCATTTCTCTTTAAATTCGATTACATGCCTGCAATTGTTTAAAATAAACATGATTGTCCTATCGTTACAGATGAGAGTCAACCTTAACAGATGATATATGTTCCAACTGCTGTACTCCTAACTTAATTGGTCTCCATTTTTACCTACATGTGAAAACAACACACTTTAAGTATTTACTTAGTGATACATAATATTGTAAAGTAACCTTTATGTATACATAAGTATGTCACATTTATTTAGTTCGTACTAAATAAATATATTCTTTAATGATCTCATACGTCTCCTCATTTAAATCGTATTCCATTAAAAGTTTGTTTAATTATTTTTCGTATGTCTAGCATACCTATCTTCCTTTATAATTTTCTTTTCCATTTATCGCTTTAGTTATTATTCTTTATTTTCATTGATATCATCCGTTCATGCTTATAATACACATATATGCATTTCAATTTTTGTACATTGTTATACATTTAGTCTTTTACTCAAACATATTTTCATCTAACTATCATAATTGACAACTTTCTATCAAAGGCACAGCTAGGCTATTAATCTTTTACTCAACGGTACTTAACTGTTCATCTAACTGGCATAATTGACTCCTTTCTGTCAATGCACAATTAGGCTATTACTCTTTTACTCAACGGTACTTAACCGTTCATCTAACTAGCATAATTGACACCTTTCTCTCAATGCACAGTTAGGCCTCAAGGGCACTTAGTCTTTCATATAACTGGCATAATTGACACCTTTATGTGACTGCATAGTTAGGCCATTACTCTTTTACTTTTGAAATGTTTTCACTCTAATAAGTCTTCATAATATCACTTAACTCTTTCAATTTATTATACCTTATACATTTGCACTCTTAGTGCTAACATGGTAATTTATTAACTTCCTATTCATGTTCATGTATTAAGATGCACACGTAATTCCTATACAGTAGTTCATAAACTCATGATGAATTTTGTTGTTTTGCAAACATAGTGAATGTACGATTATTCATCAACTCATGATGAATTCCATGGGTTTACACACATAGTGCATGTACGGTTATTCATCAACTGATGATAAATTTCGTGGGTTGCACACATAGTGCCTGTACGATTACTCATCAACTCATGATGAATTTCGTGGTTTTGCACACATAGTGCCTATACGGTTATTCATTAACTCATGATAAATTCCATGGGTTGCACACATAGTGCTTGTACGGTTATTCATCAACTCATGATGAATTCATGGTTTTGCACACATAATGTTTATACGGTTATTCATCAACGCACACAAAGTGCCTGTACGGTTATTCATCAACTCATGATGAATTTCGTGGGTTGCACACATAATGCATGTACGGTTATTCATCAACTCATGATGAATTCCGTGGGTTTCACACATAGTGAATGTACGGTTATTCATCAACTCATGATGAATTTCGTGGGTTGCACACATAGTGCCTGTATGGTTATTCATCAACTCATGATGAATTCTGTGGGTTTGCACACATAGTGCCTGTACAGTTATTCATCAAGTCATGATGAATTTCATGTATTTGCACACATAGTGCATGTACGGTTATTCATCAACTCATGATGAATTATGTGGGTTGCACACATTGTGCCTGTACAATTATTTATCAACTAATGGTGAATTCCGTGGGTTTGCACACATAGTGCCTGTTTGGTAATCACCACATGCATATTAAGCAATCATACATATATGATTAGTACAACATATAGTTACACAGTTAAGTGCACTCACCTTGCTCGCCTTGCTTAGATATCCAAAATGGAAAGATAATTACTACGGTACTTGGCATTTGCCTTTTGCTTTACTCGACCCGGGAGCTTGATTTCGATCTATCCCATATTCATTAAATACATGTATAATATCAATTGTTAGCATATTTCCTAACAATTATACTTAAACATTAATCAAAAGTACCTATTATTAACCTTTCTACAACAATATCAGACTATCTTAACATTTATGGCTCTTCAGTATCAATACCCCTACCATGGTATCGATACTACTATACTATGGTACCGATACCCTCTTCCTTTATTGATACCAATTTTAGATTCGATGTGGCCTGGTATCGATACTACTACACTATGGCATAGATACCCCTTCTGGTATCGATACCAATTTTAGATTTGATGTAGCCTAGTATCGATACCCTTATCATATTATCGATACTACCTCGTCGGTATCGATACTGATTGAATCAGTATCGATACTACAAAGCTAATTTATCCTATTTTAGCCTATAGTATTAGTACTGTTCTATTAGTACCGATACCCTTGCCCAGATTTTCCAGTTTTCAACCTGATTATTACATAAATGGGGTCAAATTTTGTTATATTTACACCATACAATACTATCACACTCTTCTTTAACTATACATACTAATATTCCTTTATTTTAATACTTAAAACATATAGTACCACTTAATTTCATTGGATTCTAAGAAACACACCAAAATTTCTAATTTGGTTTTAAACTCATTCAATTCTTCTAATCTCTTATTTACTACTTTGACAAGTCAATTCTACCAATAAACATCAATAAACACTCATATATCAACATAACATTTAAAAACCCATTTTCTTAAATCTCTAATATTTCCCCCACTTCATAGTTTTAATCTCATATAACATTTCCTTAAGCTTACCTATTACTTACGGTTACAAGGACCAACCAAAAATCAACCGAAAACATGAGCTAGATTAAGCTTACCTTAAGCTATAGAGGAACACTCTCACCCACGGGAATACGAAGAAGAGAAAATAAGTGTTTCACTTTCCTTTTTTTCTTAAATCCCTAAATTAAATGAGTTTTAAATTCATTTCAACTAAAAGACCCAAATGCCCTTTCAATAAACTATCTCTTACAAATTGGTCTTACTTAAGTCATTTCTTCTTATTCATTACCAATTACTCAATTTAGTCCTTCAAATTTTATTTCATTTCAATTTAATCACTGGCCTGTTATTTGAGGTATTACAATTCTCCCCCTTAAGAAAATTCGTCCTCGAATTTAAAGACTTTATGCATTTAACATAATACTTCAACTAGAGAATAATTTTGTTACGTGGTTTCTGTATTTCTATAGTCCAAATCTATGTTGGTTCTTTTTCATAATTCAATTTTAATCGAATCTCCATTTCCCAAAGTAAGAACATGAAATGGATTTGATTGGTCATTAATAAGCAATGACACATGAAAACATTATAGGTCTTGTCCCTTTCGGGAGAAAGCTAACTGATAAAATCTATTAAGGTTCAATAATTCTCGAACTTTGTCCAACTGCAGTACTTCTTTCCAAAGCGATACTTTTAGAAAAACTTTATCACTTTCTTGCTACTCAATTACTGTTCTCTTTAGATCAGCATAAGACTTTTGTAATTAACACAACTATAGCACCACTCACTATATAATTAATGACATCAAATCTTTTAAGGTACTCAACTACGAACGACTCTAAATCATGCGTAGATAATTCCTGTTGTGAGTCTTTAACTTTATTGATGCATATTCCAAAACCTTACCTTTGTACGTAAGCACACTTCCTAAACCGTTGATAGATGTATTAGTAAAAACCACCTAATATTTACCCAACTCAAGTCATATAAACACTGGTATCTCTGTTACAATCCACTTTAATATTTCAAAACTATCTTGACCATTTTTCGTTCTACAAAAAAGACATATCTTTCCCTAAAATTTGGTTAGCTGCAAAGCTAATGTTGAAAGGTTTTTAACTACCCTTCGATAGTAAATAACAAGCCCCAAAGAAATCCAAACTTCATAATCATTCTTTGGAAGTTTCTAATTTACTACAATATAAATTTTTCTTAAGATCTACTCTCATACCTTATGTCAAAATAACATGGTCAAAGGAAACCATCTCTGCTAACCAAAGTTTCATATTTAAGTAGTTTTGCAAACCAGTTCTTCTCTCGAATAGTCTTATTTAACTGTCAAAATCTATGTATAACCACATAGATTTATCTCTCTTTTCACTAATAACATACATACTTCCCAAGATGAAATATTCGAGTCGATAAAACTTTGATCAATCAATACTTATAATTGAGCCTCTAATTCTCTTATCTCGTTTAAGTCATTGGATATGAAATCAAAGAAACATGTTCAATACTTTAATAACCATCAATCTTTGAATTCTACCTTTCAATCTAGAGATAACCCCATAATTCTATTTGGAAAAAAACATCTATAATTTCCCAACTTTTGTGAAATTATCTGACAATTCTTCTTTAATCAATTGAGTATCTATCACATTAGCCAGACAAGCTATATATATATATATATATATATATATATATATATATATATATATATATATATATCTTTCTGACCTAATCGTCTCTAGAGACAAACAACATATACCCAATATGATTTTAATTCATTATATGACAATTTTATCAGATTCTTATGGAACATAGCCCCTGTAATCTTTATTAAATGTTTACTACCTGTCCAACTCACTCTTGCTCCATGACCCCCTAGGGTTTACCGCTATCATCTCACTCAAGATTAAGTTGAATAGAATACTTTTATTTTTTTAAATCTTTCATTTCCTTTTTAAGGTAATACTTATAACGTTTACGGATTCATTTAAAATATGCTCGAGCAATAGAAACATTTTCTATCTCAACTATGAAAGTCCAATTATCCACATCATTTAATAAGAAGACTTAACAACTTTGTAGAAATAACCTCATAGCAGTTAATGCTAAAATGACACTAGTAACCAATTTACTCTTTTTCCCTTTATTACGAACTTGACACTTTTCCACGTTCTCGAGAATTAATCTCAATTTTAAATAATAATCCATTAATAATTCATCTTTCTATAGTCTTTTAGCGGTCGATGCATTTACCACTTACTCCTTTCCTCTTACTCAAATTAACAACACTTTGAACAATTTAATGTTTCACTTAAATATGTCTCAATTAGTTAAACTTATCTGAAGAAGTCTCAAAATCATCACTATATTCAGAAATCTCCTCTGAATCCTCATTCGATTCAACTTCTCTTGTAAACGTTCAAACTTTTTAATAGATTCCTCAAATACATAATCATCGTTAAACACTGGGGCATTCCTTCCACATAATGGAGGAAAATCCCTAGCAGCTTCTACCATTCTAAGACATGATACTGAAGTCACATTGGATTCTCTTGGGTCGATTGTGATCTCAACCCTCTTTTCAATATTATCAACTTCTTACTTTTGTCCTTAGTTTCCAACATCTATTAGAAAATACATAATAACAACACTTAAGTTAGTCAGGAGTGGCGTCAATCACATTCTAATTCGCACCATATCAGTAACTTTGATAATCTTAATGCCATGTAATCCTTTTTCCCAGTTCAATTAAACCCGATTTTGGCCGAGAATCGACTAAACATGTAGCTCTGATACCAATAAATATAACATCCATATCATGTATACCTTTTTGTAGACGAGATACAGAGGTTACATCACTTTTAAAATAATTTGTCTTTTGAAAACCTTTAAAAGTTTATTTCGAAATTTAAATTAAAACATTTTAGCACCATCATAAAACAATTATCAAAATATACTATCAAAATTTCAACTTTATGAGGATTTCTCTTTAAATTCGATTACATGACAGCAATTGTTAAAAATAAACATGATTGTCCTAGTGTTACTGATGAGAGTCAACCTTAACAGTTGATATTTACTGCGACTGTTGTACTCCTTACTAAATTGGTCTCCATTTTTACCTACGAGTGAAAACAACACACGTTAAGTATTTACTTAGTGAGACATAATATTGTAATTGACCTTTTTGTATACATAAGTATGTCACATTTATTTAGTTCGTACTAAATAAATATATTCTTTAAGGATCCCATATTTCTCCTCATTTAAATCATATTCCATTCATAATTTTCTTAATTATTTTTCGTATGCCTAGCATACCTATCTTCCTTTATATTTTTCTTTTCCATTAATATCTCTAGTCATTATTCTTTATTTTCATTGATATCATCCATTTATGCTTATAATGCACATATATGCATTTCAATTTTTGGCATCGTTTCATGCCTCTTTTTAGATACTATTATACATTTCTTTTATGGCATCTTTTCATACCCTTTTTATACATTGTTATACATTTAGTCTTTTACTCAAATGTATTTAACCTTTCATCTAACTGGTATAATTAACACCTTTCTGTCAAAGGCACAACTAGGCTATTAATCTTTTACTCAACGGTACATAACCGTTCATCTAACTGGGATAATTGACAACTTTCTGACAAACCCCAGTTGGGTTATTACTCTTTTACTCAACGTTACTTAACCGTTCATCTAACTAGCATAATTGACGCCTTTTTTTCAATACACAGTTAGGCCTCAAAGGCACTTAGCCTTTCATCTAACTGGCATAATTGACACCTTTCTGTCAATGCAGAGTTAGGTCATTACTCTTTTACTTTTGAACTGTTTTCACTCTAATAAGTATTCATAATATCACTTAACTCTTTCAATTTATTATACCTTATACATTTGCACCCTTAGTGCTAACATGGTAATTTACTAACTACCTATTCATGTTCATGTATTAAGATGCACACGTAGTACCTATAGAGTAGTTCATCAACTCATGATGAATTCCATGGTTTTGCACACATAGTGCATGTACGGTTATTCATCAACTCATGATGAATTTCGTGGGTTTGCACACATAGTACATGTACGATTATTCATCAACTCATGATGAATTCCGTAGGTTGCACATATAGAGTATGTACGGTTATTCATCAACTCATGATGAATTCCGTGATTTTGCACACATAGTGCATGTACGGTTATTCATCAACTCATGATGAATTATGTGGGTTGCACACATAGTTCTTGTACGGTTATTCATCAACTCATGATAAATTCCGTGGTTTTGCAGACATAGTGTATGTACGGTTATTCATCAACTCATGATGAATTCTGTGGGTTTGCACACATAGTGCTTGTATGGTTATTCATCAACTCATGATGAATTCCGTGGATTGCACACATAGTGCTTGAACGGTTATTCATCAACTCATGATGAATTTCGTGGGTTGCACACATAGTGCATGTAAGATTATTCGTCAAATCATGAAGAATTCCATGGGTTGCACACATAGTGCATATACGGTTATTCATCAACTCATCATGAATTTAGTGGGTTGCACACATAGTGCATGTACGGTTATTCATCAACTCATGATGAATTTCATGGGTTTGCACACATATTGCCTATACGATTATTCATCAACTCATGAAGAATTCCATGGATTTGCACACATAGTGCCTGTACGATTATTCATCAACTCATGATGAATTCTGTGGGTTGCACACATAGTGCATGTACGGTTATTCATCAACTCATGATGAATTCCCTGGGTTTGCACACATAGTGCCTATTTGGTAATCACCACATACATATTAAGCAATCATACATATATGATTAGTACAACATATAGTTACACAATTAAGTGCACTTACCTAGCTCGCCTTGCTTAGATATCAAAAATGGAAAGATGATTACTTCGGAACTTGGCATTTGCCTTTTGCTTTACTCGACTCGGGAGCTTGATTTCAATCTATCCCATATTCATTAAATACATGTATAATATCAATTATCAGTATATTTCCTAATAATTATACTTAAACATTAATCAAGAGTACCTATTATTAACCTTTCTACAACAATATCAGCCTATCTTAACATTTTTGGCTCTTCAATATCAATACCCCTACCATGGTATCGATACTACCATACTATGGCACTGATACCCCCTTCTGGTATCGATACCAATTTTAGATTCGATGTGGCCTGGTATCGATACCCTTACCATAGTATTGATACTACTATACTATGGTATCGATACCCCTTCCAGTATCGATACCAATTTTATAGTCAATGTGGCCTGGTATCGATACCCTTACCATGGTATCGATACTTCCTCGTTGGTATCGATACTGATTGAATCAGTATCGATTCTACTCAGCTAATTCATCCCATTTTAGCCTATAATATTAGTATTGTTCTATCAGTACCGATACCCTTGCCTAGATTATCAAGTATTCAACTTGATTATTACATAAATGGGGTTTACACTATACAATACTATCACACTTTTCTTTAACTATCCATACTAATATTCCTTCATTTTATTACTTAAAAAATCTAGCATCACTGAAGTTTATTGGATTCTAAGAATCAAACCAAAATTTCTATCTTGTTTTTAAACTTATCAAATGCTTATAGTCTCTTATTTACTACTTTGACAATACAATTCTACCAATAAATGTCAATAAACACTCATATATCAACATATCATTTAAAAACTCATTTTCTTAAATCTCTAATATTTCCTCTATTTAATATTTTTAATCTAATATAACATTTCCTTAAGCTTACCTATTACTCAAGGTTACAAGGACAAACCAAAA
Organism: Hibiscus syriacus; assembly: GCF_006381635.1. Classification (NCBI taxonomy): domain Eukaryota; kingdom Viridiplantae; phylum Streptophyta; class Magnoliopsida; order Malvales; family Malvaceae; genus Hibiscus; species Hibiscus syriacus. The sequence continues at coordinate 624,790 of NW_024062407.1, forward strand.
ATCAACCAAAAACATGAGCTAGATGAAGCTTATCTTAAGCTATGGAGGAACACTCTCACCCACGCGAATAAGAAGAAAAAATAAGTGTTTCACTTTCCTTTTTTTTATTAAATCCCTAAATTAAATGGGTTTTAAATTCATTTCACCTAAAAGACCAAAATTTAATTAATTACTCAATTAGTCCTCCAAATTTTAATTCCTTTCAATTTAATCATTGACCTATTATTTGGGGTATTACATAAGAGTTTGCCCTTCTTTCCGGAACAAATTTTATTGCCTAGGCAACAATAATTTACACTTTGTACATAAATAATCTATTTTTATTTTATTCTGCACGAGTTATTTATTTCTATTTTATTTTCTACTTTTGTTTCTTTTTGTAGCAAGGGTACACATGGGAGCTTAGGGATGAAGTTCATGCATAGGAGGGAGAGAAACCCTAAAAATTGGTTTTTATAGTACTTTTAAGAAGGACATATATTTCCCCTTTATTTTATTATTTTTAGTCAAATCACATATCTCCCTCATTAATACCATATATATTTTCCCTTTCACTTTTTACCATTTTACCCCCAATAAATCGCCAACTACTTTTTTTTTTTGCAAAACCGCCTACTACCTCGTTTCTCTCACTGTTCACTTTCTTCCAAATTTTTTTTCACTTCCTCAAACTGTCTTTCCTTCAAGACTTCATCTTCCCTAAAACCCTCCATCATTGATGCTTTGTTTTTCTTTCAATATTTGTCAGAACCGAAACCATGGCTCGTTCAAAGATTAATCTTGGTGCCTCTACATCCTCCATCGCAGCTACACGCTTCAAGTGCTTCCAAACTGCCGAGGCTGAGGCAAAGTTCAAGGCCCTGTAGAAACAATAAGTTTAATTGGAGGGAGAATTTATCTTCCCTGAGGTTGGCGAAGAACCGTTTAGGCCATAAGTAATGGACATCGTCCGGATGTATAAGTGGGAGAAATTCGCTCGAAACCTAAAGGCGGTGGCACCAGTAATGGTCCAATAGTTTTACGCCCACCTAGGCGACCCATCCCAACACATTGTGTACGTTAGAGGGAAATCCATCTGGTTGACTCTCTCAGCCTTAAACCGCTACTTTAAACTCGGCAAGGTGGAGGATCAAAATAAAAAATTTCTTGTTGAGGTAGATCAAGAAACATATGATGGTGTGTTGGAGGATTTGTGTTTCGACTGGGCAAAGTTTGAAGGGAATGCACCCAACCGGAAGCGTATGGATCGTTGATCCCTTAAGCTAGTAACCAAACTGTGGAACCACTTTTTGAAAGACAAGTTGATACCTACCTCGCACAACACGATAGTATTAGTGTGACGCTTAATGTTATTCCACTCAATCATTTATGGGCTCGCGATCGATATGGGTAAGATATTTTTTTAGCAAATTCATGAGTGTGGAAAGAGGAGCTGAGGTAATCTACTTTTTCCAAATTTAATCACCTCTTTATGGATGAAGAAAAAGGTCCTTGAAGAACCTTTCGAGGACTTTATCGAGTCGAAGAAAGGCATCACCAAAAAGAAGGTGCCAAAGCTTATAAGTTTTGATGACAACACTCCACAATAGGACTTGGATAGAAGAGCAAAATCAGTTTCCACGACAAGAATGGCAGCCGTGGTCACATCCACTCAAGAGATAAGAAAACGGTTAGAACATTTGGAGGATCACATAGAGACCTTATTCAAGTATTTCAAGGAGCAAGATGCCTATATGAATTCTTTCTTCAATGATTTGCTTCCAGTTACCAAGGACAATCTTCAACCTTTTCCCGATGAAATCCTGCGCCGGTCGGTCCCTACAAGTAACAGTACATTTTTTACCTTGATATAGCAGGTTCCACCCGAGTCCCTAGTGGATGTCATTCATCTTGTTATGCATGTATCCCTGATACATGAAGAAGGCATTGGCGAGACAGATGAATATCTCAGTTCTTCCTCATTTTCTTTTGAGCATACTCGAGAAATCTCATCGGAATTCTTTGATAATGATGATTTGGCCCCAGCCATAGATTTTGTTGTCCCAATCCCTGACTAACTTACTCCTGAAAAAGCATTTGAATAACAACTATATTTGAATGTTGAACCCGCTATTTATCCTAAAGCAAGCCAACCACACGATGTCCCTGTTAAACCCTTACAACTAAAGAGATACCATCACTGATAGGGAAGTGGTGACGGGTTAATGAACGTTGCTCTTGTTGAAAAATCAAACCTAGAAAGCTCTAGACTCGATGAAGAACAAAGGGAAAGAATATGGGAAGGTGGTAGCAGTAACTAGGGTTTTTTAGAGTTTCTTTTAAGTGCTGGAAAGAAGGTAAGAAACAATATTAGAACAATATAAACAAAAGATAAAGAAATTAAAAATAAAATAAGATAATAAAGAAATCAAAAGATCTCCCTTATGAAGGTGAACGGTAAAGATGATGATGGTGAGGATGGATTTGTGGAAAATAGATGGATAAGTGTCCTATCGAGCCCTCCTAGTCGCAATGAAAAGGAAAACACGATAATATGGCTCTAACCAACCCTCCTAGTCGCGATGAAAAGGCAAATTGGAGTGTGAAGATTAATCTCCCTCACAAGAACTTGAAAGAACTCAAGGAGAAGAAGCTTCGAAGGCACAAGGCAATCAGCACTTGCAAAAATGAACTCTCGTTGTATTATTAATCAAAGAAATCTTGAATTACAAAGTTTAATGAAGCCTCCTTTATATAGGGGCTGAGTTCTAAAGGTCCTAAATAACTAATGAATAAAATAATAATAAACTAAACATATTTTAACTCTAATTCCTAATAAAATAATAATAACTAAAGATAATATTTTTAACCCAACCTTAATTCCTAATAAAATAATAAATCTAATACTAAAAGATAATTCATCATCCTATATTAAGTTATATTACAAATAATCAATAAAAATATTGAAAATTCGTAATATTTACAAAATCCCGTATTAATCCCGTATAGGATTTTCTGCATGCACCGTCCTCAGTAAAATAGTCATATCTTGAGTTCCTGATATCGGATTGATGCGATTCAAGAACTGTTGGAAAGATAAGAGATAGAAGGTCGTATCTTAAGAAGACATCTCGACTAAATAAGATCAGGATCCCATTCAAAAAGTCATCATAAGTCTGCTTCTGTTCTGATCTTCTTTTCCAATGCTTGGACGAGTGGATCATTTGGAAGAGTTATTACTTCTTCCTTTGATGTGAGCCTTGTGATGCATGTATCATCCTCCCTTTCTTCAAAAAGATTTGACCTCGAATCTGAAACATTATAGGGAGCAACATTATAATCGTTTAATGATTCATTCACATTATACTTACCGAATAGATATGCTTTGAATCTTCGAGACTTTGTTCTTCTAATAGGTTCGAGTAGAAACATTTGTCCAAAGAAGCATGTATTATGGACTCTAGTGCATGTATCATTCCCCCAGTCCTCAAAAGGATTTGACCTCGAATCTAAAAATCCAAGAGAAAAAGACTTAGATGTGTTGAAAGGAAAACTTGTGAAACATTTACCAGGATCAATGTGATGTGTCTTTATGCGTTTCAGTCGAGGTTTCTTCTTTGTAGGAACTGATTTCATGTAGTCTTGAAATCCTCTTTTGCATACAAGTCTTGTAATCTGATGTTTAGGTTGAAATTCAACATGGTGTTGACCACTGTTTGCTTTTTGTATGATTGCTTCAGATAATTTCTCCATGGTTTTATTCGTGTGTGGTGAGAATGAGTGTTTAAAAACCATGTCAATTGGTTTGTTAAAGTAATCCCTTAAGTCTCCTAAGTGTGGTTCATGAATTAAGAATTTTCGATAGGAGATTTGTGGTTTGTAGAACCTGTTTTGCTGGCAAGGAAACTCATATACAAGATAAAACTCATTAAAAGCACTTTTAAAAGTATGGGTAGAAATATCAGAAATATCCGAGTTATCGTGATATACATCTTTTATATGTTCAATTCTTGGAATAGTAGCATGCTTAAGAGTATACCTTCGTGGTAGTGTATTGTCTAATGTGTTTTGCTTACCTCGGTCAGCTACGCACTTAAAGGAGTTGTGTTTAGTATGGATGACAACTTCACGAGCCTTACCTTGTAAGAAGGAGAAGAAATATGTTACAATGTCATTAAAATGAGTAATAAAATACTTACCTTTTGACTCCTGTAAATCGTGACTCTTCATTGATATGGCATAGTGATTAGGGCTTTCAGGTGGTAACCCGTTAGGAGGGTCACCTAATATTATTCGACAACTCTTGGCTATGGAAGATGGTGTGGGCCAGTCTCGTGTTGCTTTTACTATTTCATCATTTACATGGATTTCCTGTGCACGAACTATAAAACCTGAGAGTTGTTCAAATCATGTTTCTTCATTAAGATGGCGTCACGACTAAGGCTTTCCTGGATGTAGCCTTTTTGTAACAAATCCAACTCTTTGGTTTCTTCGATATTGTATGTTTGATGAGGTATGATAGAACCTTGAATTAGATTGGTTTGGCATTGTTTTCCTCTTTTCAGTGGTAGTTCGTTAGGTAGATCACCTAACACTTCTCGAAAATCCTGTAAAAGAGATGAAAACACACTAGGCAAATCCTTGTTAATGTTAGAAATCGAAACAATTGATTCCCTAAAGCGAACAAGGATACAAGGTTGTTTGTAAAGAAGGTTCTCTCTCAATTCTTTTGTGCTCACACATAGATTTTGAGTCACTCTTTTCTTCTCACATTTAGGTTCACTCACCTTCCATGGGTCATTATTCTTTTGGCTTTTATAACTAGTGACCTCTTTTGCTTTTGCCTCTTTCTCAACTTTTTCTTTTTTTGCTTTCCCTACCTCCTCACAAATTATTATTTGATCTTTAGGGACTGGAAGTGTGTCATTCTTTGCTGGTCGTTCTTTCTCCTTGTCAGGTTTGTCAACTCTTGGCTTTATCAGAGAAGATGGAGTAGAAGATGAGGAAGGATTTGAAGGATTACCTTGGTAAGAGGATGAAGTACCTTGGTAATGTTCACTGATTTGAGATCTCCTTTGGATTTGTGCTTCGATTGTCATTGCTTTCTTTAGTGTATCTTCAAGGTTTTCGTACCCTTGTAGATCAAGAAGATCAGTGATGTTTGAGTTTAAGCCGACGACGAATCTTGACACGGTGACTTCTTCTTTTTCGGTTATGTTAGCCCTATTGAGTAAGGATTGCATCTCCTTGTAGTAATCTTCAACTGAACTTCTGCCTTGTCGAAGTCGGTGTAGTCGTTGTTTAACTTCTCATGTATAATGTGTCGGTAGGAATCGATTCCTCATGGTTTGTTTGAGGTCGGTCCAAGAAGTGATTGTTGGAATTTGGAAGTTCTGGATCTTTTTCCTTGTTTGCATCCACCAAGTTCGAGCATATCCTTCAAATTGTATGGTGATGAGGTGAACTTGTTTAGCTTGGGGGCAGTCATGATATGCGAACATGAGATCAACTTTTCCTTCCCATTCGATGTACCTGTCTGGATCGTTGTCTCCTTTGAAATACGGGATTGTGAACTTTGGTTTTGTAAAGAGTTTGGGTGCTTGGAAACGTGGTTGTTCTTTCCCGGGTACCAAAAGTTCATCATTGTTTGGTCTTGGATTCTGGTTTGGTAGATCCAGTTGTGGTTCTTGTCGTTCTCTCACAATTTCATCAAATCTTTCAACTTAATTCGTGAGTCAGGCAAGTGTGGCTAAGATAGCCGTAAGTGTCTTGTTGTTAGTGTCGCCCATTCTGAAATCATAACACTCAAAAGAAAATTTTAAAGTAAAATAAAAATAAAAGAAAGAAAATTCAACAAAGCAAGAAACCTCACAAGCCACTCCAAGAAAGTAACACAACGAGAGGCAAGTAAGCCGATCTTGTACTCTTTAAAACTCACTTTACCAAGTAGTCTTCCACAGTTCGTATCGGAGTTTGATTACTAGCAAAGATTATAAGAAAAACTTAAAAGTTCTAAGAGGTCAAACAAGGGTTAGACTCCAAGAGAACGAGAATGCAAAGAAGGAAGAAATATGCAAACTCTTTAGTCCTACTAACACAAGAAAGATAATGTGTTAGATAATGCAAAAGAACCTAAAGCACTAAGAGTCAAAGAAAAAAAAGAACCAACCCAGAAACCTGGAAAACGCTGGATCAACTTGAGCAACGTTTTTGAGGGGGTTATCGGTGTTAGAAAATTTTGGAAAAATGCTTGAATGTTTTTCGATGCGTCAAGAAACCACCTGTAAAATTTCAAAACTAAATACCTTCAGTAGTATCCAGTGGACTCTGTTTAACGGTGAGTCCTCAAACAATCTGTTTTTCTTGATCGCTTTGTTTTAAGGTGTTCTTGATCTCCAAATCTTCTTATTTTTTGTTTACATGGTCTTCAATATATGAAGTTGCAATCTGGAAATTTTCACCACGAAATTCCTCCTGTAGAATTTTCAAGAAATTCGACAAGATCCTAGATCGAATCTGCCAATGAAACTTGAAGAATGTATTTGAAGGCACTAATGAACTCCGATTTGAGTGAATTTTGGACTGGATATTTATATTAGGATGAATATGATACCTGGAGAAAATAAACCCTAAATACCTTCGTTTGCAATTTTTTTGAAATTTTGGCTTTTTTGTTTTTTTTTTGTGTTTTATTTTTACCTTTTTTGTTTTTTTTTTTGTAAAAAAAATAGCAAACTAACAAGAATGATTTGAATCTAAATTAAAATTAAATAAAAAGAACCTGAAACGATGAATCTTCTCCGGACTAGCTCCGTTGGGATACCTTGACGGTTTGTGTGCAAAAACAAGCAAGATTGCTTACTTCTTTCCAAGAATCATCCCAAATCTGATACCAATTGATAGGGAAGCGATGGCGGGTTAATGAACGTTGCTCTTGTTGAAGAATCAAACCTAGAAAGCTCTAGACTCGATGAAGAACAAAGGGGAAGAATATGGGAAGGTGGTAGCAGCAACTAGGGTTTTTTATAGTTTCTTTTAAGTGCTGGAAAGAAGGTAAGAAACAATATTAGAACAAGATAAAGAAAAGATAAAGAAATTAAAAATAAAATAAGATAATAAAGAAATCAAAAGATCTCCCTTATGAAAGTGAACGGTAAAGATGATGATGGTGAGGATGGATTTGTGGAAAATAGATGGATAAGTATCCTATCGAGCCCTCCTAGTCGCAATGAAAAGGTAAACACGATAATATGGCTCTAACCAACCCTCCTAGTCGCGATGAAAAGGCAAATTGGAGTGTGAAGATTAATCTCCCTCACAAGAACTTGAAAGAACTCAAGGAGAAGAAGCTTCGAAAGCACAAGGCAATCAACACTTGCAAAAACGAACTCTCGTTGTATTATTAGTCAAGGAAATCTTGAATTACAAAGTTTAATGAATCCTCCTTTATATAGGGGCTGAGTTCTAAAGGTCCTAAATAACTAATGAATAAAATAATAATAAACTAAACATATTTTAACTCTAATTCCTAATAAAATAACAATAACTAAAGATAATATTTTTAACCCAAACTTAATTCCTAATAAAATAATAAATCTAATCCTAGAAGATAATGCATCATCCTATATTAAGTTATATTACAAATAATCAATAAAAATATTGAAAATTCGTAATATTTACAAAATCCCGTATAGAATTTTCTGCATGCACCGTCTTCAGTAAAATAGTCATATCTTGAGTTCCTGATATCGGATTGATGCGATTCAAGAACCGTTGGAAAGATAAGAGACATTAAGTCGTATATTCAGAAGACATCTCGACTAAATAAGATAAGGATCCCATTCAAAAAGTCGTCGTAAGTCTGCTTCTGTTCTGATCTTCTTTTCCAATGCTTGGACGAGTGGATCATTTGGAAGAGTTATTACTTCTTCCTTTGATGTGAGCCTTGTGATGCATGTATCAATCACCAACAATTACCACAAGGACGAGGGATCGCCTCAAGAGCACAGCCAGACATATCACTGTGTCATCTTCAATCGAGCTTCCTTCAGATGACATTGGATCCGAAAGCCCCCTCATCTTAAATAATGCAGAACCCGCGCATCCAGTCAAGCCTCTCCACCACAATAAGGTATCATTCTAGCATTTTCATTTGTATATGCATGTTGGAGACATTTTTCTTGCATTCATATTCATCCATTGAGGATAATGCATCCTTTAAGATTGGAGGAGGTGTTGTACTCCATACTTAGGTTAATTGCATTTGATAATAATTGGTTGAAATATTTTTTTCATGGCATGAGTTTCATTAGGATAGTTGTTGGAATAAGTGGAGGATGCCCGATGATGAAAGTAAATTTTATTGCATAGGCCAGAATTATTTTACATGACTGTTGAAGGATAGAGCCTACCCTAGGACTTGATGTTTTGTGATCTTGTAACAAGATTGTACGTTTTCTCTGCTTAAGGTGCTTAGAAAATTTTTAGGGAGAACTTTTTGCACGTCGTGGCATTAAATGATTGAAAAGATTGTGTTGAACTCCTTAATATTTTGAATTGTGTTAAATTGAAAAATAAATGCCTCGACATAACTGTAGAGGGACACTCCTCTATGTGTTGGCATAACCTGGAAAACTTAAATAAATTGTTTCCTTAGCATGTGAGTGAATAAAAGTAGTCACGGGGTGACTCTACCTGACTAGATTAGGGGTGTAAGGTATGTTCCCTTTCACCTATAGTGTGGGATGGTAGGTGTGAAAAGTTGACTCCCCTTGGGTAGTAAGCTACAAAAATAGAAAGAAAGAAATGACAAGACAAAGTATGAATAAATAGGAGTGAAACTATCTTAGTGAATTATATGATGCCTTGGCAAAACATAAGAACTTACTTAGGCGTTTCTAAATACGTTAAAGCATAGAATAGATATAATCACGCACACACATTGACAAAGAATCTTGACATAGGGAAAGGTGCTTAACTTCCCGTACAATCTAGTGTGTTGGTGCTAAACTTTTTGCTAAGGGTTGAAATTTTAAAACCACATGATTGTCCTAATATTTACTTTGCCATGACACTTAAAGTTTTTTACCGTTTGTTATACATTGCTTGAGGACAAGCAATAACTTAAGTTTGGGGGTGTGATAACTCCGTAAAAGATCGTGTTTTGGGTATTTTTACTTTGGTTATTGTTTGCATAAAAGCTATTTGTCATAGCACTTTATTTGCATTTAGTTGCATGTAGTATATGATACGATCCAAACTAGCTCCAATTTTCTCCATGACTTTATCACACCATGGATGTTATTCAAAGCTGTTTCTAAGGGAGTTCTTCCTTATCCTATCTTATATTATATCATTAATACATTCTATTCTATCATAAGCATGCATTCACATGTTAGTATAAATTATCATAATAATTATATCCTATGCCTAGTTCATCATGTCCTTCATATCATTCAAATATATGCTATGATTACATATCATTTCTTAGGATATTATTGTTACATGTTTCTATTTATCATTTATTATGAATACCATGTTAAATGATATTCCTGCATACAACATAAATCCACAATGTTATTTCAAGCATGTTAAGTATGCTATATTAGTCTTGCATTCATTTAAGCATGATTATCACATATACATCAAGGCAGCATAATTATCATTCATTTTATCAGCTCCTATATATTCATTTTAGCACTTAGGCTTTATACATTAGTTCATACATATTACAAGATGATATATTTAGATCATGACCTTCAATCATAGCTCAAATTACCATATTCATGAATGGAAGCAAGATATTTAGCTCATATAAGCTCAATGCCATGGACTTACCTTGTTTGCTTGCACAAGTAGGTACATTGGATCATGGCACACGTTGGGGTAGCTTGGTGGATTATTTGGACATCAAATGCAGCTCACAAACAGCTCACAAGGAACATGGCAGCTCATGGAACACTAAGGAAAGCTCGATTCAGCTGGAGGAGCTTAAGGCTAGCTAAACTCACCTAGTTGGACTAATTGGAGTTGAGTTGCCAAAAGTGATATCAATGGTAGCTGAATGTGGTTGAACATGTTGTTATGGAGCTCACAAGGACTCGGCTAGGAAGCTTATTCACAAACAGCCCCATGCTAGCTAGCTAGCTCCACACTCAAACTAGCTTGGAAGGAGACACATGCACGCCCAAGATGGAGCACATGACCAGCCTTTATCCCATGTACAAGGTTGCACCACAAGGCTCCCTAGAGCACCCATGTACGTGCCATATGGCCAGCCCACATGTGCCTTGCTTGTGATATCATTTAGGTGCCAAGATGAAGAGCCCTCTTCCTGTTCGGCCAAGCAACATCTCCCATCCAATTTGGCGCCAACATGAAGGGACACAAGAGCTATTCAGGCCAAGGGTTATTACCCTCCATTTAAACAGAACCATTATCTCTATTTTTTAATTAAATTATCTCTATAGGAAGGCACAAGGCTGGCCGAATCCCCTTGTAACCATTCGGCCATGCCTCCTAATTTCCTATAAATAGGAAAGCATATATCATTTGTAATCAGACCTTTTTGATTAATATAAGTGAGATTATTCTCTTTTTTAAGTCCTGGTGACTTTTATTGACTTATCAAGTATTTTAATACTTGTGACGTCCAACCCCCTTTTCCCCTTGATACTACTGGTTCCTAGTTCTTATAACTAGTAGGTCAAAGTCCTTAATACCACCCCTTGAAGAAGCAATATAAAGTATAGGTCTTTGCTCTCTATAGCATTGGTCCTTGTTTGAGACTTCTTCAAGATACTATCCACACTTCCATCCCTTTGTTTAATCGCCATAACCATAGCCATATCACCCATCTTATGCTTCCATCATTTATTATTTAAATAGCCTACCTAATCACCCATACGTTTACCACCTTTAACCATCTCTTTTTAAGCCATTCACTTGTGCAGTTTGTTATGCTTCCTTCCTAGATCCATAATCAATTGAAGAGGCACAAGTGCCTTACATCAAGCGGTAATCAGAGCTTTGGTGGAAGAAAGCAACGTGCAACAACAACAAAAAGAAAAAATACAAAAAGAAATGCAAGTGAAGTGCAAAGTGAAAGAAATCAAGAAACATCCAGCAAAGAAAAACAAAGCACTCCAAAAGGAAAAAAATTCCAGCATTCAAAAAGGAAGAAAAGCAAAGAAAAGAAAGAAAGAAAGTTGAAGCACTCATCAACAATTCTCATCACCAAGCCATTCAAGTAAGCCTTTTAAATTGATTGTGGTGTTAGAAGGTTGTGAAGTAACTTGTGTATGTAACCCTTTTGTTCTATTCTTTCTATTTCTAAGCCACCCTTTCATTATATTTTTTTTTCCATTCCGACTAACCCTTTTGCAGTCGACGTCAAACAAGTAAAAATTTAATTGATATGGTTTTGAGTAAAGTTCTCTAGAACTTGGGACAAGAGAATTGAGAGGAAAAAGGTTGGAGCGTGTGTGAGATCAGAAGAGGACAAGTAAAGCCATTAAGTCCTAGAGTACAAACACGATCGGATTGAGTGACAATCAAGTTTCCTTGGAGTGACTCGTGAGGCTTTGTGAGAGTATATTCTGGTAAGTCCTACACACATTTTGTTTTTCCTTATTTGCTAACATGTCTCTTCCATCCAACATCCTTGTAGTCAAAAGGACTTTGAACATTCAAAGTCAAGAAGATGAACAAAGAGAGAATATCTTCCATACAAAATGTCACGTTGGGGATAAAGTTTGAATGGTGATCATTGATGGAGGAAGTTGTACAAACGTAGCAAGTACTCACATGGTGGAAAAGTTGGGTCTCAAGACTTCCAAGCATCCTCATCCTTACAAACTTTAGTGGCTCAACGATGTGGGTGAAGCCAAGGTAACCAAACAAGTTGTTATACCTTTCTCAATTGGGAGATACAATGATGAAGTCGTTTGTGACATGGTGCCCATGAGTGCAAGTTACATTATATTAGGATGTCCTTGGCAATTTGACAAGAAGGCTACTCACGATGGATTTTCCAATAAGTGTTCATTCCAACACCATGGGAGGAAAATCATATTAGCACCGATGCTTCCAAGCCAAGTCCATGAACCTTAAGTCACGCATAGAATAATGGGAGAAAATGAAGGCCATGAAAAGAAACTTTGAAGAAGAACATTTTGAGGAGACAAGAACAATTGGAAATGATACTGTTGGGGTTGAAAAATCTGAAAATGATAAGTGTAGAGAAGAAAAGCAAAGTGGAGGAAAAATTTTACCTAACAAATCTTCTTCTACTATTTCTTTTTCCTTGTAGGATATTCAAAGAGACATCTTTTCAAGTAGAAAATTCAAGAAACATGTCTTTTGAAGAACCAATAGGTGTGACCTTTGGTAATCCATAAGACATGTCCTTTGACATTCCAACAGTTATGCCACTTGAAGTTCAAAAAGATGTGTCACTTGAAGTGCCACAAGTTGTGATCATTGAGGCTCCAAGTACATTACAACTATTGAAGAGATTTCAGCAACCAATGGAGTTTTCCATCATCAAGCAACCAATGCCCATTAAACATCCACCCTAGTTTGCTAATTCTATTCATTTTGTTATTAGTTTTTCGTTTTATAACTTTGATTCATTTTGTAGTAATTTGATTAGTATAAGTGGTGTTATCCAATCAATCTATGATGACAAGATCATTTGTCATTTTGAGTTTGATTGGTACATCAAATTCAGCCACTACGATGGTGTGAAGCAAGCATTGTCCACTTTTTTAAAGGCCAACATCTGGAAGAGCACAAAGCTTAAAGTTGTTGACTTTATCCACTTGCTTGAAGGAGATCAAAAGTCAAATTTGTTCACCGACCATCATGATAGTTCAAGGAGTAAGAGTGAAAAGATACAATGTTTTGAAAGGATACAACCTTTGGATTATAAGACAATTTTTGAAATCAAAGGACATGTGATGGTTTCCAAACATTATGTCCTCCCAATAAAGGATGTGAAGTTACCATATTTAAAGCCAAGAGGTTGAACATTTCGTGTGAATCATCTATTAGAGGGAAGCATAAGGATTCAATCCTTCCCATGTCAATAAGGTTTTCAATGAGAAACTACTTTGATTTGAGGACAAATCACCTAAAAGAAGGGAGGATGATACGATCCAAACTAGCTCCAATTTTCTCCATGACTTTATCACACCATGGATGTTATTCAAAGTTGTTTCTAAGGGAGTTCTTCCTTACACTATCTTATATTATATCATTCATACATTCTATTCTATCATAAGCATGCATTCACATGTTAGTATAAATTATCATAATAATTCCATCCTATGCCTAGTTGATCATGTCCTTCATATCATTCAAATATATGCTATGATTACATATCATTTCTTAAGATATTATTATTACATGTTTCCATTTATCATTTATTATGAATACCATGTTAAATGATATTCATGCATACAACATATATCCACAATGTTATTTTAAGCATGTTATGTATGCTATATTAGTCTTGCATTCATTTAAGCATGATTATCACATATACATCAAGGCAGCACAATTATCATTCATTTTATCAGCTCCTATGCATTCATTTTAGTACTTAGGCTTTATGCATTAGTTCATACATATTATAAGATGATATATTTATCTCATGACCTTCAATCATAGCCCACGTTACCATATTCATGAATGACAATAAGGTATTTAACTTATATCAGCTCAATGCCATGGACTTACCTTGTTTGCTTGCACATGTAGGTACATTGGATCATGGAACACGTTGGGGTAGCTTGGTGGATTATCTGGACATCAAATGCAGCTCACAAACAGCTCACAAGGAACATGGCAGCTCATGGAACACAAAGGAAAGCTCGATTCAGCTGCAGGAGCTTAAGGCTAGCTAAACTTAGCTAGTTGGACTATTTGGAGCTGAGTTACCAAAAGTGATATCAATGGTAGCTGAATGTAACTGAACATGTAGTTATGGAGCTCACAAGGACTCTGCTAGGAAGCTTGTTCACAAGTAGCCCCATGCTAGCTAGCTAGCTCTACACTCAAACTAGCTTGGAAGGAAAAACATGCACGCCCAAGATGGAGCACTTGACCAGCCTTTATCCCATGTACAAGGCTGCACCACAAGGCACCCTAGAGCACCCATGTATGTTCCATATGACCAGCCCCCATGTGTCTTGTGTGTGATATCATTTAGGCGCCAATATGAAGAGCCCTCTCCCTATTCAGTCAAGCAACATCTCTCATCGAATTTGGCGCCAACATGAAGGGACACAAGAGCTATTTGGCCAAGGGTTATTACCATCCATTTAAACTGAACCATCATCTCTATTTTGTAATTAAATTATGTCTCTATAGGAAGGCACAAGGCTAGCTGAATCCCCTTATAACCATTCGGCCATGCCTCTCTATTTCCTATAAATAGGAAAACATATATCATTTGTAATCAGACCTTTTTTATTAATATAAGTGAGATTATTCTCTTTCTTAAGTCCTGGCGACTTTTATCGACTTATCAAGTATTTTAATACTTGTGGCGTCAAAATCTCTTTTCCCCTTGATACTTCTAGTTCCTAGTTCTTATAACTAGTGGGTCAATGTCCTTAATACCACCCCTTGAAGAAGAAATATAAAGTATGGGTCTTTGCTCTCTATAGCATTGGTTCTTTTTTTAGACTTCTTCAAGATACTATCCACACTACCATCCCTTTGTTTCATCACCATAACCATAGTCATATCAACCATCTTCTCCTTCCATCATTTATTATTTAAATAGCGTACCTAATCACCCATACGTTTACCGCCTTTAACCATATCTTTTTGAGCCATTCACTTGTGTAGGTTGTTTTGCTTCCTTCCTAGATCCACTATCAATTGAAGAGGCACAAGTGCCTTACATCAGTATACATTTGCATGTGGTGGATAAGTTTTGCAGAGTCAAACTTTATTTGGTTCAACTAATGTTACTTTAGAGGAAGGTTGTTGGTTGGTTGTGTTGATGCAGGAAATGACGAATAATAAATTTATTTGTCGAGACAGAGCAATTCTCCAGGACTAAAGGAACACAAAAAGACGACAATGAGGAACAAATTTTCTTGCCAATGCAAGTTTTATCTTGCAAGTCTAACGTGGCTCAACAGAGCTGCTGATGTCACTTGCACAACTTCATCCTCACGTGCAATCATGCCTTAATCAAGGAAATTGACCACTGACAGCTACTACGTCATTTATAAAATGGGTATGTCAATAAGGGTATTTAGGAAATTTCCAAGGGCACTAAACCATAGAAATTATCATTATAAATACTCCATCATTGCTTTTCAAAAGGTAGCGCAATCAAGGAGAAAACATATCCTATGCTTGGATTAAAAGGTTGCAGCACCATACTTTCCACCATTCCCACTAAATCGTCTATGGTGTCCTCTATAGCTGGGCTTTATCAGAGCAACGACCAGGCCCTCGAGAGAGGCCGACTGCTGGAGCAGGTGTGATGGTGGCAGAATGTCATGATAGAGCTCTTATTTTGGGAGTGTTTCTTCCTTTGTTCTTCATCTTCGTATCTTGTTAAGGTTTGTACTTAAAAGAATGATTTGTTAAGAGTTGTACTCAAAAGAATGATTTGTCGATGATATTCACCGCACCATGAATTGTTTTACTTGGTGTTGGTTATTGTTTTGGTGAACGTTATTTTCTTGTTAATGAATGATGTAGTTTGTTTTATTTTAAGTGTTGTTTTGTTCATTGTTTAAATATTTTGCCTTGACACTATAAGAGCTTTTGAGAGATTGCCTTGTTCCTTGGCAAAATATTCATAGACTTTGTAAGAGCTTTCGAGGGATTGCATTTTGCTAAGAATATATGACTAATATCGAGAGATTTAGGGTAGATCTACTTGAACAACGGAACTAATCTGGGATGGTGAGGTTCTAATATACTTTATAGATAAGAAAAGGGTTTTATTCGACTAAAATGGGTAAATACTTGAGTAAGATATGCAAAGAATACAATTTACACTGAGGGGTATTGCCACAAAAATAGTTTGACAAACGAAGGGTTGTAGCTCACACCGAGTAGTATTGTCGTAGCAACCGTCCTAGAATACTCTAGTAATCCTATCGAGTAGCCTAAGCATAGCGTACTAAATCATCCTTATTGTGAAATAATTTCTCACAATAGTAAGACCAACCTAAGTGCTTCGTAATAAGTTTGATTGTGTGAGGCTTTACTGAATATATTAAACCAACATTTTTATTTGCTTCGACAACTTTTATTTGTTTACTTTTGCATAATTCTCTTGCCTGGACCAAACTTTTCTTCACACCATACTTTACATTAATTATTGCCTCAGCAATACTTTTCAATATGTTTAAACCATTTGTTCCCCTTTACTTTCCTCTTTGACAAAAACTATAGGACTAGCTTGTGACACCTAATTCTAGATGTAGTAAACTATCAAAAATTCCCAACAATCCCTGTGGAGACGATACTCAACTTACTACTATATTACTTGCATCAATTGTGTACACTTCCACATATTTGCGTGCCCTAACACACACATTTACACGCGATCACTATGGAAGTCACAGCCAAAGGAGGAAGATGATGGGTTTTCTCTTTATTGTTCTAATAAATATCTCTTAAAAATACCTTACAACTGATTAAATGAATTAGAAATTACCAATTTATCGTTACTAAATTATGATAATTATCTCAATGCCATTATCATGACATCATTCCTTACATCATCATGTCAAATATAAACTAATATTTTATTAGTTTTCTTCTTTACCATTGTTTTTTTACAAAAATTCTAATCTTACCACTTTAATCTGACAATCCCAATTTAACTTGGAAAATCAACTTAAATCCAATGATCCATGTTAAATTTTACTAAAATAAAATATATAAATAACATTATTAAGCTTTTAATTTCATTCTTCAAAATTTCTTGAATTTCCAATTCGATCCGATTATTTGAATTTTCTGCCAAACTTTATTGTCTTATAACCTTTAATATAGTTTTCACATTAAAATCTAAAAGATATATGCATACCATCTTGAGGGTGAACTATTCATTTACGTGATAAAATTTATTTTTAGGAAAATTATCACTTTAGTCCCTAAAATTTTCTAAACTTTATACTTTAGCCACTAAACTTTTAAAAATTATAGTTTGGTCACTTGTCAAAATTTTAGGGTATTACACTCATTTTATTATCAGAGAATTAAGGTATTATTGTTATATGGGTCTTTAAAGGATTCTTCTAAGCTGACAATTTGTGCTTCAAGTTGCTCTATTTGTGCTCGCCTTTAACCCTACTCATAATTAATCTCATATCGATGTTCAGTCAATTGGTTGATTCACATAATTGCTTGCCATTTCTCTTATTCATTATTTCTAGCATGTTTCTCAGCTCTGTCAGCTCTGCTAAATGCACAGCTATGCCATTAATCTTTTACTCAAAGGTATTTAATCTTTCATCTAACTGGCATAATTGACACCTTTCTGCCAAATGCACAGCTAGGTCATTAATCTTTTATTTTTAAATAGATCATTCTCTAATAATTATCCATATTATCAATTAACTATTTAATTTCATTATAAATTCTATATTTTTCACCTGTAGAGTCAAAACAGTCAATCCCCAAACATTTCTATAATTTACATGGGTTGTACACCCACTACCAATATGAAAATTCATAAACTTATTATGAATTTATTAGTTTTTGAACAAATTCGTATCATCCATAAGGATTAGATAAGTCCCTATTATTGAAACCAACTTCTTTCATAATTCATATCATAAGCATCCTTAGTATGTCCAATATACCTTCCTTTCTTATACATTTTTCTTTTCATTATTCTTTAGTAATTATTCGTTAATTTCACTTATGTCATCCTTTCATGTCTTAATGCATCCGTTCATGCATTTTTTTAGTTATGGCATCATTTCATGCCTTAATACATCCTTTCATGCATTTTTAGTTATGGCATCCTTTCATTCCTTAATGCATCCGTTCATGCATTTTTTTATAGTTATGGCATCCTTTCATGCCTTAATGTATCCGTTCATGCATTTTTTTAGTTATGGCATCCATTCGTTCATGTATTTTTAGTTATGGCATCCATTCATATATTTTTAGTTATGGCATCCTTTCATGCCTTTTTTGTTATGGCATTCGTTCATGCTTTTTTAGTTATGGCATCCTTTCATGCCTTAATGCATCAATTTAACCTCTTATAACATCTAAAATCTTCATAAAACACTTCAACTCAAGAATCATATCATTTTTCTAAGCATTTTTTTAATCATATCTCATGCTTCTAACCTCTTATTCAATCCTTCGACAAGTCAATTCTACTAATAAACATCAATAAAACACATATATAAACATATCATTCAAAAACCCATTTTCTTAAATCTCATACATTCACCACTAAATTTTAATACTCTTTAATCCTTCCTTAAGCTTACATA
The DNA here is from genome assembly GCF_006381635.1 of Hibiscus syriacus. Taxonomy (NCBI): domain Eukaryota; kingdom Viridiplantae; phylum Streptophyta; class Magnoliopsida; order Malvales; family Malvaceae; genus Hibiscus; species Hibiscus syriacus. The sequence continues at coordinate 643,263 of NW_024062407.1, forward strand.
TCACTTAATGTTACAAGAGCAAACCAACAATTAAAGGAAGAACTAACAAATTGGAGTTTACCTTATGCTATGGTGGAGAGCACTACCCATGTGAAGAAGAAGAAGAATAGAAATGGCTTTTACTTTCCTCTTTTCCCCTATTAAATCCCTAATAAGGATATGAAATTTTAAATTCATTTTATTCCAAATAACCAAAATACCCTTTTAATCATCCCATGTTACAATTTAGTCTAAACCACTATTCCAAATCATTTCTCATCTTTTATCATTTAATCAAATAAATCCTCACATTTTAAATCTTTTCAATAAAGTCACTAACATGATATTTGGGGTATTACATGAAATGCAGGGAGTCACCACCAATCATTTTTAAAGTGCTATTGGAACACCTAAAATTAGGTAATTTTAATAAAACATTTTCTTTTGTCAAAAATACCAAATTCTGGCATGCGAAAATCAGAAATAAGGTTTGGGAGTTAGTTACGCATTAGGAAGGATTAGCATCCCCCTAACACCCAGAAATTGGTACCTAGTCAATTACCTTATATTTAAAAATTGGAAATTTTGAGTTTGAAACTTTATTTAATTTAAAAATCATTATGTATGAAAATTTTGTAAAATGATGTCGATTTACTAAGACCAATAACAACCACTCTTGAGCATTTAATGTGAAAGCTTTGTTATTGATCCTAATAAACAAACATTGCCATAAAGATTAAGAAATCACGATATGGGCTTTTGAAAAGGATGTTGATTTACTTTAGGAATTAGCAGTGGTCACCCCCTAAGCATAACGTAGATGATACACTATTAATTCCTTGATAAATGAACATTGCCTTAATATTTTTTGAAAAATCTAAACGTAATAAAAAAAACATTATAAACCTAATTATCATAGGTGAGTTGATTAAGGTAATCCCTAACTTAAAGTGTCAAATTATGAAAATTAAATAACCTAGAGGACTAAACCTTAAAATGGAGGTTCTAATATTAAACTTAATTTATTTTAACCAATTATTGACTCGAATAATGAAAATAGACCTTCGGATATTTTAATATGTGAGCCAAATCGAATTATTCACTAAATTAAGGGACTAAAGTGAAATTACGCCTAAAATGGAGGCTTTAATTATAACCCTAATTAATTTTAACTAATTATTGGATCGAATAATCGAAATGGACTCTCGAGCATTTTAATGCGAGGGCCAAATCGAACTATTCCCGAAATTAAGGGACTAAAGTGAAAGAAATCTAAACCTAGGTATGAAATTCAAAGTCTAAATTAAAGGAGAATGAACTAAATGAATACCCTATAATTTTACTAGTTTAGAGAAAAGGTTAAACTTAAAATAAAATAATTGAAACTAACATATAAAGATAAAAAATATGCATTTCAATACATAAATAAAAAAATTAAATATGCTAAATTTAACAAATCAAATTTAATTAAACAAAATAATTAATGATTTACAAATTAGAAAATGAATTTACTAAACTAAATTAACACTAGGGTAAATTAATTACAATTAATTTAATGACTAAATTAAAAACTACACAATAATTCAGGGACCACATTTTAATAGTATAATAATTCAGCATGGTGACCAAATTAGCATAAATAGAAATTAAAACATTCAAATTGATAAACATCAAAATAGGACATAATGACTATAGTGCAAAAAATGCTAAAACTAGAGGATTAAAGCATAATATTTCGCTTAAAATAACCTTTGTGTTAATCGTTAATCCTGTGTTAATCGTGCAAAAATCAAATATAGACCGTATTTCGCTTAAAATAACCCCTAGATACCAATAAAACATCCTTAATCCCTTCGTTTTTCCATCTCCGGTGAAACTAACTGCTGTGATTTCACTATCGTTTCTTACAAACCTAAACCCTATGAGAACTAACTCCTCAAAAGACCCTTAATCTTCAATATGCAAGCCCCTACCCAGATCTAAAGTCCTCGAACCCTACTGTTTTCGTCTCTGATCACTCCACTCAATAACTCAAACCCTAACGACGCTTAGGAAAACACTCGGTAAGTAACCTTTCAGGTTAATACCTCTCAAAATATGCCTTTTCTTGATTAACTGGATTGCTAGCATATTACAATGATTTTCCCTTGGGATTTATACTTGTTTCATTTTTTTACAAAAGATGAATGGGTAAAAAACAAATAGGAAAAATTTAATCCTATTTCCATTTCTTTCTCTTTTTTTTCTCATGTGTTGACTGGATAAAATTCATTGACTTTTTTTTTTTGTGCTGACTGAGCTTCAGAAATCGTACGAATGGAGGGGAGCTACTGGCGTGGCTATGCGGGGGAAGGTTCTGGTAGGCTCGGCTAAAATGTGAGGATCAATGCATCGCATGCTTCTCATACGCGCCAGCTGTAGACGCCTTGGAACTTTCAGGAGCATTCCAGGTGGCGGGAGAAATATTCTCCTAGGGTTTTAGAAACCCTTGCAGTCGTTACTGTTGATAGAGCTTGAGATTTGATGGTAGGTAGAGTGCGACGCTTGGACGAAGCTCAGGTTATGAAAATCCTATCTGACTTTTGATATGGACCATTGGATTGGTTCATATCCAATGGTTCAGACCCGTCGACGCTTGAATGAAACTAAAACTCTAATTTTGTTTGTCTCATGTGGGCTTTCGCACATTTGGACCTTGTCTGGGTTTTTCTGTTTTGTAGTGGGCTAGAACGTATAATCTGCCAAAACAAATGACTTGTATTAGTTTTTATTTATTTTTTAAATATGTATTTAATGTTTGTTTATTTATTATGTGTATGTATATTGTATTACTAAATTAATTAAATTAAATAATTATCATTAATATATATATAACCTAATTAATAAAAATCCTAATTATTTGTTATAAAATATCTATTAATTAATCTTAACAAATATTTGAAATTATAGGCAAGTAAACAAGAACAAATGATCGAACTGAAAATTAAACAAATGGTTTAAAATTAAATGATTGAAATTTTGGACGAAAACGGGTGTTTGAACTATTATAGCATTTAAAAATATGATATTATATTTTAAAAATTATTAATAAATATGTTAGATATTTTAATAATTATTATTTTAGAAAAATGATACTAAAATATTATATTAATATTAAATATATAACATAAATTATTTTAAGTATTTATGTTTTAAATAAAAAATTCAAAAAATGATTTACAAAAAAAAAAACCATATGTGACCATATAGAAAATACAAAAGAAACTATGTTGACCAAAAAATGAGTTACATTGACTAAACTGATTTCTACCAATCAACGCTAAAAAATGAGGAAAACGATTTCTATAAAATATTTTACAAGAAATAAACATACCCTTAATTTTAAAAACTTATTTAAAAATGAGGGGAAATAATATTGGTGGTTGCTTTTGTTTTCGGTCTACTAGAATTTGGTTACCAATTTTGAATAAAAATTTGGTTTTAATCACTTAAGTTATTGTTCATTACATTTTTATCACTTGGCCATTAATTCCTATTAGCTTGATGGCCTGTCATGATAAAAATGATAAAAATTTAACTTGACCCTTAAACTTTAGATAATATATTAATTTGACCCATGAACTCCTTTAACCTCTCTTTTAACTCACATCATTGTCGTCACTCTACTCCGACCACTTTCTCTGATCGGTTATAACTCCGACCACTTGGTTCCTTTATCTTGAGATTGAACTATGTTTTACGTGTACTCTCTCAGGCGTCCATTCTGCTATTTCATACTTTAACGTGTGTGGTCGAGCTTCAAAACCATGGGGTGTCAGACCATCGTAGTCTTGTTGGTGACTTCTTCCTCCTCGTCCATTCTGCTATTTCATACTTTAACGTGTGTGGTTGAGCTTCAAAACCATGGGGTGTCAGACCATCGTAGTCTTGTTGGTGACTTCTTCCTCCTAAAACTTCACCTTTCCAATCCAAGAACCACAGCTGAGGGAGGAGGGCGAGTCCGATTTGGGTCGTATATGATTGTTGTCTATCTTCATGGGATTCTTTTAACCATTAAAATATACTTATTTAATCCAAATTTTTAAAATATAAATAACATAAAAATATAAGTAACAATTTTAAAAAATGACATGGCAGTACAAGTCAACGATCTCGATGACCTGGACGTCCACGTCAACTTTCCGCTCCTCGTGTGCACGCTTCGTCAGCACCCGACGTTGATCATCAATTGACTGACGGTTTTTATCCACCTTGTGGGTTATTTTTGACTAAAAAATAAACGTTTAGTTCACAAGTGTTCCAAAAAAATAAAATACGGGTAAATTTGACACTATTATCAAACGTTAAGGTTATTTTATTGCATTATGCCTAAAGCTTAATATAAACCTAAATTAATAAATTTAACTAAAAAATTATCAAAAATAATACATGAAGCAATTTCACTTCAAAGTAACAATCACAAATAGACAAAACTTGTAAATTAGTAGTAATTGTTAATCATCGGTTTACCATCTTTCTTAGTATCTATTATCAAATTAATAATTATTATTTAGATTTATTTTTGAATGAATTTTTTTTAAGGTAACTACTAAAAACTATAAAAACAATTAACAAATTGCTCGTGAATTTATCGAATCATATTTTTACCTTATTTGATTCAACTTGTTAAGGGCTCGAATTGACCTCTAATTAGAGTTTAATGAATCCGAGTTGAATATTAACCAAATTTTGATCGAATCAAGTTCTATCAACTAGTAACTGCTCAACTCATTAGGCACAACTACTTATATATTCCAAAAAAAAAAATCATCTTAACCATGGTAGAAACAAATAAATTTCTTCAAACCTATGGCTCCAACGTGTCACTTCCCTCAAAAGTATCATTTGTTCACCATTGAACTCTTTCCCCTCAAAATTCATATTTCAATTGATGTTTCTCTATCATATTTTGACTTGGGAGTAAAATAAAAATATTTTCAAAATTATATATTTTAAAGTTATTTTAAATTAAAGGAAAACTATATTAATTTGTTTTAGTGGTTAAATATTTTTATATTTCAAAAATTACTAAATGGAGTAACATTTTTAGTGGATAATATAGATTAAGGATGGACTAAATTAAAATCAGAACAAACTTAGCTGGAAAATTTTGAAATAAGTAAAAAATAATTTAAAGTATTCACCCCTCCTTATTATAAAATGGTAAACTACTTATTTAACCCTTAAACTATTACTTTTATTTTGTTTTGATATTTAAACTTTATTTTTTTAAATTATATCTCATTTTCGTTTATGTTTTATTTTGGTACCCACTATTAAAATCTTAACAGAATTACCAATTTGACATTTTTTATTTATAATGTGACATCATATTTTGATTACACATTAATATGCCTTGTTAAATTTTTAGCAATGATTGTATTAAAATAAAATCTAAACTAAACCTTAGACATATTTTTTTTAAATTTAATATCAAAATAAAATAAAAATAATAATTTAAATACTAAACTTATAATTATCCTTAAAAATTCAAAATTCTCATTAAAGCCCCTGGAGGGCCGAAACTCTCGAGCACAAGAGAGAACCAAACCCTAGAAAAAGGAGAAGAGTATTATAGGTTAAATTTTCCTTATATTCATGGGGAAAGGAGAAGAAATCTCCTAACGAGAAAATACCACGAAAATGGATGCTATGAGGAAGCATCTCGATGTTCTGATGGGTGCCAATCGAAATGGCGACGTACGGGAAGTGAATCGCAAGTACTAAAATCGCGATGTTTGCCGCCTCTTTTTGACTGGTCTTTGTCCTAACGAGCTCTTTAATTAACGGTAATTCGATGAAAAAATGGCTTTCGATTCATTGATTTCTTTTCGCACCATTAATTTACATGTTATCGATATTATCTGTCTTGTAATGTGTTGAAAGTCCAAGAGGGGGGTCGCAGAAATCATCAAAGTCATATTTTGCTGCTCATTAATGCACCGAATTCGGTGGCTTTCAGTGCACCCTAATTTTTTATTTTTTTGGAAATGGGTTAATTACATTTTAGCCACTACACACTTTAGGGTATTTACAATATTAGTCCTTAAGCTTCAACTATAAATACCCTAGCCCATTTAGCTTCAAAACCATCCCAAAATCATTTCTTCATCTCAATACTAAAGAGTTTACAGAGTTCTCTTGTGAGTTGTGAGTGTTTTTTTGTAAATACATGTAAATTTTCTCTTTTGTAAAAGAACTGCAGCAGTCCGGAGACATGGGCGTAATTGGCTGAACTCCATTGTCAATTTCGGGTATTATTTTTCCGCTTTTATTTCGCATTCTCACTAATATGGTTATAGAAAAATTACTCGTACTCAGTTTATTTCCCAACAATTGGTATCAGAGTTTTTGGTTGTGAATTTTATCAATTTTTTTGCGAGTTTACTATTAATTACTATTCACATGAATAGTAAATTTTGTGAATAGTAAAAAATTTATCGACGCTACGAATTTATCGACGGAGGTGTTCTAATACACGGTGGTTCGCAAGAATTGTCAGAAACGATCCAAACGAAGCCAGATTCGAGTGGGGGAGATGACTGCAGACGAAGGGAAGGTGAAAATTGAGAAGTTTGATGGTACGGACTTTGGCTTTTGGAAGATACAGATTGAAGATTTTCTATACCAGAAAAATCTATATCAACCTCTCTCAGAAAAGTAACCAGAGGGCATGAATAATGAAGAATGAAGAATGAAGAATGAAGAATGAAGATTGGGCTCTTCTCGACAGACAAACCTCAGAGTTATCCCACTAACGTTATCCTGCAATGTTGCTTTCAACATAGCAAAAGAAAAGACCACGATGGGTCTTATGGCGGCTCTCTCCAGTATGTATGAGAAGCCATCGTCCTTAAACAAAGTTCATTTGATGAGGTGATTATTCAATTTACGGATGGCGGAAGGGGCATCAATGGTTCAACACCTAAATGAACTCAACACAATCACAACCTAGTTGAGTTCTTTGGAAATTGAATTCGATGATGAGGTTCGAGCTTTAATTCTCTTATCATCTCTACCAGCCAGTTGGAATGCTACTGTTACAGCAATCAGTAGCTCGTCGGGAAACAACAAATTAAAATTCGATGATGTTCGGGATCTGGTATTGAGTGAAGAAATTCAACGGAGAGAATCGGGTGAAACATTAAGCTCCTTAGCCTTGCACATGGAGTCTAGAGGGAGAACTTCAGAAAGAAATTCAAATCGTGGCAGATCAAAATCCAGAACGGGAAAATCAAGAACGGGAAAGAAAGATTTTACCTATTATAATTGTGGAAAGAAAGGTCACTTTAAAAGAGATTGCCGAGAACCGAAGAAAGATACTGATGCACAGGAATCTGCCAACATGACAGAGAAGACAGGTGATGCCATGATTCTAAGCGTCAACAGTCCGATTGAATCATGGATCTTGGATTCAGGGGCATCTTTCCACTCCACCCCATGCCAAGAAATCATGGAGAACTATGTTAGTGGTGATTTTGGGAAGATTCATCTAGCTGATGATGAAACCTTAAAGATCGTCGGAAAAGGAGACATCCGATTAAAGTTGCCAAATCAAACCACCTGAAAGCTAAAAGGAGCGAGACATATTCCTGGCCTCAAAAGAAATTTGATTTCTGTATGACAGCTTGATGGAGAAGGATATAGTACAACATTTTCAGGCTATGAATGGAAGATTACCAAAGGAGCACTCGTCATTACTTGTGGTAAGAAGACTGCTACTCTCTATGTAACCTCAAATTTAGAGAATATCATTACAGTAGAAGATGTATCTTCCTACCCTTCAAACTTGGAAATTTGATAAACTTTTTCAGCTTGAACCTGTCGTTTATCACCAACTCGTCCATATTTTCTATTCCAATGCGGTTTGTGTCCAAAACGAGTCCCAAACTGCCACTATCAGTATTCGATCTTATCTTTTAGGCCAATACATTCACATTGACTCCGACTCAATCGCTAACACTTTTGGTCTAGATAACGACGGTTTAGATAACGAGAGAGAAATTGTGGCTACTCGTTATAGAGCCAAGGCTAGTGCGAGTACATTGTCAGATCACCATAATCATTTTCTTCATTTGATCATCTCTTGGTGGTTTAGACCATCCGGAGGTAGATACTCAACTCTTAGAGACTTAGTTTACGGGTTATTTTTTCCAAACTAGTTGAAACCGTAAACAACTTCCCTTCTAAACACGTAGAAACCTTAGTTTATGGGTTTCTTTTTAGTAATTTGTTTATCAAAGCCAAGCTTAGGGTCCAGATTGATGTAGCCATCCCTTTCAAAAGCCAAATAAATATCAAAACTTTGCACAAATTAGGATGATCTGGGGACAAGGATCAATGGGTTCGATCAATCCAGAAAACACCGGGTGCTAGATCTTCACGAGCTTCTCCGGCACCAGATGCTGATGATCCAGAGCTTGAAGATCTTTTTCGGGATGTCGATGATCCCGTTAACTTAGAAGAGGATGAGCCGGTCCAGCAAGATAGTCAAATGCCTTCATATTTCTGATCGTTCATGGAGACATTTGACATGAGGTTTGCCTCCATAGAGCCCCACTTAACTTCTATAGGGGCTCAACAATTGGAGAATCAACGGGAGATGTGACCTAAAAATGAAGTAAAGAATCATTGACTCATTTCTCTGGACAAAAGACTCAATGTGCTTACATTAGACATGGTTGTTCTACGAGCAAATTTTCCTCTTCCTGACCCACCAATGGATAATTAAACCTTTCTTGCTTGTTTTTTCTAGGTTGAATTTTGAACTAATTGTTAAAACATTTTGAATAATTTGGATGGATGTTTGAATATTTAAACTAGTATGTTTTTGGATTGTTTGAATGGTTTGAATGTTTATTAGTTATTTGAACTTAAATTGAATTTCATGTTAAATTATGCATCATTTTCATATTAGATATCAAATAACCAATTCCCAATTTACATATTGTTTATGAATATTTATATTATGGACTAATGGCTAATCTTTCTCTTGATTGTGATCTTATCAGCTAAATCTATATCTATATAAATCAATTGGCTATTTTCTTTAAAAACTTATTTTTAAAAATTTTCATAGAGTCTTTTTGATTTAACAAAAAGGGGGAGAATAAAGTAAGGGGGAGTAATTTTTCAAAATTGATTTCAAAATGTTTTTCAAAAAGAAAATCTTAAAATTACTAAAATGTTTTGTGATATCAAAAAGGGGGAGATTGTTGAAAACATTTTGATGTTTCGATATAACAAATAAAGTACTATTGAATTTTAAGATTTTATATTCGATTCAAAATTATATATTCGATTAAATTATTCCAATATCAAAATTATTACTCCAAGTTTTTAAATGTCAATTTTTATCCTTACTTAATTGTAAAATTGTGTTTTAATCTAAAAATATTTTTAAAACAATTTTTACAAAGTATTTCGAACCATAATCGAGTAAAAAAATAAATTTTATATAGGGAGGTACCGATACACTCCTCAGATGTACCGACACACCCCAATTTCGAATGAAATAAGGGTACCGATACATAGCCGGATATACAGATACATTCCAGTTAAAATTTGCTTCGAGAAACATCGAATGCAATTAGTGTACCGATACCCTAGGAGGTACTGATACACTTGGTCAAATAACGGTCGAAATATTTAAATTTTACACTAGGTGTACTGATACCCTTTGATGGTGTACCGATACCCCTACGCTCCCAACAGAAGTTTTAAATGGAAAACAAACAACAACGGCTCTATTGACTTCACCAATGATCCCCAACGTTCAGAAGTGATCCAAGATGTATTTAAAAAGTTCATGAGCCATTGATGATGAACAAGAAACAATAATTGAGAGAGAATCAAAGAGAAAGCCTTAAACTTATTGTTTAAGCATTTCAAGCCTATTTTCCATTAAATATTCATTTTGCTTTCAAGAAACCATTTGTACTCAATTGTATTCATTCTTGAGTGTTCTTTCTTTGATATAGAATTATGCAAACATATTGCCTTATGAGATTTTTCTATAAAGTTTGTGAATTTGTAATTTTCTCTTTGGGAGAGAGTGTGATGTGATCTAAATCAGCAACATAAATGAACTTGCATCTCCAACCTTTCACAATAATCAAAGGGGGATTTTTTTAACTTAATCTTTCTTTATACCATAGTTATGATAATATCTTACATACATTATATTTATAGCTATGATGATGATATTATGAATGTATGGAGTTATTATTATAAACCAAATATTTGCATAACTATATCTTGTTTTACTTAGCTTATAATATGATTTCTTTTGTAGGTACATGTTCAACCACATGATGGGAGCTAACTTAAAGCTAGCATTGGAGTCCATGAGCTAAGGAAACTTGACTAGGACAACTCTGGGACAGCTCAAGAACATTTTGGGATAATGTTGCCAGCTGACCCCCAAGATCATAGCTCACTTGAGCTGGACTTTTGAGCTAGCTAGAGACTTCATTTCAGCTGGAGAGTTACACCATCATCATCACCACACAAAACACTACAAATATGGTCTAGGTTAATTTTTGTGGTTCTGTACCTTTTCGCGAAGAGTTGCCATTTTGAGAAGTGCCTTTTCACAAGGAGCTGTCCTAAGACTCACATACATGTCCTTCATCCATGGCCAGCTCATATTCATCTCAAACACATGGGAAGTAGCTCAAATGAAGTAAGGTTGCCTTACACAAATGTGACCTTTCATAATTAGTTGAAGCCCCATTGGTGCCATGTCACATAGATGCAAGTTGGAATCCAAATCACACCTAGTTTGCTACTTATCTTCACGCCAAGGAGGAGCCATTCCATAAGCACCCTATGCCACCCATGTGAGTACCTCATGACCAGCCACCCATGTGTCATTCATGTGGATGAAATGGGCACCAAAGTGAAAGGGATTCTCTCTATTCGGCCAAAACATCATCTTGCTTCAAAGTTGGCGCCAAGATGAACAACAAGGAGACCATTCGGCCAAGGACATCTCCCCTCATCCAAGTATCATTTACTTTCATTTTAAGACATGTATTTTACCAAAAAAGCCTTGTAACTATTCGTCCAAACCCCTTGCAGGTGTATAAATAGGCTTTGACATTCATTTGTAAACTGAACCCTTTTGATAAATTAAATCCTTGTGAGATTATTCTCTCTTCAAGTTCTTTTTAGAACTATATCGATTAAGCAAGCTTAATTCTTAAGTTTGTGGTGTTATTCCTTCCCCTTGATACTTCTGGTTCCTAGTTCATATAACTAGTGGGTCAAAGTCTTTTTTTACCACCCATTATAAGACTTATAAGAAATGGGTGTTTGCTCTTTTATAGCATTGGTTCCTTCTTAGTCTTATAAGATACTATCTGTCCATCACCTTCTTCCATTACCATTTCACGCCTATATCATCACCATCTTCCATCACCATTTCACGCCTATATCATCACCATCCCTTAACCATTCCTCTATCATTGAATTATCCATCATCTATCATCAAGAATCATGTGCATCATCACCATTGGTGGTCGAATTCTCTTACTTTTGAAGGACAATTCAACAACACTTCTGCAACCCATCTTTGATAACATTTCTATTCATTTCAATTCTTTCCATTTCCATTTCCTTTTTATTTCCTAATTATCAAATTATTTAAACAAATTATTCTTCTTTTGTACAGATCACTTTCAATTCAAAGTGTAGCATTTGGTGTCTCTCCTAGATCGGGAAACAACAAGGCTACCAACTTCTCCATTATTGAAAAAGCCTGAATAGCCTTACATCAAGCAGTAATCAGAGCTCAGTTGGATTGACATACAAAATGCTGAAACAAAAGAAAAAGAAAGAAAAAAAAGACTCCTACAACAAATTTGGAGTGCAAAAGAAAGAAAAGAAAAAAAAGAAAAAATTTCAAAGAAAAAGAAAAGTAAAGAAAGTTGCAAACTGCAAAGAGAAGCACAATACAATCTGCCAAACAATAAACTAGAATAAGATATCCTTGTTGTTTCTTGTGAAGGAAGATAGTAATTGTTGCAACTTGAGTTGTAAGTTATCTTCACTTTATTACTATTTCATTTCTTTATTCTTTCATCTTTTCTTATTTCATTACCATATACTTTTCTTAACCTTTTTCTACCCTACCCTATCATAACCATTTCTATACCTAACCATTTCTTTTAAGACGACGCACAAACTAAGAAACTTGCTCAATCTTGAGTTAGTTCTTAAAAAAGGACCCACAAGAGAAAATTGAGTGGAAAAAGGAAAACGAGAGCGTGAGATCAAAAGGGGGAACGAAAAAGCCAAGAATATATCACTGAGTGCAAACACGAGTGTGAGTGGAGTGAAGTCTTAATTTTCTTTGGAGTGATCAAGTAAGGCTTTTGTGAGTGTGCTGATAAGGTTTTTAATTTATTTTTATTGTACTAACCATGTCTCAAAGCCCTAGAGAAAATACAGGAACACCAAACTTACAGATGCAGGCCCTCATTGGCGAAATGATGAGAATATTTCGTGAAGAGTTAGATGCTCTTCATGGAAATATAGATCAACGTCAGGATTTACCACTAGCTCGAAATAATGGAGTCCCTAGAAGATAACAACAACCACCACCTCCAGAAGAAGATGTTCAAGAAAATTTTGACGATGGAAAACAAGCAACATTCTAAGGCCCTAGACGTGCCATTATTGATGACAATCTGAGCAATATCAAGATCAAAATTCCTCAATTCCAAGGAAAGACTGATCCTGAAGCCTATCTCGAATGGGAAAGCAAGGTGGAACACATTTTTAGTTTCCACAAATACTCTGAGATGAAGAAAGTGAGATTGGAAACCATGGAGTTCATAGACTATGCTTTAATATGGTGGGATCAACTTACCCTTAACCGAATGAGGAATAGAGAATGACCGATCTCAACATGGCATGAAATGAAAGGTATTATGCGGAAACGATTTATTCTTGTTCACTATCACCGAGACTTATTTCAAAAGTTACAAAATCTCAAACAAGGCCAGAGGAGTGTGGAGGACTACTACAAAGAAATGGAAGTGGCAATGATCCGAGTCAACTTTGAGGAGGATCGTGAAACAACTATGGTGAGATTCCTTATTGGACTTAATCCAGAAATTGCCAACACCTTGGAGTTGTATCATTACATTGAAATAGATGAGATGGTGTAAATGGAAATGAAGATTGAAAGGCATCTGAAGAGGAGGCATACATCTCGCAATATTGTGCCCACACCATTAAAATGGAATCCAAACAACATAAAGAAGCCTGCTCCTCCTCCTGTCAAAGATCAAGCTTAATCTTTAAAGACTCTGTAAGTAAGTAAAGACCCCAACCAAGGAAAGCAAACCACTAAATGTTCATGAGACATTAGGTGCTTTAAATTACTTGAGAGGGGCCACGTATCTACATAACGTATAACTGGAACACAATGCTCTTACTTGGAAATGGTGAAATAGAATCTGAATCTGAAGAAAAAGAAGAGGCACCTACTGAAGTTAATGAAGAAATAACTCTTGCAGATCCTGTTGATCAAAGAGAAGCCTTGGTAATTAAAAGAAGTTTGAATCTTCAAGTAACGAAAGATAATGCACAACAAGAAAACATTTTCCATACGCGATGCCATGTGAATGAAAAGGTATGTTTTGTTATTATAGACGGTGGAAGTTGTACTAACGTGGCCAGTACAATAATGGTGGAAAAGCTTGGCTTGAAAATAATGAAGCATCCGAATCCCTATAAGTTACAATGGCTCAATGAACGAGGAGAACTCAGTGATGCAAGCACGTTTTCACCTACAAAGGGAGTACTCTTGAACATCTTTATTCTGAATCTACTTTATATTGTTTATATACTATATGCTTATATAATACATTTCATGATAAGAATACTTGTTATGTAGTTAAAGAATAAATTAGTATGAACACAACATGCACATTGATATTTAAGCATGTTAGGACAGTCTTATAATCATATTAAGCATGATTGTCATATATACATCAAGGCAGCATACTTATAATTCATTTCATTAGTTCATATGCATTCATATTAGCTCTTAAGCTTCATGCATAATCTTACATATATTATGAGATGATATAATTAGCTCATGGCCTTCAAACATAGCTCACATTACCATAATCATACATGACAGCAAGGTATTTAGCTCATATCAGCTCAATATCATGGACTTACCTTGTTTCCTAGCACATGTAGGTACATTGGAGTGTGATGCATGTTAAGTTAGCTTGGTGAATGATTTGGGCATCATATACAGCTCACAAATAGCTCACAAAGTACATAGCAGCTGATGGAACACTAAGGAAAGCTCGATTCAGCTGGAGGAGCTTAAGGCTAGCTAAACTCAACTAGTTGGACTATTTGGAGCTGAGTTGCCAAAAGTGATATCAATGGTAGTTGAATAAAACTGAACATGTTATTATGGAGCTTACAAGGACTCGGTTAGGAAGCTTATTCACAAACAGCCCCATGCTTGCTAGCTAGCTCCACACTCAAGCTAGCTTGGAAGGAGACACATGCACGCCCAAGATGGAGCACATGACCAGCCATCATCCCATGCACAAGGCTGCACCACAAGGCTCCCTAGAGTACCCATGTGCGTGCCATATGACCATCCCCCCATGTGCCTTGCGTGTGATATCATTTAGGCGCCAAGATGAAGAGCCCTCTCCCTATTCGGCCAAGCATCATCTCCCATCCAATTTGGAGCCAACATGAAGGGACACAAGATCTATTCGGTCAAGGGTTGTTACCCTCCATTTAAACTGAACCATCATATCTATTTTTGTAATTAAATTATGACTCTATAGGAAGGCACAAGGCTGGTCGAATCCCTTTGTAATCATTCGGCCATGCCTCTCCATTTCCTATAAATAAGAAAGCAAATATCATTTGTATTCAGACCTTTTTGATTAAATACAAGTGAGATTATTCTCTTTATTAAGTCATGATGACTTTTATCGACTTATCAAGTATTTTATACTTACAGTGTCAACCCCCTTTTCACCTTGATACTTCTGGTTCCTAGTTCTTATAACTAGTGGGTCAAAGTACATAATACCACCCCTTAAAGAAGTAATATAAAGTTTGGGTCTTTGCTCTCTATAGCATTGGTTCTTCTTTGAGTCTTCTTTAAGATACTATCCTTACCACCATCCCTTTGTTTCATCAGCATAACCCATAGCCATATCAATCATCTTCTGCTTCCATCTCTCATTTAAACAGCCCACCTATTAACCCATACGTTTACCACCCTTAACCATATCTTTTTGAGCCATTCACTTGTGTAGGTTATTTTGCTTCATTCCTAGATCCACAATCAATTAAAGAGGTACAAGTTCCATACATCACTTAGCGTTAGCAAGCAAGTGATAGTTCCTTTTTTAATTGGAAAATACAAGGACGAGGTGATGTGTGACATTGTCCCTATGTACACTAGTCATCTACTCCTTGGGAGACCATGCCAATATGATAAGTGGACTATTCATGATTGTTTTGCCAATCAATACTCATTCAACCATAGAGGGAAGAAGATTCTCCTTACTCCTTTAATGCCAAAACAAGTTCAGAATGATCAAATTAAAATGAAGCAAAGTGTTGAGGCCATGAGGAAAGGAAAGATAACAGCAAGCACGAAGGAAACTGATCTGATAACAAGTGCTTATACTTCGAAGTGCTTGATTCGAGAATGCCTATTGACAAAATGCAAGGTTGAAGATGATTATCCTAACTTTGAACATGCATATTTTTTATCTAACTTGCAGGTTCTACCAAGAGGTATCATTTGTCAAAATGAAGGTTTAGGAGACGTGACCTTTTGAAACCCAAAAGACGTGTCCATTGAGTAGCAAAATGGCAAAATTTTTCATTCAAAAGATGTGTCCTTGGAAGGACCAATGGACGTGACCTATGAGGACTCAATGATCATGCCTATTAGAGTATCAGGAGACAACACTTTTGGGATAACAAGGGACCTAAACGTTCAAAACAACATTACCTGGGTATATCTCACGCAAGTGCCTATTAAAGGGATCCCTACTTTTGAAAAAACAATAACTATGGAATGGATTAACATTGAAAAGAAACCACCCTTTAATTTGAGGATAAATTGCTTTAAAGAAAGGGGATGATGTGATCCAAATCAGCAACATAAATGGACTTTCATCTCCAACCTTTCACAATAATCAAAGGGGGATTTTCTTTAGCTTAATCTTTCTTTATACCATAGTTATGATAATAACCTACATAATTATATTTATAGCTATGATGATGATATTATGAATGTATGAAGTTATTATTAGAAACCATATATTTACATAACTATATCTTGTATTACTTAGCTTATAATATGCTTTGTTTTGTAGGTACATGTTCAACCACATGATGGGAGCTAACTTAAAGCTAGCATTGGAGTCCATGAGCTAAGGAAACTTGACTAGGACAACTCCGGGATAGCTCAAGAACATTTTAGGACAAAGTTGCCAGCTGACCCCCAAGCTCATAGCTCACTTGAGCTGGACTTTTGAGCTAGCTAGAGACTTCATTTCAGTTGGAGAGTTGCACCATCATCATCACTACACAAAAACACTACAAATATGGTCTAGGTTAATTTTTGTGGATTCGTACCTTTTCACGAAAAGCTGCCATTTCGAGAAGTGCCTTTTCACAAGGAATTGTCCTAAGAATCACATACTTGTCCTTCATCCATGGCCAGCTCATCTTTAGCTCAAACACATGGGAAGTAACTCAAATGATGAAAGGTTACCTTACACTAATGTGACCTTTCAGAATTAGTTGCTACCCAATTGATAACATGTCACATGGACGCAAGTTGGATGCCAAGTCACACCTAGCTTGCTACTTATCTTCACTCCAAGGAGGAGCCACACCATAAGCACTCTATGCCACCCATGTGAGTGCCTCATGACTAGCCACCCATGTGCCATGCATGTGGATGAAATGGGTGCTTCAAAGTTGACGGCAAGATGAAAAACAAGGAGACCATTTGGCCAAGGATATCTCCCCTCATCCAACATCATTTACTTTCATTTTAAGACATGTATTTTGCTGAAAAGCCTTGTAACTATTCGACCAAACCCCTTGCACGCCTATAAATATGCTTTGACATTCATTTGTATATTGAACCCTTTTGATAAATTAAATCCTTGTGATATTATTCTCTTTTCAAGTTCTTTTTAGAACTATATCGATTAAGCAAGCTTAATTCTTAAGTTTGTGGCGTCATTCCTTCCCCTTAATACTTCTGGTTCCTAGTTCTTATAACCAGTGAGTCAAAGTCCTTGTTTACCACCCCTTATAATACTTATAAGAAACGGGTCTTTGATCTTTTATAGCATTGGTTCCTTCTTAGTCTTATAAGATACTATTTGTCCATCACCATCTTTCATTGCCATTTTACACCTATATCATCACCATCTTCCATCACCATTTCACGCCTATATCATCACCATCCCTTAACCATTCCTCTATCATTGAATTATCCATCATTTATCATCAAGAATCATGTACATCATCACCATTGGTGGCTGAATGCTCTCACTTTTGAAGGAAAATTCAACAATACTTATGCATCCCATCTTTGATAACATTTTTATCCATTTTAATTCTTTCCATTTCCATTTTCTTTTTTATTTCTTAATTATCAAATTACTTAATCAAATTATTCTTCTTTTGTGCAGATTACTTTCAATTCAAAGTGTAGTATTTGGTGTCTCTCCTAGATCGGGAAATAACAAGACTACCAACTTCTCCATTATTGAAGAAGCCTGAATAGCCTTGCATCAGAGTGTTCTCAAGAATTTGGGTATAATTCTTAAGGGAGTTGTAAGGTTACTCTTTGTCCTCAAAAGAAAGACAAATTAGTGAATTTGTGGAAAATCCTTAGTGTGGATAGCTAAGGTAGTGGATGTAGACTTTGTTTGAAAAAGCCAAAACACTCTAAATCGCTATGCAAATATTTTCAATTTTTTTCAAAGCTTCCACCAAAAGTTTTATTGCCAATTCACCCCCTCTTGGCTATTTCATCGATCGATTAACTCAACAGTATGGTAACAAGAAAACCATATCTCTCAGGTACAAGGTGTTCTCTTGTGGATCTTCGTAGCGGTTGTGTTTCTAAATTTGTTGATTGTTCCTCAACAATTGATTGAACATGTTCAACTTCTAGTTCATTGATATCTTGTTCTTGAACTTCACCAAGTTCAATATTGTTAGAGTATGTCCAAAGTCAAATCATAAGATTGTTGTAATGATATATTTTCTTTACCTATTTTTATTGAATAAAGGCATTACCATTATTATTTTGAGTTATACTTTTCATCTCAAATAAACTGAAAGATGATAAAGTCCATATAATAATATGATTATTATTAAAGATCCTTAGTTGAGTGTTATTATGGGTATGGACAATAATAATAATACATTCAAGGCTGACATGGAGTTGATTGATAACAATGAGTTATCATTGACATAGAGATATCAAAATTGATACATGAGTATGTTGTTAGAGAACAACATATTGGATTGAACCACTATGAGCATGTCTTGGATTATTATCTAACAGTCACAATATTTCTCATGTTGACAACTATATGTATGATCCTCAAACTTGAGATCATTACTATCTCAACATATATTGTTGTATGTTTTGCTACAACTAAACATGCTCCATATCTGGTTGCACTATAAAGACTGAAGTTGCGCATATCACGATATATGTAGTGGGGTGTGAATGACCAAGTAGGATTTGTCCTTTCTATATAATAGAAACTATATTATAGGCCACTTGATTGAGTGAGACTAGAAATACAAGACCATTCTCGAATAAGTTGATATGTGATATCACAAGTTATTCATTTATTATTTCCTACTATAGATTTTGGTAAATGATAGATTGGCTATACAAGTGTGATTATTCCAAGATTTATTCCTATTATTGATATAAAGGGCAAAAGGTTGAATCATGACTTCTTGTAACTTAGATGACAATGATATATTCGTACATGGCTGTTATTGTTTGTAATATTATAATGGTTCTAACAATTACTACTAGTGTTACAGAAAGCTACAAGGTCACACACTATGGTTAAAATGAGTTATAATTGTAAAATTTTATTGTAAATGTATGAAGTATATAATTGAAGTTAATATATATATATATATATATATATATATATATATATATATGTAATTTCAATTATCCCAAATTTAATAAAAATATTAAAAGAATGTAACTATGATTATAAATCCTTTTAATATAAATAATTTTGAAATAATAAAATTATGAATAAATATATTTGAGGTAAAAACCACAAGGGTTTGGATAACATAATTTAAAAAGGAAAATATGGTCTAGCAGTTGCTCTTACATTTTTATACAAAAAATCTCAAAAATAGTTTTTGAGAAAAAAAAGATATTTTCTCTCAACCGAGTGAACTGAGTGGAGATTGATACAAACTCATGGAGGTTTAGGATCCAAACTATTCATGGCTACACTGTCGAATGATGTTTTTCTAGGAACCCAAGGTAAATTACGCATACCTTTCTCCCGAATTTGAATTTTCATACAAGGATCATTAGTTAGGTCGTCATATAATTTTTATGATGCGCTATGGGGTGTACCGGTGATCCCAATAGTATTTCTACTATTCTGATAGAGAAGCGGTAGCGAATGAATGGGTGTTTCTCTAATTGAGGAATAAAACCTAGAAAGTTGCATACTATACGAAGAAAATGAAAAAGATTTGAAAGGGTGATATGGCAGTAGCTAGGTTTAGACAAGGATATTGTTTTCTAGAATTTAAGACAAGGAAACAAGGATTAGGATAATGAGAACAAGGGTGATAAAAGAGATGAACAAAATAAAGGTGATACTAAAACAAGGGTAATGAATTAACAATAAATAATAAAATATGTAATGAAAAGAATGCACTTAGCCCATTATGTGGGCAGATGAAGGGTGGTTTGATCTCAGGTTTTGATGAATGAATCCTCGTTTGAAAGATATAAAATTAAGGGTCACAACGATGTAGATAGAATTGGAATCGAATGGTCTAATTGACAAGATTTGATTTAAAATTTTACACTGGTATGTATGAGGCTTAACGTAAACCCTAGGGTTTGTTTATGGTGAGTGACGTGAATGGAGGAAGAAGATGATGGAGTTGTGGAAGATGAAAATAGCTAGATAATTGTACTATCAAACCCTTATAGTCGTAATAAAAAGGAAAACTCGATAATTGGCTCTAACCAGCCCTCATAATCGCAATGAAAAGGAAAAGCAAAGTGTAAAGATCTCTCTCAAAATAACTTGAAATGAACTTAATGAAAAAAAGCCCCTAAGGAACAAGTATCACCATTTGAAAAGAGAAAACTCTCAAAATATTTTACTGAAGAAAACTTGATGATTACAATGGTGGAAGGAGCATCATTTATATAGGTTTGAAGGAGTCTTTATTTTAACATGATTGATGAATAAAATAACAAATAAAATTATCCTATTAAGAATGGGTATGCGACATTAATAAGGGTTGTTGATGTAGTGTTTGATTCAATAGTTTTGATAAAATCATGAAGTTTGAATGCATAATGAAACCTTTTAGCTTAATGGATGGCATGGATGACTATTCAGGAAAAAAATGGGGAAAAAGCTTGATAAGTGCTTAATTCTCTGATAAGCATGGTGATAGGTGGCCATGAAGAGGTATGGATGGCTAGGGTTATATGATAGGCTATCTAGAATTTTATAATTACAATAATGACTTTTTTTATCATTATCCCAATCAAATAAAAGATAAGAACTTAAATAACTAAAATCTAATGGAGGAAGTCATCTATGCTTCATAATTTAGCCATGGATACTTTTTACAAACGATTTAGTAGTTTAAAGAGGCTTGGAAATATTTTCAGGACTAACATATTAAATCTGACAATCTGGTCCTGAATTACTTTCATTTGTGTTGTTGAGAACCAAATGGATGTGGGAGGAATGATGAGTGGGTTTCATTTCATGAATTATTCAGTCTTTAATTGGGCTTGGATTCATTTTCTGATGAAGGCATGTACTACAGTCTAGAGCCTGTCCTTTACTAGTTTGCCCGACTTGATATAAGGTTATCCAAGTTTCTTCAAGGATGAAGAAGTTGGCAACCTTGTTGTTTCCCGATCTAGGAGGGTTGCGAAAGTGTTGTTGATTTGTCCTTTAAATGTAAAGGATTCGGCCTCCAATGGTGATTATGGACGCTTTCCTTGTCGATGATTGAAGGATGGTTTTTATGGTGATAGAATGGTGAGGGCAGTGAAGATGTTGTAGGCGTGAAGTAATGGATGATGGTGGTGGTTAAGTAGTATCTTATAAGACTAAGAATGAACCAATGCTATAGATGAGCAAAGACTCAATTCTTATAAGTCGTTATAAGGGATGGTAACAAGGACTTGAACCCACTAGTTATAGGAACTAAGAACTCGAAGTATCTATGGAAGAGGTTGATGCCACAAACTTTAGAAACTTGCTTAATCGATAAAGTTCTAAAACGAATTGAAAGAGAGAATAATCTCATAAAGATTTATATTATCAAAAGGGATGAGTTTACAAATGAATGCCAAAGCCTATTTATAGGCTTGCAAAGGTTTGGCCGAATAGATACAAGTCTTTTCGAAAAAATACATGATTTAAATTGAAAATGCATGATGCTTGGATGAAGGGAAATGTCCTTGGCCGAATGGTCTCCTTATGGTTCATCTTGGCACCAACTTTTGAGCAACACCTTACTTTGGCCGAATAGGGAGAAGTCCCTTCACTTTGATGCCCAAATGTTCCACACGCATGGCACATAGGTGGGCTGGTCATGAGGCACTCACATGGGTGGCATAGGATGCTTAAGGTGTGGACTCCTCCATGGCGTGAAGATAAACAGTAAGTTAGGCTTGACTTGGCATCCAACATGTGTCTAAATGATATGTCATCAATTGGGAAGCAACTTGTTATGAAAGGTCACATGTGTAAAAGGTAACCTTTCATCATTTGAGCTACTTTCCATGTGTATGAGCTGAAGGTGAGCTAGCCATAGATGAAGGTGAGCTGGCCGTAAATGAAGGACATGTAGGTGAGTCTTAGGACAACTCCTTGTGAATAGAAACCTCTTGGAATTGAAACTCTTCCGAAAAGGTACGAATCCACAAAATTTAACCTAGACCATATTTGAAGTGCTCTGTGTGGTGGTGGTGATGGTGCAACTCTCTAGCTGAAATGAGGTCCCTAGCTAGCTCAAAGTCCAACTCAAGTCAACTATGAGCTCGGGGTCAGCTGGCAACTTTGTCCCAAAATGTTCTTAAGCTATCCTGGAGTTGTCCTAGTCAAGTGTCCTTAGCTCATGAACTCCAATGCTAGCTTTAAGTTATCTCCCTTTATGTGGCAGAATATGCACCTACAAAAGAAACTATAATATAAGCTAAGTAATAAAAGATATAATCATATAAAGACATGGTTCATAATAATAACTTCATACATTACATAATATCATCATCATAGCTATAAATGTAATGTATGTAAACTATTATCATAAATATTGTATAAAGAAAGAATAAGTTAGAGAAAATCCCCCTTTGATTATTGTGAAAGGTTGGAGATGTAAGGACATTTATGTTGCTGATTTTTTATATTTCCATTCATCTTGTCAGTAGTTTTTCATTTACATGTTTTGATTTATTTTGTAGCAATTCAATTTATGTCAATTGTATTATGTTATCAATTTTTGATGGCAAGGTCATTTGAGAATGCCTATACTTTTAACCTAACAATGATTCATAATTCCCTTACTTATGAAAGTCTTCTTTCTTTTTAGGACAAGGAGGTTCAAGGTACTTATTCAAGATTCATGACTTTTCACAATGATCATTTCATAGATCTTTTCGAAAAGGAATGTCTTGAACAAGTTGTTATTGAATAGACATATTTTGAAGACAAACTAACAACGTTTGAATGGAAAGACACTAAGGAGAAGTTACCTTTCGATTTGAGGACAAATCGCCTAAAAGAAGGGGAGGATGATGTGATCCTGTCTAGCACCAACTTTATTCATGACATACTCACATCATTGAAGATCCATCAAGTTCAATCTAAGTGAGTTCTACCTTACTTTATCTTAAATTTACTCATTTATGTATTATGTATTATTATGAGCATACATTTTCAAATTAGACTATACTTGAATCATTAAAACATGAGCATTCATTCATTATGTCATATGCTTTGCATCATTGATTGATATTTAAACATATAATCTGTAGTTATAATAACAATATTCAGTATCATATGATGCATGAGTTATTATTATAACCAATAGTACACATCTTTATCTTATACACATTAATATAATTCATGTATTTAACTTAATTCTTTATGTTATGTGTGTAGGTACATTCGGCCACAACTTGGGAGCTATATTGGAGCTAAATGGAGAATGCAACAGTAAGGAAACTTACATGGGGACGTTTAGGAGAGCATAAGGAATATTGGTGAAAAGTTGTCCGGAGACCCGTGAGCTCATAGTTGGAATGAGCTTAAGATTTGAGCTACAAGATGACTTCAATTCAACTAGGGAGTCACACCATCATCATCACTACTTAGGACACTTCAAATATGTCCCAAGTTAAATTTTGTGAAATCTTACCTTTTCACAAATAGTTACCACCTCAAGAGGTACCTTTTCACAAGGAGCTGCCATAATGTTCACCATGCTACAACGCAAATATGGCCAGCTCACCTCCAGCTCATTTACCTTAGAACTAGATCAAACATGAAACGTTACCTTTCCAAACATTGTGACATTTCATGAATGATGTTTCCCATGAATATACCCTTTCATCAAGGAGTATGTTGGTGAAGAGATTGTATCCATTGGAGGCCTAAATCACCAAGAGACATGAGATAAACCTCTATGCCTATTCGGCAACACCACATGCCTTGCACATGAGAGCTTTGGTTCCAACTTGAGGAGGCACATCATTATTTGGCTAAGGGAGATGTCTTTGGCGCCAAGATGAGCAAGCATGCACCATTCGGCAAAGGGAGATGTCTCCCCACCCTTGCTGAAACATCATGATCCCTTTGAAGAGGTAGTCGAACTATCACCAAGCTAAAGGACTCATCCATTCATCTCAAGCATTATGTGCTTCCATTTAGAGACATGTATCTAGCCAAAACAATATGTAACCATTCGGCCAAGTCCTCTCATTTCCTATAAATTGAAAGGCTTGCCATCATTTGTAATCATCTCATTCATATTATAAACAAACCTTTTGAGTTTAATCTCTCTTCAAAGTTCTTTGTGAACTTTATCGATTAAGCAAGTATAATTCTTATACTTGTGGCGTCATTCCTATCACCTTGATTCCTGAATTCCTAGATTTATATCTAGTGGGTTGAAGACACTTTCATCACCCCTAAAGCAAGTTTGTGAAGATCAGGATTGTGCTTCCTAGCATAGTTTCTTCTTTGGCATGCTTGCGATACAACATCACCACCATCTCCATTTCAACATCAACATCATCAATATCTTCCATCAAGGCCATCAACATCTTCATAATTCCACAGCCATCTCTATTCATTTCTTTCATTTCATTACTTATCTTATTAATCCATTTATTATTCCATTATTAATCATATTTCTTTCTTATCTTTGTTGCAGCCAAACTTATAACTTAAGGACATCAGTACTTATCAATCCTAGATCGGACAATAATAAGGATATCTTCTCAATTCATTGAAGAGTGTAGATTCAGCCTATATCACTGTCATTCACCTTTGTTAACCGAGCTTGGTAAGTGTCTTAAAAGCCCTTAAAAAGCAATTATGATTTTTTTAGAAATTTTACGACCCTCTAGGACGTCCCAAACGCCCTATGCGCCGTTACTTGCGTTAGGGAAGTCCTACCGCCTGGTGGTTTCTATATCTTGCCCAAGCCCGACCCGCCTATCTAACCCTACCCACTGACCCGACCTGACCCAGTCAATCCTGAACCATTAACCATTGATCGACCGTTGACCCCAAAAGTTAAAATTTTCAAAAAGTTAAATTTTATGTTTTTGGACGTCCTGAGTTCAATTTCGAAGTCCGTTTTGCCAAATTCTAACATGAAAACCCCAAATTGAGCTCATTAATCCAAAAATACTTAGTATTTGTAGCCTTTTCCCTTATTTGTTTGAGATTTGGTTATAGAATTGTTCCAAGAAGATATTTTCATGAAGGTACTCGTGCTTGACCTAATCGAGGGTCAGTTAAATCCAGTGTTTATCGTTTGTCAGACTCGCTCGATATGAGTTACACGAGAGTTACCAATAGGTTTCCGTAAATTTATTTAAATAAAGGTTAATATTATTTAGATTAGGATTTTGATATAGATTTTCTGATTCGTGGGATCCAGCGCTGACGCTGATCGTGATCGACAGACTTAGTAGTAGGCTTCCCTATCAGACTACTCGGATCGATACAGGTGTGTTTCCTGTTGGTGTTACATTAATGTTTTTAACTATTTGTCTGAACTGTTTTAGATTACTGATAATACTGAATATTTTTATTACACAATACCTGATTTTCTGAACATGGTTTATCTGATATCTGATATACTGTATATTTTTATATGATATTTGCATTGCTGTATTTTTGTGTTTGATTTATGAAAATGGAATATTTTTATGTTTTAATGGATTAAAATATTGTTTTCATTCGACAACATACATGTTATTTCTGTCATTGGGGTTTTATTTTAGGAAGTGTCTCAGGCCTAGTCTATGACTTGTAAGACCTTACTGCTTACCGCAAGCTCCTCAGCTTTGTCCTTAGGGTAAGTACTTATTGTAGGCTCCTCTATTTTATGCACAAGATAAGACCTTACCGTAGGCTCTTCTGCTTTGTGCACATGGTAAGCCCTTACTGATGTACATGTGGGTGTATTGTTCTGGGGATCCTACATATTCTGGTGATCGGATTGTGGTAGTGTCAATATCTTTAAAACATGTTTGATAAATTGATTTTACTGAAATATTTTATCTGAATGTTCTTGTACACCGTAAAGACAACACTAGGCGTTTTATCTCATTCTGTAAATTTTTTACTTTTCAGTTAATAGCATACCTTTAGGCTAGCAGACTTGGCATCAAGAGGACTGACTTCTTCTATTTTTGTACCACTGTATATCTCTATATACCTTTTTGTTATACTTTGGACATTTGTTTTTGCTTCCGTCTTGATATATCTATATTACCGATATTTTGTTCCGTAAACGTTTCATATGATTTTCTAATATATGTATGTATATATATATATATGTTTATCATATGAATACTTATTATGCATAAATTTCATATTAGACTGTTATATGGATTTTAATGTTGTTTTAAATATAAAAATAATTTCTGAATGTGATATGTGATCGCCTAGATTTGGGCATAATGTTCAGGTCGGGTCTAGGGGGTTACACTTGGTGGTATCAGAGCTTTTAGTTTTAAAACTCGTATTGTGGATGAGTCTAAAAATATAGATTTCAAGATATTTTTCAAAAACCGTGTCACCTTATTTTATGAGTTTAAATATATTCGAGGTTCATGTTGCTAGTCTAACTTAGGTTTTATTCTTTCTGTAGAACCTTGTAGATTTACTCAATGAGTGTGACTAGAGATCATAGGCCAGGCCGTGGCCTTAGTCGA
Source organism: Hibiscus syriacus (assembly GCF_006381635.1). Lineage (NCBI taxonomy): Eukaryota > Viridiplantae > Streptophyta > Magnoliopsida > Malvales > Malvaceae > Hibiscus > Hibiscus syriacus. Next base: position 670,027 of record NW_024062407.1, read on the forward strand.
GGGTGAGGGACTCAACTTTTTGTTACAATAGATGATGTTATATCACCTCGAGATCCTTATGTCCCGCATATAGATCCTTCTATTTCTACAAATGATCCGATTACTCTTGCGAGAGACCTTTCGGTCACTGAGGACGAGGACACTGATATGAATGAGGATGCCATTAATAGTGTTGTCTTTCATATGTTCCGGAGAGATGCTAGAGTCTCTGGTAATATGTATTATGTCGATATTTCAAAGTTTTTGGTAGTTGCTGGAGTAGTTCTCTTTCTATGGGTCTTAATATCCTGGTTGAGAATATTAAGAGTTCGGTGATAGTTCAAAATCTCGTAGGTTAGTACATAGAGTTAGGTCCTATTTATAGTAGGTGTCCTATAGAGATCCATAGGAAAATCTTTATGACTGACATGATGGAGTTACCTTTGGAGGAGTTTGACTTGATTCTTGGTATGGATAGGTTAAACAAGGATCGAGTTAATCTCGATTGTGAGACCAAGAGAGATGTTCTGAATACTCTAGATAATCGAAAGATTGTGATGATTAGGGATCTTTGTGGATTCCTGACGAATGTTGTGTATGCTTTGGTAGCTGAGAGGATGATCAGGAAGGGTTCTGAAGCATTTCTTGCTTATATTTTGGATACTAGGAGTTCTCGATCTGACATTGAAGGCATCAGGATGGTTAAGGAATTTCTCGATGTTTTCCTGATTAGTTGCCTAGATTGCCGGCCGGATAGAGAAGTTGAGTTTTTATATTGAAGTCTATTCCAATTCCACCTCAGTTTTGATGGCTTCTTGTCGTATGGCCCCAAAGGAGCTTAAGGAACTGAAAGTCCAACTCCATAAGTTGTTGCATAAGGGATTCATTCAACCTAATGCTTCACCGTGGGGAGCCCAAATTCTCTTTGTAAAAAAGAAATTTGGGACATTGAGGCTCTGTATTGATTATAAGAAACTGAACAAGCTCACAGTTAAAAACAAATATCCTTTGCCCAGGATCGATGATCTATTTGACTAATTTTGAGGGGCTTCTATCTTTTTAAATATATATTTGAGGTTTAGATAGGCTTTACGAATTTTTAGTGATGGCATTCAGGTTAAGTAATGCCCTTATTGATTCTATGGATGTAATGAATCGAGTGTTTTTACCTTACTTGTACCAATTCGTAGTTGTGTTTCATCAATGACCTAATGTTGTATTATCGAACAGAAGAAGAACATGATGAGTATTTAGGGATTATTCTACAGACTCTGAGGGAAAATAAGTTATATGCCATGTTGAGCAAGTATGAGTTCTGGCTCAGTGAAGTGACTTTTCTTGGACATATCATTTCTAATGAGGGTATTCGGGTGAATCCGAGTAAACTGGAGGCTATTCTAAACTGGAAGCAATCGAAGAACGTCTCCGAGATCCTAGTTTCTTAGGCTTAGCTGGTTACTATCATCATTTTGTTGAAGTGTTCTCCATTATTGTAGCTCCTCTAACGAAACTATTAAGGAAAGATGTTCCATTTGTATGGTTTTGGAACCAACAAGCTAGCTTTGAGAAATTGAAGATTGTTCTAACTCAAGCCCCAGTGATGATTCAGCCTGAGTATGGGAATGATTTTTCTTTCTATAGTGACTCTTCTCACTCTGGATTAGGATGCGTTTTGATGCAAGACAAGAAGGTTGTCGCTTACGCGTCACGTTAGTTAAAGCCTTATGAGCGCAACTACTCCACTCACGATCCCCTTCTTCATTCTTAGACCTTGTTTCATAATATAGTGACTTTTCCATGCTGTGTCGTAGGAACCTTTTCAATACGGTGTAGATTGCTAGCTCCCGTTCATAGTTTTGCTACAGATGATACACGAGGAATCTTTTTATGGCGGTATTTGCTTTGAAGATCTTGAGATAATATCTCAACGGAGAAAAATGTTATATTTACACCGATCATAAGAGGCTGAAGTATCTGCTTACTCAGAAAGAGTTTAATTTGAGACATCCTCGCTGGTTGGAACTTCTGAAGGACTATGATTGTGAGATAGAATATCATTCAGGGAAGGATAATGTGGTGGCTGATGCCTTGAGACATAAGGCGATATCTGATATGAGAACCTTGTTCGCCAACTTGAGTTTATTTGATGACAGTTGTCTGTTAGCAGATTCACAAGTTAAACCCACTTTGTACGAAGATATTAAGGCTAAACAGCTCCTAGATAGCTCCTTACTTTCCATGATTAGGTAGGTTGAGCAGGGAATAAGTTCAGAGTATATTTTTTATCAGGATGGTATATTGTACTTTCATGGTCGTTACTGTGTCCATATATATAATGAGTTAAGACATGCTATTCTTCAGGAGACTCATAGTAGTCCTTATGCCATGCATCCTGATGGGGACAACATGTAGAAGAATCTCAAGGAGTGATATTTTTGGACTGGTATAATGAAGAATATTTCAGATTTTTTGGCAAGGTGTCTGAGTTGTCAGTAGGTTAAGGTAGAGCACTAACATCCATCTAGATTGTTATAGTAAATTAATATTCCTGAGTGGAAATGGGAACGCATTATGATGGACTTTGTTACCAATGTTCCTCTGACTCTTTTAAAAAAGGATTGTGTTTGGGTGATTATTGATCAACTCACCAAGTCATCTCACTTTATCCCTGTTGGGGTTCATTATTCTTTGAGCAAACTAGCTCTATTGTACATTTTTGAGATCATTAAACTTCATGGTGTTCCATTGTCTATCATATCTGACGAAGATCTGAGGTTCACTTCCAGGTTCTGGAAGGCTTTACACGAGACTCTGGGTACTCGTTTGAATTTCAGTATAGCTTTTCACTCGTAAACTGATAGTCAATTTGAGCAAGTGATCCAGGTGCTGGAGGATATGTTACGGGGTTATGTGATTGACTTTCGTTGGGAAGATTTTTTGTCCTTAGTCGAGTTTTCTTACAATAACAGTTACCAGGCAAGTATTCGCATGGCACAATATGAGGCTCTATATGGACGTAGATGTCATACTCATATCTTTTGGACAAAGTTGCATGATAGAAAGACTTTGGGTCCAGAGTTAGTTCAGGAGACTGAGGATGCTGTCTGATTGATCCTTGATAGCCTGAAATAGGCATATAATAGGAAGAAATCATACACAGATCAGTGATGGAATGATATCGAGTTTGAGGTTGGGGATCAAGTTTTTCTCAAGCCATCTCCGTGGAAGAAAGTGTCGAGATTTGGATGTAAGAGTAAGTTAAGTATGAGGTTTATTGGGTCATATCTTATTGTGAAAAAAGTTGAACCTGTTGCTTTTCAGCTTGAGTTGCCTCCCCAGATTAGTCAAATTTATGATATTTTTCATGTATCCATGTTAAGGCGATATTTTCCATATCTAGGTCACATCATTCAGGTTGAGGAGGTAGAGTTGAGACCTGATTTGTCCTATGAGGAGGAGCCCGTTCAGATTTTAGATCGGGATGAGAGAGTTCTTGGGTATAGGCGTATTTCGATGGTCAAAGTTCAATGGAGTAACCATGGCCCCTTAGAAGCTACTTGAGAGACATCGGAGTCAATGTAGGCTCAATTTCAGCATCTGTTTACATCAGGTAAATTTTGAGGATGAAATTTCTTTTAGGGGAGAGTTGTCACACCCCAAAATAGGGCATAAAATTCTCTTAAAGTTTTTTGAGGACTAAATTGAAAATTTGATTTAATTAGGGAACCAAAGTGAAATTTTGATTAAATTTATATCTAAATTCAGATAGCAACTAATGTTAGAAGACCTATAGTATGATTTTACCATTTTTAAAGGGTTTATATAAACTCCAAATATGGGAAAAAATAATTATATTTATGTATTTTCCAAAATTTTACTCCTTTAAAAAGAAATCTTTGATCTCCATTTCATCGTTGATCGTTGCTCTATTTTTTACACCTCCCGCACCATCATGTTTCTTGTGTCATCCTGAGTCCACCAGTGTCCTTCTTGTATCGTTGTCGACGTCGTGTGAGGAGGTAAGAAAGATCAAGTTTCTGACATTTCGAAATCTAGCTCTCTGCCATTAACCGTTGTGAACTGAGCTTGGTAAGTGCCTTAAAACCCCTTAAAAAGAAATTAGAACATGTTTTGGAATTTTTCCGACCCTCTAGGACGTCCAACGCGCCCCACTCTCTGCCTTCTACTCGTGGGGAAGTCCCACCGCCTGTCTAACCCGACCAACTGACCCGACTGGACCCGGTCCAAAACTGAACTGTTGGTCATTGACTGTTGACCGACCGTTGACCGACCGTTGACCGTTGACTTTGATCTAAAAAGTCAAAAATTTTGAAAAGTCATATTTTATGTTTTTTGACTTCCTGAGTCTGATTTAGAAGTCCGTTATGTCAAATTCTGACCCGAAAGCCCCGAATTGAGCCCGTTAATCCAAAAATGCTTAGTATTTTTAGCATTTTTTCTTATTTATTTGAGATTTGGTTATGGAATTGATCAAATAATATATTTTTATTAAGGTACTAGTGTTTCACCTGACCGAGGGGCAGTTAGATCCTATGTTTCACGTCCGTCAGACCCGCTCCAGCTGCTTTCTATGAGAGTTACTCGTAGGTTTTCGTAAATTATTTAAATAAAGGTTAATATTTTTTATATAATGATTATGATATGTATTTTCCTATTCATAGGATCTAGCAATGCCGATGATCATGATCGACAAACTCAGTAGTAGGCTTCCCTATCAAACTAATCATATCGATACATGTGTGTTTCCTGTTGGTGTTACATTACTGTTTTCAACTATCTGTCTTAATTGTTTTAGATTCCTGATAGTATTGAATATTTTTTCGACAAAATACATGATTTTCTGAACACATTTTATCTGATATATGATTTACTGTATATTTCTGATATGATCTTTGGATTACCTGTATTTTCGTATTTAATTTCTAAAAATGGAATATTTTCATGTTTTAATGGATTAAACTATTGTTTTCATTCGACTACATACATGTTATTTCTGTCATTGGGGGTTTTATTAGAGGAAGTATCTCAGGCCTAGTTTATGACTTCTAAGACCTTACCGCTTACCTCAGACTCCTCGGCTTTGTGCTCAGGGTAAGTCCTTACCGCAGACTCTTATGCTATGTGCATAGGGTAAGCCCTTACTAATGTATAGGTGGGTGTATGGTTCTGGGAATCCTACACATTCTGGTGATCTGATGGTGGTAGTGTCAATATCTTTAAAACATGTTTGATAAATTAATTTTACTAAAATATTTTAACTAAATGTTTTTAAACACCCTAAGGACCACACTGGGCTTTTTGTCTCATTTTGTAAATTTTAAACTTTTCAAATAATAGCAGACCTTTAGGCTAGCAGACTTGGCTTCAGGAGGACTGACTTCTCCTATTTTTGTACCACTGTACATCTCTATATACCTTTTTGTTATACTTTGGTGACACTTGTTTTTGATCCCGTCTCGATATATTTGTATTACAAGTACTTTGTTTCGTAAATGTTTCATACGATTTTCTAATATATATATATATATATATATATATATATGTCGTATGAATATATATATATATATATATATATGTCGTATTAATCCTTAATATGCATAAATTTTATATTATATTGTTATATGGATTTTAACGTTTTTTAAATATGAAAAGAATTTCTGAATGAGATATGTGATCGCCTAGATTTGGGCATAATGTCCAGGCTAGATTTAAGGTGTTACATTTAGGATGGAATTGTACTATTATTATATTTTGATTGCAGTATGAAATGATTGCTTTAAGGCATAAGAGGTCGTTTCTTCTCGATAGAAAATAATTAAATATTTCCTTTTTCCTCCTAAAATTCAAAGAATATTTTTATTTTTATTGTTATTGTTATTTTATAATTATTTATGCCTTTAAATTTGGAATTAATAATGAACTTTAGGATGGAATTGTAATATTCCTTTATTTTGATTGGAGTAAGAATCAACTGGTTTAAGGCATGAGAGGTCGATTCTTTTTTATAGGAAATAATTAAATATTATTCCGTTTCATCCAAAAATTCAAACAATATTATTTGTATGGGATCTTAAATTAAATTAAACTCAATACGATTTTCTAATATATGCATATATATATATATTGTATGAATCCTTATTAGGAATAAATTTCATATTATATTGTTATATGGATTTTAACTTTGTTTTAAATATGAAAATAATTTCTTAATGCGATATGTGATCGCCTAGATTTGGGCATCACGTCCATGCTAGGTTTAAGGGGTTACATTTAGGATGGAATTTTAATATTCCTATATTTTGATTGCAGTATGAAATGAGTGCTTTAAGGCTTAAGAGGTTGTTTATTCTCGATATAAAATAATTAAATATTTCCTTTTTCCTCCTAAAATTCAAAGAATGTTTAATTGTTATTGTTATTTTATAATAATTTATGCATTTAAATTTGGAATTAATAATGAACTTTATGATGGAATTGTAACACTAATTTATTTCATTTGGAGTAAAAATCGACTGGTTTAAGGCATGAGAGGTCGATTCTTCTCGATAGGAAATAATTAAATATTATTGTGTTTCATCCTAAAATTCAAAGAATATTATTTGTATGGGATCTTAAATTAAATTAAACTCAAATTCATTAATTTCATTACAAATACAACTAATTAATGACTAGGTATCAATTTAGGGCGATGTGGAGGTGTTAATAATTTCCCACATGTAACTGACTCCCGAACTTAAATTTTTGGTAACGCATACCATAACTTTATTGTTTTAATAAAAATTAATATTTTTTAAAATGAAAAATATATTATTTTCAAAATTAAATTTTTTTTATTAAGAAAAATCATTTTGACAGCTTGGAGAATATGCTAGTGACTTTTTTTTAGAGAGTCGAGTCGTTAGTCAATTAATTAATTGTCTTTGCAATGAAAATTACAAGTTCATTCTAATTTAGTTTATTCCCTTGTTTGGTTTAATTAAATTTTATATTTATAATTTGTATAACCACTAAATAGTTGTATTGATTTGTTTGTTAATGTTTTCAGATTAAATATACCTTAAAGGGAATTGTTAATTTTATTTTGTGTGTTGTAATTGTGTGTTTTTCGCTTTTTATCACATACTGCACACTTGCATTATCATAACTTGAGCTAAAACCCCACTCTGTCCTTTTTAAGTAGGAGTGAGAAACCATTCCCTCGTGTGGTTTTCACCTCCGTATAAGATAGTGGATCATTTTTGGGGCTCACACCTTATGGTCCTCGTGATGGTTTTCACCTCCGTATGGACATAAGGAGATGTGTCCTCTCAAATTAAACTCGATCCGAAAGCCTGTGATGGGCCAAGATTGAGGGTCTGGTAGCCCAAGAGGGCACCGAGAAATATAATTTGAGAACCTTTTACTTTATAGCCGAACCCAACCTATAGTGAACCTAGAACCCGAACCTATGTAGAGCCTAACCCAAACCTTAAGAATCCAGTAAGGAGACTACAAAGGAAAAACTCTTTTGAGTCTTTTAATTTTTGAAGTTTAATTTTGTTTTTTTAACTAAATGTATTAGAACTGGAGATCATGCGGTTAGAATTTATATGTTGAACAAAGCATAGGGGTAGAAAACATGTCTGGGTAGAAGTGTTATGAAAGCATGTTAGGGTAGATACCATGTTGGGTAGGATATTTTCTTTTCATAAATATTTTTTCTTATTTTTTGGTTAAATCATATTAATAATTTCTTTTGTTTTATCTTATTTTTCTTTGTCTTTTGTTTGCATTTGCATTTTCACATCATAATCAAACAAGGTGTTAATCAGAAAGTGATTAACCAAATTAGAAAGTTTTCATATCGACATAAGAGTTCCATAACTAGGTAGTCAAATTAGTAAGGGTGATGGCTTACAAACAAATTTGATCGATGAAAGAATAGCTCAAAGTTGATCAAATACTCCTATTAATGAGTTATCAATGTCGTTTTGCTATTAAAGAATCACACGAAAATGGAGGTCTAGAGATGTAACAATCTCAGTAGGTGAATTAAAATGAAGAAAGTCATATAACGCTTTGAGAAGTCCAACAAAGACTATAAAGATAACATCAAATCGTGAGAAAGGCCTAGATCAAGTAAATGAAGAAAATGAAGCTCATATATCTAGTGTAAGGAGAACTTATGGTCTGATGAAGGTTGTTCTATGGTGGTCATTTTTGGAATTAACACCTTGTGCATTTGAATTCTTGTTTTGCATTAGCTTATTTATTTTTTTATTTTTCTATTATTGCTTTTATAATAATTTTTATCATTTTGTTATCTTATTTGTACTAACTTGATTTTATGTTGATTTTCTTTTTTCTTACATTGCATGATAATGACATAATCAAAAGGTGTTGATTTGTGAGTGGTCATCATAGTAAAAGGTTTTCATCATGGACAAAGGGTTTCATGATAAAGTAAACTATAATATAACAATGAAATGGCATCTTGAGGAAACTCTGAGAATATTGGAGAGATGAGAGAGAAAATGTTTAAGATGATGGATAAAACAACTGATTTGGCCAAAGGGAAAGTGACTTCTACAAAAGAAAGGAAAACGCTCGATGAAAATAATCATGCGATGTCAAATACAAAAGGGACTACTTTAAAACAGGCTGATTCTAGCCAATCCGAGAAATCATGCACAATCACCATTCGTATCAACAAGTTATCTGGAGACACAAAGGAAATGGTGACAATGATAGAAGTTCATAAAGATGAAAAGAAGTCATATAATCATAACTCGTTGGTATTTTAGGGTCTACTTCCAACGCCAAGAGAAAAAAGAATCCAATTCAATACAAGCTAAGAGGTGGCTCTCATTTTGATTCTATCTTTATATCATATAAGGAGTTGTATGATAAATATTTAGAAGCTCGAGAGGTAGCCCTACGTTATGTGAATCCTTGGAAACCTCTATATCCAAATGGTATGGCGTCAATGTACGTTGTGAATATCATGCCGGAGCTCAAGGGCATTCCATTGAGAATTGTATTACCTTCAAGCATCGAGTCCAACATATTTTGGATCATGGAGTATTGGAGTTCGAAATAAAAGGTCAACCTAGTTTGGTAACTGATTTTCTTGTTAAGATGGAGCCAAAAGTGTTCAAAGGTAAGGGTATTAGTAGGATCATCCAGGAGGAAGAAGGTTTGATAAAATACGAAGCTCAAGTACATCATTTTAAGATTTAAAATAATAAACTTAATAGAGAGATGGAAGCCATACATGATAGTTTTTAAATGATCAGTCAAGCCTTTAAAAATGCTAGTATAGGAAATTCCCCAGAGGAGTGGGATAAAGGGGTCACTATACTAAATAATGATACTGAACAACGGAGAAAGAATTGCAAAGTGCATGTAGATCGAGCCAAGAAGTTCTCTTATGATTTATAGATTGCAAAAAAATGTGCAATACAACTGTTAATGATTTGGGAAAATGTCAAGCCAAAAATCAGATGTTGAATATGTCCATAGCCAATATGGAAGCTTCATATCAGCTCCACAAGCATGAGAATGATGCTGAGTTTGAAGCCACTAGGGCCAAGAACAAGACATTGATGAAGCTTATAGATGATTATTGACAAGATCTTCATAATCACAATGACTTTCTTACAAGGAAAAATGAACAACATTGTCTACAACTTTGAGAATTAACAGATAAGATGGAGGAAAAAGATAATGTCATGAAAGAAGCTATGACCCAAGCAAGCAAGGTGGCTCACAAATTGGTTGATTTAGGTGGCTTTGCAAGATAATTGAAGTAGTTTGACAACTCAACACCCGAGCATGAGTGAAGTTAATTTATCTTTTGAGAGAAATAATGAAGTTAGAAGTTAAAACTATTCTTTCTATTTAAATTTTGTTTGATGTACCGAAACCTTTGTTCAATGAAAGTTGTTTTAAGATGGTCACTATGGAATGACACCTTTTGGATACATGTATTTGCATCGTATTTGTTTATTTAAGCCTTTTACATGTGTTAGTTATGAAAAGATGAAAATAATTTATGAAAGGATATGTGAAAGTAATATCAACATAATTGATTTATACTACTTCCTCATCATGATGAACAAATAAATGGTAACAATGGAGCAAGGTTATAAGGAATCACAAGATTGGTTACAAGAGTAATTGATCGGGTTACAACAAGATATGAGGAATCAATCATAGAGTTCTCTACAAGATGTATCAAACCAAATGATCTAGGTGATGGCAACCAAGGCTGTTGATATAGAGAAAATAGTTGCTAACGGATATCAATGTTATCAGACTAATGTGTCGAGAATAACGACCTACCCTGGATTAACCCACTCAAACCTAGGGAAGAGCCTCATTAATAATAAGAAATTTGAATAAAAATTCAAGCAGTTGAAGAAGACATTTTAGCCTATGAAAAGTGTTAATGCCTCCAACAAAGAACTAGAAGTGAGAGAACTCATCATTGTCCCTAATTTGGTCATTCCACATTAATTTAGGGTGCCTAATTTTAAGAAATATGATGGCACTAGTCTTCCCCTAATTCATCTAAAAATGTTTTGTAGAAAGATGGAAGGATATTTAAATAGTGGTAATATGTTGATTCATTACTTTCATGATAGTCTTGCTGGGCCAACTGTAGTATGGTACAACCATTCGAACACAGAGCAGATCAAGACGTGTGTCGATCTAGCTGTTGCCTTTTTGGGGTGATATCAATATGTTAGAGGCTAAGCCCTAAAATGTCAATATCTTCAAAGAATAAGGATGAAAGTTAATGAAATCTTTAAAGAATATGCCCTAAGATGAAGATGGGAGGCTGCACAAATTTAGCCTACCATGTTAGAAGAAGAAATATCACACATATTTCATAATTCATTGGAAGGTCCTTTCTTCGAGTTAATGCTAGCAAATTCAACAAAATACTTCAAGGATCTTTTAACAGATGGGTAGTTAACTGAAAATGCAATCAGCTAAGGAAACTTGAAAGTCACTTCCAAAAACCCAAATGATAAAGAAGCGAAAGCTGATAAGGTGAATGAATATCATGACTAGAGCCCCCATAGCTGTAAAAGAAAAGAAACAACTAGTTGTTCGAACCGATATAAGAAAGTCTCATAATCAAGAAGTACTTTGAAGGTATTCCAAACTTCTATCTCAGATATATACCCCAATTTGATTAAAGGTTAATACCTCACACCGAGGTAAACGAAAATGCCACCAAACCCTTATTCCCACAACTATGATCAAGATATTGTTTGTGAGTTCAACTTGGGGCATCTGGGCATTCTACGGGGAATTGTAGGTCGCTGTTAAAGTAGATAGAAATACTTGTTGAGAATGAAACATTGACACGAGAATTGGTGGAACAATGGATGACAAACTTGAGTGGGGCATCAAAGCACAATGTGTAGCATTTGATCGAGTCAAGTCCCACAGTATTAGATGAATAATGGGGCATCCTAATTAGTAAGAGTTCATTTCATCCATCATGAAGCTTTATCTCACTTGCATTGTCTGGTTCGAGATTATTTTTGTTCATTCTTTCTTTATTTACCTAAATATTTTGCAAAAATGTTTGGTGATTCAACTTATGCTACTTTAAGGATTGTGAGCATTGAATCAAATTTGCAATCTTTAAATTTGCAATCTTTGACAAAGTGACAAGACTGAACTCGTATAAAATAAGAACCCTTGATGTTACTCCAGAAGATACACCAGAATACATACTTTTTTTTATAGTTACCAAGCTAGCATTCTCCTCGCATAAAAAGACAATTAAAGGCTTGGCATTCAAGTATGTATAGGAGGAGATAAAATGGGGCATATTGCATATAAGGTTGCAAAGCTGTCTGGTTTCAACTTATATTGATGACGTTCAATGATGATTCTAATCTATTCAAATGGAACAATATAGTAGATGAATTTAGTTTGGTTCAACTATTTGGGAATTGAACTCTAAAGATGAGATTTCCTGACCTTCAACGACACTCGACTATAACAGGTTCTCCTTGACGAGCTTAAGAAATTGAATTGACATACCAATTTCTTAATGTATACAATAAATCTTTAGTTTTTCTTCTAAGCAATTGGTTAAATGCCCCGGCTTTTAAATATATTCAACTAGCCCGATAAAGGTGCTTATAATACACACACACACACATATATATATATATATATACAATAAAGCTGAATTTAGCTAGCCAAACAAAGGCAAATTAAATCAAATTTACTAAATATGGGGTTTCATTAAAATGGCCTAAGGGAGTCGAGGAACACCTGTTATAGTCAACCTCACACAAGCACTCAATAATTTTATATTTAGACTGATATATTTGACACTGCCTGTACTAAAGGAATTTGCAAAATTTGAACAAATGAAAGATTTCAAATAACTGAAACAGGAGTGTCCAAAATGTCTAGCAATTAAATGTGCTAGTTGCTTTATTTTGTTTGCATCCACTTAATATGCCAAGACAATAAAGAGGGGCACATCACAAGGTTCACATGGGAATATAAACAAATGAGGAGTCTCGATGCCTGAAACCTTAGAAAATAGGAAGCCAACTTGAAGTTAACCCACCAGTCATGACACTTGTCAAATGAGTATAACTGTGATGTGATCCTGTCTAGCACCAACTTTCTGCATTACATACTCACATCATTGAAAATCCATCAAGCTCAATATAAGGGAGTTCTACCTTACTTTATATTATATTTACTCATTTATGCACTATATATTATTATGAGCATACATTTTCATATTAGACTATGCTTGAATTATCATAACATGTGCATTCATTCATTATGTCCTATGGTTTGCATCATTGATTGATATTCATGCATATAATCTATAGTTATAATAATAATATTCATTCATTATCATATGATGCATCAGTTATTATTATAACCTATAGTTCACATCTTTATAATATGCACATTCTTATTACTTTATAATAATTCATATACTTATCTTATATTATGCTTTCTTTTGTAGGTGCATATTCGGCCATATGATGGGAGCTGACTTAAAGCTAGAATTGGAGTCCAAGAGCTATGGAAACTTAACTAGGACAACTCCGGGACAGCTCAAGAACATTTTGGGACAAAGTTTCCATTTGACCCCCGAGCTCATAGCTCACTTGAGCTGGACTTTTGAGCTACCTAGAGACCTCATTTTAGCTGGAGAGTTGCACCGTTGCTGCCCATTGAAGGCCATGACACCTAGATGCATGTTGGAAGCCAAGTCACGCCTAGTTGCCGTCATATTCATTCCATGGACTTTAAGACACCATCCTGTGGTTGTAACATCACCAAAGCCTTGCAAGAAGACCCATGTTCGTTCAAGTAGGCTGCCATGTGCATCATTCAAGCATGTGCAGTCCATGTGACATCAAATTGGCGCCAAAACACTAAGGGATGCTTCCTATTCGGCCAAAGACTCTTTCCTCTTGATTTTGGCACCCAAATAACTTCCAAATGCATTCCAATCAACCTTAGGGCCGAACCAACACATAACCATTCGGCCAAGAGCATGTATCTTCATTTAAATTATGTATTTTCATCAAAAATCATGTATTTTCAAAGGGGTTTCAACCTTGGCCGAACCATCAAGTATCTATTCGGCCTAAACCCTTTGAAAACTATAAATAGGCTATTGCATTTCATTTGTAACACAACCCTTTTGATCAATTAAAAATCCTTTGTGAGATTATTCTCTCTTCAAGTTCTTTTTAGAACTATATCGATTAAGCAAGCCTTTCTAAAGCTTGTGGCGTCATTCCTTCACCTTGATACTTCTGGTTCCTAGTTTAAATAACTAGAGGGTCAAAGTCCTTTCATACCATCCCTTATAAAACTTATAAGAAACGAGTCTTTTCTCCTTTATAGCATTGGTTCCTTCTTAGTTTTATAAGATACAATCTGTCCATCACCATTATCACGCCTATATCATCACCATAGACCATCACCATTATCACACCTATATCATCACCATATTCCATCACCATATCACGCCTATATTATCACCAACTTATAAATTTCCATTTCTTCATCTTTGAATTATCCTTCATCCTCAACAAGGCATTCGTCCATCACCACCATTGGAGGCCGAATCCATCATCACTTGAAGGATCATTCTGCAACACTTCCGCAGCCCTTCTTTGATAAACTATTCTATCCATTTCAATTCTTTCCATTTCCTTTCTTAATTACTCATTTACTTAACCAATCATTTTTCTTTTGTGCAGATTACTTTCATTTCAAGTTGTAGCATTTGGTGTCTCTCCTAGATCGGGAAATAACAAGGTTGCCATCTTCTCCATTGAAGAAGCCTGGTCAGCCTTACATTAAGTGGTAATCAGAGCTTTGGTGGATTGACATTCAAAGTGCTACAACAAAAAGCAACAAGAAAGAAGAAAAAAACAAAAAGAAAAGAAAAAGACTCCTACATCAAATTTGGAGTGCAAAAGAAAGAAAAAAAAAAGAAGAATCAAAAAAGCAAAGAAAAAGTGAAGGAAAATTGCAAATACACTCAAAGAGAATCACAATACAATATGCCCCAACATCAAACTTGAATGAGGTATCCTTGTTGTTTCTTGTGAAGGAAGATAGTAAGTGTTGCAACTTGAGTTGTAAGTTATCTTCACTTTCTTACTATTTCATTTCCTTTTCTTTCATCTTTTCTTATTTCATTACTTTATCCTTTTCTTAACCTTTTCTATCCTACCTTTACCATAACCATTTTTATACCCTAACCATATTGTTTTAAGCCAACGCACAAACTAAGAAACTTGTTCAATCTTGAGTCAGTTCTTTAAAGGACCCACAAGAGAGAATTGAGCGGTAAAAGACAAACGAGAGAGTGAGATCAGAAGGGGATCAGAAAAAGCCAATAACATATCCCCGAGTGCAAACACGAGTGTGAGTAGAGTGAAGTCTTAAATATCTTTGGAGTGACCAAGTGAGGCTTTTGTGAGTGTGCTGGTAAGGTTTTAATTTTTTTTATTTTTATACTAACAATGTCTTGTGATCTTCCATCTTTCCAAACATTGGAGGATGAACATCAAAGAACAAACATATTTCACACTCGTTGCCATGTAAATGGTAAAGTATGTCTTGTAGCTATTAATGGAGGAAGTTGTACAAACATTGAAAGCGCATACATGGTCAAGAAATTGGGACTTACAACATTCAAACATCCTAGCCCATATGTTTTGCAAGGATTAAATGAAGATGAAGAGTTCGAAGTCATAGAGCAAGTACTTGTGCCCTTTTCAATTGGGAGATATGAAGATAAAGTCTTTTGTGATGTTGCTTCCATAAATTCAAGCCATCTTCTTTTCGGTCGACCTTGGCAGTTTGATAAACGAGCATTGTATGATGGATTCACAAATCGATATTCATTCTACCACAATAAAAGAAAAATCATCTTGACTCCATTATCCTCTAGCCGAGTAAATGAAGATCAAAACATCTTGAGGGAACGCATTAAAACAATGAAGGAGAAACTTGAAGAAGAACGTTTGGAAGAAAGTTACAGTGAAGGAATACAATTTGAAATTGAACAAAACGTTGAAAATGATGCAAATCAGAGAGTGGATGAAGAACACATTGGAATTTAAAATTAGGGGAATGAGATTGTAGTAGAAAAGGAGACTTTTGAACAAATTTTATCTAACTTTACTCATTCTCCTATTTTTCCTTATGTTTTGCAGGGAAATTCAAAAGACATAACTTTTCGAGGAGACGATTCAAGAATCATGGCTTTTGGAGGACTAAAAGATGTGACTTTTGAAGAACCAATAGTCATGAGTTTTGGTGAATCACAAAACATGTCTTTTGATATTTCAAAGGTTATACCATTTGAAGTTCCAAAAGAAGCATTCCTTGAAGTTCCAAGAGTTGTGTTCGTTGACATTCCAAGTGCATTGTCAACAATGAAAAGAATTCAGCAACCAACTCCCATTAAACATCCACCCTGGTTTGATATGTCCATTCATCTTGTCAATAGTTTTTCATTTACTTATTTTGATTCATTTTGCATCAATTTGATTCATGTATGTGGCATTATTTTATCAATTTATGATGGCAAGGACAATTTAAAGAACATAATTTTTCAAGGAAAGGAGCCAAAGGACGTGACTCTTCAAGAATCTAAGGTTGTGACTCTTCAATCAAAGGACATGATCTTTGGAGGACCAAAGAATGTGTCTTTTAGAATGCCAAAAGTTATGAATGTTCAAAGCAATATCTCTTTCGATTCAAAAGACATCACTCTTGGTCATCCAAAAGATGTGAACAGGGAGTATACTTTAAACCTAACAATGATTCATAATTCCCTTACTTATGAAAGTTTTCTTTCTTTTCAGGACAAGGAGGTTCAAGATACTTATTCAAGGTCCATGACTTTTCACAAGGATCCTTTCATAGATCTTTTCGAAAGGGAATGTCTTGAACAAGTTACTATTGAATGGATATATTTAGAATACAAATCAACAACGATTGAAGGGGTGTACAATTTGGAGAAGTCACATTTCGATTTGAGGACAAATCGTATAAAAGAAGGGGAGGATGATGTGATCCTGTCTAGCACCAACTTTCTGCATTACATACTCACATCATTGAAAATCCATCAAGCTCAATATAAGGGAGTTCTACCTTACTTTATATTATATTTACTCATTTATGCACTATATATTATTATGAGCATACATTTTCATATTAGACTATGCTTGAATTATCATAACATGTGCATTCATTCATTATGTCCTATGGTTTGCATCATTGATTGATATTCATACATATAATCTATAGTTATAATAATAATATTCATTCATTATCATATGATGCATGAGTGAGTTATTATTATAACCTATAGTTCACATCTTTATAATATGCACATTCTTATTACTTTATAATAATTCATATACTTAGCTTATATTATGCTTTCTTTTGTAGGTGCATGTTCGGCCATATGATGGGAGCTGACTTAAAGCTAGCATTGGAGTCCAAGAGCTATGGAAACTTAACTAGGACAACTCCGGGACAGCTTAAGAACATTTTGGGACAAAGTTGCCAGTTCACCCCCGAGCTCATAGCTCACTTGAGCTGGACTTTTGAGCTAGCTAGAGACCTCATTTCAGTTGGAGAGTTGCACCGTCATCTTCACCACACATAACACTTCAAATATGGTGTATGTAAATTTTTGTGGATTCGTACCTTTTCGCGAATAGTTGTCATTCCAAAAGGTGCCTTTTCACAAAGAGCTGACCTATGACTCATCTTCATGTAATTCATCTATGGCCAGCTCATCTTCAGCTCAAACACTTGTAAAGTAGCTCAAATGATGAAAGGTTACCTTCCACATAATGTGACCTTTCATGACAAGTTGCTGCCCATTGAAGGCCATGACACCTAGATGCATGTTGGAAGCCAAGTCACGCCTAGTTGCTATCATATTCATTCCATGGACTTCAAGACACCATCCTATGGTTGTAACATCACCAAAGCCTTGCAAGAAGACCCATGTGCGTTCAAATAGGCTTCCATGTGCATCATTCAAGCATGTGCACTCCATGTGACATCAAATTGGCGCCAAAACACCAAGGGATGCTTCCTATTCGGCCAAAGACTCTTTCCTCTTCATTTTGGCACCTAAATAACTTCCAAATGCATTCCAATCAACCTTAGGGCCGAACCAACACATAACCATTCGGCCAAGAGCATGTATCTTCATTTAAATCATGTATTTTCATCAAAATCATGTATTTTCAAAGGGGTTTCAACCTTGGCCGAACCATCAAGTATCTATTCGGCCTAAACCCTTTGAAAACTATAAATAGGCTATTGCATTTCATTTGTAACACAACCCTTTTGATCAATTAAAAATCCTTTGTGAGATTATTCTCTCTTCAAGTTCTTTTTAGAACTATATCGATTAAGCAAGCCTTTCTAAAGCTTGTGGCGTCATTCCTTCACCTTGATACTTCTGGTTCCTAGTTTAAATAACTATAGGGTCAAAGTCCTTTCATACTATCCCTTATAAAACTTATAAGAAACGGGTCTTTTCTCCTTTATAGAATTGGTTCCTTCTTAGTTTTATAAGATACAATTTGTCCATCACCATTATCACGCCTATATCATCACCATAGTCCATCACCATTATCACGCCTATATCATCACCATATTCCATCACCATATCACGCCTATATTATCACGAACATATAAATTTCCTTTTCTTCATCTTTGAATTATCCTTCATCCTCAACAAGGTATTCGTCCATCACCACCAATGGAGGCCGAATCCATCATCACTTGAAGGATTATTCTACAACACTTCCGCAACCCTTCTTTGATAAACTATTCTATCCATTTCAATTCTTTCCATTTCCTTTCTTAATTACTCATTTACTTAACCAATCATTCTTCTTTTGTGCAGATTACTTTCAATTCAAGGTGTAGCATTTGGTGTCTCTCCTAGATCGGGAAATAACAAGGTTGCCATCTTCTCCATTGAAGAAGCCTGGTCAGCCTTACATCAAACTGTGAAAATTTAAATAACAATTGATTTTTTTATATTCTGTGAACTCATGTTTATGATTTGTTTCAATTGTGATCCTGAATTAAGGAGCAATATTTTACAAAATTCTATCATTTTTTGATTTCTAAAATAAAAGAAATGATAAAAACATTTTCAAATAGTACAATCTTAAGTGAAAAAGGTCTTCAAAGCTATTGAGGCTCATTATGCCTCTATTGGAGAAAAAAAATAAGCGATGCCAGAATAATGAAGCATTCCACAATCTTGAAAGCAAATAGTCTGATAGATCAGAAATACTGAAGGATAGAACTTGTAACACTTCTTTGTGATGTTGTCTGTAACCCGTCAAGAAGCAGATGACATCCTTATTCGAAAGGGGCACATATTCCAGCTTATAGCAAAAATACAAGAGTGATACCAGTCAAGGATGAAATTTTGGCTCCCAAATTGGGGTAAGTCATGAAAATACCACTTTGGGGAATGACCAAAAACCCATATCATGTTAAGATAACAAGGTTTAGACTGAAAAAACATTGAGAATGAGCCTCACAATATGGAGTGTCAATGGCATACCATGAATTTGTACAGAGCCTACCATGTAAAGTAAACCAGTCGAGAATCAATTAACTGTACAATCATGGAAAATCAATCTGATAGTGCAATTGAGTCAAGGACAGAAAGGGGCATCAAGGACATATTTCTGACCGCAACAAGAATTCAAGAAACGAAACATTTCTTCTGAGACATTAATGTACATAAGAGGCAAAGAAGACAAAAGTACATAAAATGATCAGATGGCTCTTCAAAAAAGCAAGCTTAAAATTATAAGTTGTTACACTGATCTCTACTTTGGAGTCAAAAGACAATTAAATCAATATTTATGCATTTATGAGAACATCATTTGCATAAAAGAAAATGCATTACATTGCATTCTCATTTCACACATAAACACATGAGTTTTACATATTTTCTAATGAAAAGAGAAGGTTCTTGATAAGTGAAAGCTAGAATTCAAACCTCAAATATAAGGAATCATGTTTAGAGAGGAAGAACCTGAAGAACAGGGGGCTCGATCCATAAAAGAAATATTACTTTGAAGTGGGGCATGTTACTCGACCATTAAGTTGTTTTTATGATTTTCAAAAAAATGAGAAAACGATTTCCAAAGTTTTTCATTTAAATATTTTCTGAAAATTGAAATTTTTGAAAAGTAAGAAAACGATTTCAAAGTTTCTTACAAACGTTTTCCAAAATTTGTAAGTCCTTCGGGTCATCAATAAGTATTTCGAGCATGATAATTAAATCCTACAGGTCATCTATAAGTATTTCAAGCAAGATGATAAGTCCTTCGGACTATCTATAAGTCCTTCAGGTAGGATGTTTTCAAATGATTTTCAAAAATGAGAAAGTTATTTCGAAAGTTTCTTATTTAAATCTTTTATGAAATTGAAATTTTTGAAAAGTAAGAAAATGATTTCCAAAGTTTCTTACCTAGTAAACTATTTTCAACATTGGTTAGTCCTTGGGGCCATTAGTAATTATTTCAAGCATGATGATTAAATCCTTCGGGTCATCTATAAGGCTTTCGACAAGATGATAAGTCCTTCGGGTCATCTATAAGTCCTTCGGGCAGGGTGCCTTCACTTGATTTTGAAAAATAAGAAAACGATTTCTAAAATTTCTTACTTAGTAAGTCCTTCAGGTCATCAGTAAGTTTTTCGAGCATGATTCATAAATCATTTAGGTTATCTAGAAGTCTTTCGAGTAAGATGATAAGTTCTTCGGGCCATCTATAAGACCTTTGGGCAAGATGTTTTCACATGATTTCCGAAAAATGAGAAAACGATTTCCAAAGTTTCTCATTTACATCTTTTCTGAAAATTGATTTTGAAAAGTTAGAAAATGATTTCCAAGGTTTCTTACTTTGTAGGTCCTTAAGACTATCAGTAAGTCTTTCTAGCATGATGCTTAAATCGTTTGGGTCACCTGTCAGTTTTCGAGCAAGATGATAAGTCCTTTGGGCCATATATAAGACCTTCGGGTAAGATGCGTTCTTGCGATAATTTTAAAAGTAAGAAAGTGATTTCCAAAGTTTCTTACTTAGCAAGTCCTTCGGGCTATCAGTAAGTCTTTCGAGCATGATGATTAAATCCTTCATGCACATAAACTCAATTTTCCACCCCATGCACACAAACAAACAAGCAAGTCACATTGATGTAAGGTTATCCAAGCTTCTTCAATGGTGGAGAAGTTGGCAGCCTTGTTGTTTCCCGATCTAGGATAGACACCAAATGCCACACTCGAATTAATAAGTAATCTGCAAAATATAAAGAAAGAAATGATTTAATGGAGAAGAAATGAATGAAAGAAATATAATGAAAATGAAATGAAGGATTAGAGATGTTATCAAATTTTGACTGTGGAAGTGTTGAAGAAATATCATTCAATGGATCATAAATTCGGCCTCCAAATGATGTTGTTGGACGCTTGCCTTGATGACGATTGAATGATGGCTTTATGATGATGGAATGGTGATGGAGATGATGATGTTGTAGGCATGAAGGTAATGGAAGATGGTGATCGTAAGATAGTATCTTAAATAAGTCAAAGAGGAAGCAAAACTATATAAAGTTTAACCCCGTTATTTATAAACGTAAATAAGGGATGGTAGGAAAGGACTTGAACCCTCTAGTTATAAGAACCAGGAACTCAAAGTATTAATGGAAGAGGTTGATGCCACAAACTTAGAAAGCTTGCTTAATTGATATAGTTCTATAAGAACATGAAGAGAGAATAATCTCACAAAGAGTTTATATTATCAAAAGGGTTGATTACAAATGAAATGCAATAGCCCTTTGAAGATATATGCTCTTAAGGTTTAGGTAGAATAAACACATGATGATTCGGCTAAGGTTGAAACCCCTTTGAAAATACATGATTTTTTAATGAAAATACGTGTTTTAATGAAGATACATGCTCTTGGCCAAATGGTAAGGTGTTGGTTCAGTCGTAAGGATGTTTTGAATGTATTTGGAAGTTATTTGGGCGCCAAAATGAAAAGGAAGGAGTCTTTGACCGAATAGGAAGAATCCTTTGGTGTTTTGGCGCCTATTTGATGTCACATGGAGTGCACATGCTTGAATGATGCACATGGAAACCTACTTGAATGCACATGGGTCTTCTTGCAATGCTTTGGTGAGGTTACAACCATAGGATGATGTCTTGAAGTCCTTGGGCAGCCTAGAGATGACTAGCTTCAAGGTAAGCTAGGTGAGTGTCTTGGTAGCTAACTAGGTGAGCTATAGCTTGATGAACTCAAGCTAGTTAGCTTTTGTCTTCTTAGCTCCTCAGCTACTCTCCTAGCTACTTTCAGCTATCTTTAGTCCACTTTTTAGTAATTTGGTCCAAAGCTCTCCTCCAGCTAAGTTCAGCTACATGCTAGCTCCTCCAGCTAAGTTGAAGCTCTTTAAGTGATGAAATGAGACGCCATAACGTTCATGAACTAGTATGAGCTGCTATGCTTGTCCTTTTAGCTAACCAAGCTACCATAATATGCCTTGCTTTGTGTTTTACCTATAGGAATCAACAAAAAATTAAAGTAAGCAATGTGTAAGCTCATTTAAGGTAAAATGTATGCTGTCGTGAGGTGTTTGAGTGATATAAGCTATGAATGCAATCTAGAAGCTAAGATTACATGTGTATAAGCTAGATAGAAGGCATAGGACGTGCATGAGCTTTAAGAAAACATGTATGAGCTAGAAAATAGATGCATGCATGCAAATGAGCTAAAGAAACATGGATTTAAATATAGTGAGCTAATGTAAACATAACATGAGCTAGAATAACATGACATGAGTTAATGAATTAATGAATACATGCTATCATGATATGCAAACATAATAAATGAATCTAAAACATATGCAACATAATATAAAGCTTGTAAAGATGTGGAAACATATGTTATGCATGAAAATCATATAATATGCAAGTGAATGATAACATATGATTATTCAAGCATACTTTTAGGAGAAAAAGCATGCTTATATCATTATGTGATGCATATAGAAGATAATAAAGGATAAAGAAAGGAATAACTCCTTTAGAACCAGATTTGAATAACATCCATGGTGTAATCAAGTCATGGAGAAAGTTGGAGCTAGACAAGATCATATCCTCCTCCCCTTCTTTTAGGCGATTTGTCCTCAAATCAAAAGGTGACTTCTCCTTAGTATTTTTCCATTCAAATGTTGCTGATTTGTCTTCAAAATTTGTCCATTCAATAGAAACTTGTTCAAGACATTCTCTTTCGAAAAGATCTATGAATGGATCCTTGTGAAAAGTCATGAACCTTGAATAAGTACCTTGAACCTGGTTGTTCTAAAAAGAAAGAAGACTTTTATAAGTATGGGAAGTATTAATCTTTAGTAATTTAAAGGTATACTCCTTGTTCACATCTTTTGGATGGCCAAAAGTGATGTCTTTTGAATCACGATATATGTTGCGTTGAACGATCATAACTTTTAGTAGTCCAAAAGACACATTCTTTGGTTCTCCAAGGGTCATGTCCTTTGGTTTAAGAGTCACAACCTTAGGTTCTTGAAGAGTCACGTCCTTTAAACCTTTATGAATCACACCTCTTGGCTCTTTTCCTTGAGAAGTTGTGTCCTTGGAATCGTCCTGCAAATCAAAGAAAAATTTTGTTTTCTGAATAGTTTCCTCAATGCTTGATGCTACTTTCCAAATGATAGCTCTTGAGTATGTTCATAATGCTCGCATTATACTCTTGAAATGGTTTAATTCAATGCACCAATCAATCTCCCAATGACAAAGGATTTTTCCATCAACGTTTGGTAGGGTAATACCATGTATATGAATTGATTTCTGCAAAATAAATCAAAACATGTAAATGAAAAACTATTGACAAGATGGATGGAAATATCAAACCAGGGTGGATGTTTAATGGGAGTTGGTTGCTTGATGATAAAAACTCCATTGGTTGTTGAATTCTCTTCTATAGTTGTAATAAACTTGGAGCTTCAATGACCATAACTTTTGGCACTTCAAGTGACACATCTTTTGAACTTCAAGTGGCATAACTGTTGAAACATCAAAGGACATGTCTTGTGGATCACCAAAGGTCACACCTATTGGTTCTTCAAAAGACATGTTTCTTAAATCATCAAATCGAAGTGATATGTCTATTGGATTATTCTGTAAAACAATAGGAAGAATAGATGAAAGAGTAAGGTTAGTTAAAATATGTTCTTCATTCTCCTCTTTATCTCCAAATTCATCTTTTTCAACTCTCTCATTTTCAACTCAAATGTCCACTCTCTTTTGTTCAACTTCAAAAAGCTTTTGCTTATTTGAATTTTCCTCAAAACGTTCTTCTTCAAGTTGCTCCTTCATTGCTTCAATGTTTTTCCTTAAGGTGTTTTGATCTTCATTTACTCGGCTAGAGGATAGTGGTGTCAAGATAAATTTTCTTTCATCATGGATGAATGAGTAACGATTTGTGAATCCATCATAGATAGCCCGTTTTTCAAATTCCCATGGTCGTCCAAACAGCAAATGACTCATACTAATAGGCACCACGTCTCATAGAATCTCGTCTTTGTACATTCCGATTGAGAATGACTCGAGTACTTGTTTAGTGACCTTCAACTCTTCCTCGTCATTCAACCATTACAATTCATATGGGCTGGAATGTTTAATCGTTGTAAGCCCAAATTTGTTTACCATGTATGTGTTTGCAATGTTTGTACAACTTCCTCCGTTAATAGCTACAAGAGACTCTTTACCATTTAAATGGCAATGAGTGTGAAATGTATTTGTTCTATATTGTTTATCCTCTAATGTTTGGAAAGATGAAAGATCACAAGACATTGTTAGTAGAAAAATAAACAAAATTAAAACCTTACCAGCGCACTCACAAAGCCTCACTTGGTCACTCCAAAGAAAAGTTCAGATTTCACTCCACTCACACTCGTGTTTGCACTCGGGTATATGTTTCTTGGCTTTTTCTGATCTCACCCTTTCGTTTGCCTTTTTTCCCCTCAATTCTCTCTTGTGGGTCCTTTAAGTAACTAACTCAAGATTGAGCAAGTTTCTTTGTTTATTGCGTCGACTATAGAAAATTGTTAGGGTCTACAAATGGATATGGTAAAAGGTAGGATAGAATGGTTAAGAAGAGATAAGGTAATGAAAATAATGAAAGCAAAGGAAATTAATTAAAGAGAATGATGAAGATAACTTACAACCCTAGTTATAACACTTACTATCTTCCTTCACAAGAAACAACAAGAAGACCTCCTTCAAGTTTAATGTTGGGACATATTGTAATGTGCTTCTCTTTAAGTGTATTTTGCAACTTTTCTTCACTTTTCTTTTGCTTTTAACTTTCTCTTCTTTTTCTTTTCTTTTTTCACTCCAAATTTAGTAAATGAGTTTTTTCTTTTTGTTTTTCTTTTCTCTTTTTTTTGTTGCATCAGTTTGATTGTCAATCCGACTGAACTCTGTATACCGTTTGATGTAGCTATCTAAGTTTCTTTAATGGTGGAGAAGTTGGCAGCCTTGTTTTTTCCCGATCTAGGAGAGACACCAAATGCCACACTCGAATTAATAAGTAATATGCAAAATATAAAGAAAGAAATGATTTAATGGAGAACAAATGAATGAAAAAAATGAAAATGAAAATGAAATGAAGAATTAGAGATGTTATCAAATGTTGGCTGCGAAAGTGTTGAAGAAATATCCTTCAATGGATCATAATTCGGCCTCCAAATGATGTTGTTGGATGCTTTCCTTGATGATGATTGAAGGATGGCTTTATGGTGATAGAATGGTGATGGAGATGATAATGTTGTAGGCGTGAAGGTGATGGAAGATGGTGATGGTAAGATAGTATCTTAAATAAGTCAAAGAGGAAGCAAAACTATATAAAGTTTAACCCCGTTATTTATAAACTTAAATAAGGGATGGTAGGAAAGGACTTGAACCCTCTAGTTATAAGAACCAGCAACTCAAAGTATCAATGGAAGAGATTGACGCCACAAACTTAGAAAGCTTGCTTAATCGATATAGTTCTAAAAGAACATGAAGAGAGAATAATCTCACAAAGAGTTTATATTATCAAAAGGGTTGATTAATAATGAAATGCAGTAGCCCTTTGAAGATACATACTCTTAAGGTTTAGGCCGAATAAACACATGATGATTCGGCTAAGGTTGAAACCCCTTTGAAAATACATGATTTTTAATGAAAATAGGTGTTTTTAATGAAGATACATGCTCTTGGCCGAATGGTAAGGTGTTGGTTTGGCCCTAAGGATGTTTTGAATTCATTTGGAAGTTATTTGGGCGCTACAATGAAGAGGAATAAGTCTTTGGCCGAATATGAAGCATCCTTTGGTGTTTTTGCACCTATTTGATGTCATATTGAGTGCACATGCTTGAATGATGCACACAGCCTACTTGAATGCACATGGGTCTTCTTGCAATGCTCTGGTGAGGTTACAACCATAGGATGATGTCTTGAAGTCCTTGGGCATCCTAGAGATGAACTAGCTTCAAGGTAAGCTAAGTGAGTGTCTTGGTAGCTAACTAGGTGAGCTATAGCTTGATGAATTCAAACTAGTTAGCTTTGGTCTTCTCAGTTCCTCAGCTACTCTCCCAGCAACTTTCAGCTACCCTTAGTCCACTTTTTAGTAATTTAGTCCAAAGCTCTCCTCCAGCTAAGTTCAGCTACAGGCTAGATCCTCCAACTAAGTTGAAGCTCCTTAAGTGATGAAATGAGCTGCCATAACTTTCATGAGCTAGTGTGAGCTGATATGCTTGTCATTTTAGCTAACCAAGCTACCATAATATGCCTTGCTTTGTGTTTCACCTATAGGATTCAACAAAAAAATAAAGTAAGCAATGTGTGAGCTCATTTAAGGTAAAATGCATGCTGTCTTGAGGTGTTTGAGTGATATGAGCTATGAATGCCGTCTAGAAGCTAAGATTACATGTAAATAAGCTAGATATAAGGCATAGGACGTGCATGAGCTTTAAAAAACATGTATGCACTAGAAAATACATGCATGCATGCAAATGAGCTAAAGAAACATGGATTTAAATCTAGTGAGCTAATGTAAACATAACATGAGCTAGAATAACATGACATGAGTTAATGAATGAATGAATACATGATGCCATGATATGAAAATATAATAAATGAATCTAAAACATATGTAACATAATATAAATCTAAGTAAAGATGTGGAAACATATGTTATGCATGAAAATCATATAATATGCAATTGAATGATAACATATGATTATTCAAGCATAATTTTAGGAGCAAAAGCATGCTTATATCATTATGTGATGCAAATAGAAGATAATAAAGGATAAAGCATGAAAGAACTCCCTTAGAACCAACTTTGAAAAACATCCATGGTGTGATCAAGTCATGGATAAAGTTGGAGCTAGACAAGATCACGTCACCCACTTAACAATCTACATGTGGTATAGGTGAGTTAGAACTATGTTACCTTGATTCTAGTTGCTGGGAAAACATCCACAAGATCACCCAAGTACAAACTTCTCTTTGTTATTGCCCTTGGAGCTCTCTCCCACTTCTCTCACTAGACAAAGAAAGGGAAAAGATTACAATATTGTCTTAGAACTTAAGAGGAGTGGAAACAAGATCCCTAACCCTTAATGAATTGTAAACGTTCTAGAGCCCTAAAATGAAAACCCTTCTAAACCCCTCAACTTGGCCATCATATCAAACACTTGTGAAGGTGGACTTGAAATGAAGCTCCAGGTGTAACACCCCATACCTGGTCCTACAGAACCACCCGGTACATAAGCGTACATTAGAATCCAAACTTGTCGAACAAAACATGATTCCTAAACATGCATATTAATGTGATCCTGTAACACCCATAACCCGTATAATTATACCTATACATATTATAGATGTCACCCGAATTTCTTAAAACCATTTCCACTTTTACAAGTGATTTAAAATTTATTTTCTTAAAATAGTAATTGATATTATAAAAATATCATATCATATAATTTATATTTTGTTATAGAAATTTTTATTCAAAAGATTTTTTTTATGAATAGTGATGAACAGTACGTGAACAATGAACAGTTCATCGATGCGCTACAGTACGTGAACAGTGCATTGATGCATCAAAACTCATAAAATTACCATTTTGATTCTAAATTTGTTCAACAAAACAAATAAAACATTTATAATTACATCTAACTAATAAAATTAAAATTACAACTTAGCATGTCTTACTGATATTGAAATATACTTCTCGAACTTTGATGACGTTTTAAACTCTTTATTCCATTACTGGTTTTTTACCTACGCGTGAAAATCATCACACGCTAAGTATATACTTAGTGAGGAAATTTAAAACAATAAACAGTGCAATACAATTCATGCATGATTTTCCATGTCAAATTCAAAATGCCATAAAATCATTTTATTTGCATATTCAATATTTTACCAATTATTAACCATAAGCTTGTAAGCTTATTTTATCAAAATACTTACCATTTATCCCAAAAGCTCATAAGCTTATCTTACCATTATACTTACCATTTGTTCCATAAGCTCGTAAGCTTATTTTACCAATATACTTACCATTTGTTCCATAAGCTCGTAAGCTTATTTTACCAATACACTTGCCATTATTCCATAACCATATACCTTAGACAATAGCCCAATATACAACCCTGAGGAGCCTGGGTATTCGAGTAATATTTTCACCGTAGTGCTACACATAAGGTCGTGCCCACCAAATACACCAAAGTGTATTTTCGTGCCCACCATGTACACTTAGTGTCCTTACACACTTAGTGTAATATAAACCTGCAGCTGCTATACTCTATGGCATGCCAACTATACCCTGTCCCTCAATGACTTATTTGGGCATATAGTCTACTTTATTCGATCCATCCATGGGAAAGTATATTATCAAATTTAACATTGGGCAGTTCATACCCGAAAACATTCATGATAAAATATCACATTTTTCATGATCAATGCATTTTAATTTTATACTCTGATATATCAATGTCAATTTATAAAAATGATATAAAATCATGCCGATATAAATAAAGTCGACTTATCGCAGGTCTTCCTGATGATGTATAAAACATCCATGTATAATTTCATGCATGTATTGCACTCACCTTGACACTTTATATCTTTCAAAATATATGAGCCTCACTATTGTCCACCATAAGCCCTTTTATATTTGATTTGCTTCGATTACAAATCAATCACAATCTGTATAAATCATCAATTCATAATGATACCTATGTTAGTATTGTACTAACATAAACATATCCCATAATAATTCCATAATAATTTGAAACTCATTATCTATCAAAATACTTATCTCTTAATAATTCCTTTAACATTGGAACCAACTTTTCCAATTTACTCAAAATGGTCATTCACCATTTTATCACTTGGATTCTTAATGCCAATAATTCCAGCATTAAAATATATTCCCAAACAACAATTTCCAGCATAGTACATCAATTATATAACACTTACACAATAACCCATCAATTTTCCAAATTCAGACAACTCGCACTACCTTTAAATAATTAGTATTCTGTATTGTTATAAATACTGGAATTTAATTCCGTTTCTTCCGTTGAAAACTAGACTCAAATATGAATCTATCCATATAAATAACTTCTTCTAATTCATTTTGTACAATTTATGGTGAATTTTTAAAGTTGACCAACAGAATCAGTTTTGCAAAATCTGCTGTCCGAATTTTCTGACCTTTCCTCGGTTAAAAATCCGTATCTTTTTTAATACACCTTAAAATTGATCCCCGTTTATTTTAAACAAAACTAGATCAATATATGAACACAAATATATAAAAATAACCTCAAAATTATTTTTATATAATTTCTGTTGAATTTTCGAACCTACTGCCAGATTCAAAATCCAAACTATTTTCTTTAATTTCATTCATAGGTTCTTCAACAATTCTTACAACCAATTATTTAAAATCACTTAACTCTTCAAAACCCATAAAACACAAGAAATCAACCATTTAATATCTCTACAATCAAATCCCTAATTAACTCTCATCAAAACATAAATTTCTCCAACTTATGATTTGGCCGAATTTTGAAGAATTAATTCTAGGAAGGTTGAACATGTTATAACCATCAATCAAACTTGAAAATGAATCTACAACCTCTAAAACATCAAGATTCATCATCAAATTCATGATCCCTTATATGAACACAAACCCTTAGATTTAGGATCTTTGAAATCTAGCAAAATTAGAAAACAATATGGTACCAAATGATAGCGTTTTTCGCTTAGATCACTTTCCTATCTCACGACATAACTCCAATTCCAAAAGAATTAGCTCAAAAATGGAAAATAAATATTTTTCTTACCTTGGAAGCCTTCTCACGTGAAGATGCTGGAGAACACTTTGGCATGATATTTGTTTTTGATATCATGCTTATCATCCTTTAAAACATTATTTAAATCAATAACTAGTGA
Source organism: Hibiscus syriacus (assembly GCF_006381635.1). Lineage (NCBI taxonomy): Eukaryota > Viridiplantae > Streptophyta > Magnoliopsida > Malvales > Malvaceae > Hibiscus > Hibiscus syriacus. Next base: position 700,118 of record NW_024062407.1, read on the forward strand.
AAATACCAATGTACCCTTAATATAACTTCATAACTACCATAAAACCAAGATACATATCCTTATCATCTTCAAAATTAGATAAATATCAACATTGCCATCTTTCAATAGTCAAAGATGAACAAATTAGTTTTCCACTTTACTGATTTGCCCTTGTAATTACCAAAAATTACAATTCAATCACTTAAATAAAACAATCCAAATTAAACATGAAATTAAACCATTAAATATTATTTTCCAACATTTTAAAAATGTGAAAATAATATTTTTATTTCTTATTTTCGTGACCCATTTGTAATTTTTACAAAATTGCATTTTGATCCCTAAACTTTCCAAAGTTTATACTTTGATCACCAAATTTTACCTAATTTATAATTTGGTCATTAAATAAATCTATTTATGGAATACCATTATTTTTCGTAAAATCACCACTTAATTCCTTAAACTTTTCCCAATTTTCTACTTTGACCATCAAAATTTCAAAATTTGCATTTCGGTCATTATCTAAATTTTTGGGATATTACAGATCCCGTCTTGCTCCAATTTTTTCCTTTACTTAATCACACCATGGATGTTATTCAAAGCATGTTCTAAGGGAGTTCTACCTTACTTTATCTTATATTTACTCATTTATGCATTATATATTATTATGAGCATACATTGTCATATTAGACTATACTTGAGTTATCATAACATGTGCATTCATTCATTATGTCCTATGGTTGGCATCATTGATTGATATTCAAGAATATAATCTGTAGTTATAATAATAACATTCATTCATTATCATATGATGCATGAGTTATTGTTATAATCTATAGTTTACATCTTTATATTATAAGATATTTACTTTTAATACTTGGCTTATATTATACTTTCTTTTGTAGGTATATAGGCAACCACATAATGGAAGCTAACTTAAACTAGCATTGGAGTCCAAGAGCTATGGAAACATGACTAGGACAACTCCGAGACAGCTAAAGATCATTTTGGGACAAAGTTGTCAGCTACCCTCCGAGCTCATAGCTGACTTGAGCTGGACTTTTGAGCTAGCTAGACATCTCATTTCACTTGGAGAGTTGCACCATCATCACCACCACACAGAGTACTTCAAATATGGCCTAGGTCAATTTTTTTGAAATCGTACCTTTTCGCGAAGAGTTGCCAATCCAAGAGGTGCCCTTTCATAAGGAGTTGTCCAAAGGCTCATCTACATGTCATTCATCTATGGCCAGTTCATCTTCATCTCATACACATGGGAGGTAGCTCAATTGATGAAAGGTTACCTTACACACAATGTGACCTTTCATGATAAGTTGCTACCCATTTCATGCCATGTCACCTAGACACATGTTGGAAGCTAAGTCACGCCTAGTTGCTACTTATCTTCATTCTATGGACTTCAAGACATCATCATATGGTTGCAAACTCACCAAAGCATTGCAAGAAGACACATGTGCATTCAAGTATGCTTTCATGTGCATCATTCAAGCATGTGCACTTCATGTGACATCAAATAGGTGACAAAACACCAAGGGATGCTTCCTATTCGGATAAAGACTCCTTCCTCTTCATTTTGGCGCCAAATAACATCCAAATGCATTCAAAACATCCTTAGGGCCGAACCAACACTTTACCATTCGGCCAAGAGCATGTATCTTCATTAAAATCATGTATTTTCATTTAAAATCATGTATTTTCAAAGGGGTTTCATCCATAGCCTAAACATCATGTGTTTATTCGACCTAAACCCTTTGAAAACTATAAATATGATATTGCATTTCATTTGTAACTCAACCCTTTGATAAATTAAAACTCTTGTGAGATTATTCTCTCTTTAAGTTCTTTTAGAACTTAAATTTGTGGCGTCAAACCCATTCCATTGATACTTCTGGTTCCTATCTCTTTACAGATAGTGGGTCAAAGTCTTTTCTATCATCCCTTATAACGACTTATAAGAAACGGGTCTTTGCTCTTTATAGAATTGGTTCATTCTTAGTCTTATAAGATACTATCTTTCCATCACCATATTTCATCACCTTCACGCCAACTCTACCACCATTCCATTACCATCTTCATCTCTTCACCATTAAATTATCCTTCAATCTTCATCAAGGAATACGTCCATCAACATCATTTGGAGGCCTAATCCATCATCACTTGAAGGATAATTATACAACACTTCCACAACCTACTTTGATATCATTTCTTTCCATTTCCTTTCTTATCATTTCCTTTCTTCTTCCATTTATTATTTCATATTTCCATTTTAATCATTTATTTCTTTTAATTTTGTAGATTACTTATCAATTCAAAGTGTAGCATTTAGTGTCTCTCCTAGATCGGGAAACAACAAGGCTGCCAACTTCTCCATTATTGAAGAAGCTTGAATAACCTTACATAACATATTATGCATAAGCATTCAAATTTAAAACATACATCATGTAACACATGGCAACCAATAAACATTAACAATAGTACATAATTAATACAATTGATGCATTGCAAGATATATGTTATTAACCAAGCAAGGGTAAATAGGTAATTTTACATTATCCAAAAGAAATACTTAGAGATACTAATTGAAGTTTATCAATACTTGTTATTAATTTTGAATTAGTGATATACAAAAGTCAGATTAATCGAACACCAAACAAGGATATAATTGAACATGCTTTTCTAAGAACTAAAATGTAAATAATTCAAAAGTCACATAAGAACAACAAACATAAAATTGACACCTTAATTATGAAATTAAGTATACTTAAGAGTAACAAAACAAGTATTATCAAATTTCAAGTTTAGGTCTAATATTAATTAACAATTAAATTTCTGGACCATTTTAAACTTATATAAACATCTTATGGTCAAACTAAGACTTAAAGACACTTAGGACCTTCAATAAATGCAATTTTACCATTTTTCATTGAGCACACAACGAAGGTGATGTGAGCACATCTATGCCAGCAAAGGAAGCTGATCTAGAGGCCTTACTAATAGAACCTATCACACGTTCTAAGGCAATGCATTTCAGGGAAGTTCTTTCTCTTAAATGTTTACAAATTTCCGAATCATTTCATAATGTTTATGTCTTAGAAACAAAGCATTTTAATATGTTACATACTGATGTGTAACGTCACCTTAGTACTAAGTAATTATATGCATTTGCATTAGTTTCATTAGGTATATATAATGTAAGACTCTTGTGCCTCTTCAATTGATTGTGGATCTAGGAAGGAAGCAAAACAACCTGCACAAGTGAATGGCTCAAAAAGCGATGGTTAAAGGTGGTAAACGTATGGGTGATTAGGTAGGCTATTAAATAATAAATGATGGAAGCGGAAGATGGTTGATATGACTATGGTTATGGCAATGAAACAAAGGGATGGTAGTGTGGATAGTATCTTGAAGAAGTCTCAAAGAAGAACCAATGTTATAGAGTGCAAAGACCCATACTTTATATTGCTTCTTCAAGGGTGGTATTAAGGACTTTAACCCACTAATTATAAGAACTAGGAACTAGAAGTATCAAGGGGAAAAGGGGGTTTAATGCCACAAGTATTAAAATACTTGATAAGTCGATAAAAGTCACCAGGACTTAAGAAAGAGAATAATCTCACTTATATTAATAAAAAAAGGTCTGATTACAAATGATATATGATTTTCTATTTATAGGAAATGGAGAGGCATGGTCGAATGGTTACAAGGGGATTCAGCCAGCCTTGTGCCTTCCTATAGAGACATAATTTAATTACAAAATAGAGATGATGGTTCAGTTTAAATGGAGGGTAAAAACCCTTGGCCGAATAACTCTTGTGTTCCTTCATGTTGGCGCCAAATTGGATGGGAGATATTGCTTGGCCGAATAGGGAGAGGGCTCTTCATCTTGGTGCCAAAATGATATCACACGTAAGGCATATGGGGGCTAGTCATATGGCATACACATGGGTGCTCTAGGGTGCCTTTTGGTGCAGCCTTGTACATGGGATAAAGGTTGGTCATGTGCTCCATCTTGGGCATGCATGTGTCTCCTTCGAAGATATTTTGAGTGTGGAGCTAGCTAGCTAGCACGGGCTGTTTGTGAACAAACTTCCTAGCTGAGTCCTTGTGAGCTCCATAACAACATGTTTAGCTACATTCAGCTACCATTGATATCACTTTTTCCAACTCAGCTCCAAGTAGTCCAACTAGCTGAGTTTAGCTAGCCTTAAGCTCCTCCAGCTGAATCAAGCTTTCCTTAGTGTTCCATGAGTTGTCTTGTACTTTGTGAGCTGTTTGTGAGCTACATATGATGTCCAAATTATCCATCAAGATACCTTAACGTGTATCACACTCCAATGTACCTACATGTGCAAGGAAATAAGGTAAGTCATGATATTGAGCTGATATGAGCTAAATACATTGATGCCATATAAGATTATGGTAATGTGAGATATGTTTGAAGGCCATGAGCTAATTATATCATCTTATAATATGTGTAAGATATTGCATGAAGCTTAAGAGCTAATATGAATGCATATGAACTAATGAAATGATTTATAATGATGTTGCCTTGATGTATATATGATAATCATGATTAATATGATTATAAGACTATCCTAACATGCACCAATGTGCATGATGTGTTCATACTAAGTTATTTAACTACATAACACAAATTTTTATCATAAAATGTATTATAAAAGCATATAGTATATAACTAATATAAAGTAAATTCAATATAAGGATGTTCAAGAGTACTCCCTTTGTAGGTTAAAATGTGCTTGCATCATCCCCTCTTCTTTAGGGCGATTTTTCCTCAAATCGAGTTCATTCTGTCCTTGTAAAGCTTCATGTCTTCTTGCTAAAAGAAAACATCCTTTAAACGTTTGTGTTCTTCCATTAGGTATCCTTTTCATAAGATTTCCCTTTAGGTCTTTCTTTGGAATATGATTTACCAGCAGATACCTTTTGAGAGTGATCTTCCTTTAAGGATATCCCTTTTGGAAGTGACCTTTCACGTGGTTGAACCTGAAAAGTGAGGAGAGAAGAGATTTCAAATGAAGAGTTACTTACCTTTTGGCAATTAAGTCCCTTGATGAAGAGTTGTGACTTTAAATTCCAACCATCACTAATTTTCATAGGAGACTCTTTATTTTCTAGCCTTGAACCATCATGTTTCTCTATCAAGAAGTTTGGTGTCATGTTTTATTCCTCTTTATTCTTCTTTGGGGTTTTGCCCTTACGCCATGCTTGTACACTCTTTCGCATATGCATCTGATCTTGTTATACCTCTTTTGGCATCAAAGGCATCAAGGTTACCTTACGTCCATCATGCTTAAAATGTATTGATTGTGATAACAATCCTGAATAGCCCTTTTGTTATACTGCCATGGTCTTTCAAGTATGATGTGGCTAGCATGCATAGGAACAATGTCATAAAGCACCTCGTCATTGTACCTACCAATTGAATAAAGGAATTATAACATGTTTGGTAATGTTTAACTCACCTCCTTCATTGAGCCATTGAAGTTTATATGGAGTTGGATGCTTTGATGTTGCCAAACGAAGTTTTTCAACCATAAGAGTGCTGGCTACGTTTGTGCAACTCCCTCCATTGATGATAATTGTGCAAACCTTGTCCTTGACATAGAATCTTGTATGGAAAATATTGTTTCTTTGAATATCCTCTTGGGATGTTTGTGAATGTAGGCACCTTTTCGAAACAAGCATCTCACCATGATCTGCATTTTCTTCAGTTTCTTCGTTTTGTATTGTTTCAGGTTCCTCGTCAAAAATAGGCTCGTCAGAATCCGATAAAATATCTCCATTTTCAAGTACCATCATGGCATTTCGGTTGGGACATTGACTAGCAACATGTCATTTCCCAAAATATTTGAAACATTTGATGTCTCTGGACCTCTCGAAAGTACTGATTTGCTTTTCTTTACCCTTACTAGATTCGCCCACTTGTTTAGTCTTGGTAACTTCTATATGATCCTTTGTTTGTGCTGGAATTGGTTTCCTGAAGGTAATAGGCTCTTGCTTACATTTAGTGGCCGAACTTGGACTGCTCCTATTGTAGGATTTCCTTTTGAGTTGTCTTTCAATTTTCATGGGCACATATACCATCTTTTCAATCTCTACATAATGCTGAAGTTCAACAAGGTTATCAATATCAGGATTTAGGCCAGATAAAAACCTTGCCATGGTTGCTTCTTTGTCTTCATCAACATTGGCTCGGATCATGGCTATCTCCATTTATTTGAAATAATCTTCAACGCTTTTGCTTCCATGTTTCAGATTTTGTAGTTTATGGTAAAGATCTCGGTGATAGTGAGTAGGCACGAACCGTTCCCTCATAATGGCCTTCATTTCTTCCCACGTATTGATGGGGAGTTCACCATTTCGTCTTCTTGAACTAACCAATTGGTCCCACCAAACTAAGGCATAGTCCACGAATTCCATAGCAGCAAGCCTGACCTTCTTTTGCTCCGTATAATTTTGGCATTCAAAAATGTGTTCGATCTTGATTACCCAATCAAGATAGGCTTCAGGATCAATTCGTCCTTCAAATGGAAGAATGGTCACTTTGATGTTGCTAAAGTTGTCATTCTGATTTCGATGAGCATCTCTTCATGCTACTGATGTTACTTCAGCCTCCTCTTCTTTGAATTCTTCTTCCATTCTAGGCTGATTTACTCTTTGGTTGCCTAAGGATGCTTCAAATTGATCCATACGATCATGCAAAGGCTCCAATTCTAATTTAAGCAATCTGGCCATTTCATGAATAATTGCTTGAGTTTGAAAATTAGGGGCTTTTCTTTTAGGGGTTCATCATGGACTTCGAGACATGGTTAGTGAAATAAGAAAAGAATAAATTGTATAAAAGACCTTACCAGAATTTACTCTCACAAAGCCTCACGAGTCACTCTAAGGAAAACTTGAATGTCACTCAATCCGCTCGTGTTTGTACTCTAGGACTTTAATGGCTCTTATTTATCCTATTCTGATCTCACACACACTCTATCCTTTTTTCCTCTCGATTCTCTTATCCCAAGTTCTAGAGGACTTTACTCAAAACTGTATCAAGTACATTTTTACTTGTTTAGCGTCGGCTGTAAAAAGGGTTAGTAGGAATGGAATGCAAAATATAATTGAAAGGGTGGCTTAGAAAATAGAAAGAAGAGAAACAAAAGGGGTTACTTATACAATTCACTTCACAACCTTCTATCACCACAATCAATTTAAAAGGCTTACTTGAATGGATTGGTGATAAGAATTGTTGATGAGTGCTTTAACTTTCTTTCTTTATTTTCTTTGTTTTTTCTTCTTTTGGAGTGCTTGACTTTTCTTCTTTTGGAGTGCTTGACTTTTTCTTTGCTGATTTTTTATTTTCTTTCACTTGCACTTCACGTGAACTTCTTTTTGTATTTTTCTTTTTGTTGTTGTTGCACGTTGCTTTCTTCAACCAAAGCTCTGATTACCTCTTGATGTAATGCACTTGTGCCTCTTCAATTGCACAAGTGAATGGCTTAAAAAGAGATGGTTAAAGGTGGTAAACGTATGGGTGATTAGGTAGGCTATTTAATTAATAAATGATGGAAGCGAAAGATGGTTGATATGGCTCTGGTTATGGTAATGAAACAAAGGGATGGTAGTGTGGATAGTACCTTGAAGAAGTCTCAAAGAATAACCGATGCTATAGAGAGCAAAGACCCATACATTATATTGCTTCTTTAAGGGGTGGTATTAAGGACTTTGACCCACTAGTTATAAGAACTAGGAACCAGAAGTATAAAGGGGAAAAGGGGGTTTGACGCCACAAGTATTAAAATACTTGATAAGTCGATAAAAGTCACCAGGACTTAAGAAAGAGAATAATCTCACTTATATTAATCAAAAAGGTATGATTACAAATGATATATGCTTTCTTATTTATAGGAAATAGAGAGGCATGGCCGAATGGTTACAAGGGGATTTGGCCATCCTTGTTCCTTCCTATAGAGACATAATTTAATTACAAAATAGAGATGACGGTTCAGTTTAAATGGAGGGTAATAACCCTTGGCCAAATAGCTCTTGTGTCTCTTTATGTTGGCGCCAAATTGGATGTGAGATGTTGCTTGGCCGAATAGGGAGAGGGATCTTCATCTTGGCGTCTAAATGATATCACAAACAAGACACAAGGGGGCTGGTCATATGGCATGCACATGTGTGCTCTAGGGAGTCTTGTGGTGTAGCCTTGTACATAGGATAAAGGCTGGTCATGTGCTCCACCTTGGGCAGGCATGTGTCTCCTTCCAAGCTAGTTTGAGTGTGGAACTAGCTAGCTAGCATGGGGTTGTTTATGAACAAGCTTCCTAGCCGAGTCCTTATAAACTCCATAACAACATGTTCAACTACATTCAGCTACTATTGATATCACTTTTGGCAACTCAACTCCAAATAGTCCAACTAGCTGAGTTTAGCTAGCCTTAAGATCCTCCAGCTGAATCAAGCTTTCCTTAGTGTTCCATGAGCTACCTTGTACTTTGTGAGCTGTTTGTGAGCTGTATATGACGTCCAAATTATCCATCAAGCTACCTTAACGTGTATCACACTCCAATGTACCTACATGTGCAAGGAAACAAGGTAAGTCCATGATATTGAGCTGATATGAACTAAATACCTTACTGCCATATAAGATTATGGTAATGTGAGCTATGTTTGAAGGCCATGAGCTAATTATTATATCATCTCATAATATGTGTAAGATAATGCATGAAGCTTAAGAGCTAATATGAATGCATATGAACTAATGAAATGATTTATAATGATGTTGCCTTGATATATATATGATAATCATGCTTAATATGATTATAAGACTATCCTAACATGCTTAAATACCAATGTGCATGCTGTGTTCATACTGAGTTATTTAACTACATAACAAGAATTCTTATCATAAAATGTATTATAAGTGTGTATGTTATATATATTACTTAGTTTATGTTTTAATAAGTTTTATAGTTCATAAGTGTGTTTGCATTGTATTTTAAGCTTATTAGTAAGTTTACAATAAGTTTACCCTACTTTAATGGATGTTATTATGTTTTCCATGTAGGAACAATAAAGGGCAGCAACTTAAGGTCTTAATCCTAGCTCGTTTGAAGCTCAAAGGAGTGTATGCAGCTCGTTTCAGATCAAATCAACTCAATACACTTTCAGCTAGCTGAATTAAGCTCACCTTAGCTCCGTTCAGCTCCACTAGCTCAATTGAAGCTAACAAGTCTATAAGCGACTCAAAGGTGTCCTATGTGTGGAAGAGTGTCCTACAAGCATTTGAGCAGCATGTGGGGCGTGGTATACCTATCCAAGAGTGCATGGCGTGTGACATTGTGCACATGTGTGGATTTTCAGCAATTGGCAGATTTGATTTCAAACTAAAGGCACATGTGCAATTGTTTGAATTCTCAACCATTTCCACTATGCATGGACGTTTTTCAATCTCTTTATCCACTCATTTAATACATACAAAATGTGTTAAAAGCATTCAAAATCATCCACACAAATGGGAGGCAACACAAGGGAGTTACATGGTGGTTTTTCATTTGAGTTTTAAAGTCAAAGTAGCCAAAAGTGCTGGCTGGCCATATCTCTCTTTTATCTATATATTTTGTAATTTTGTAAGTACAAAGGTTAGACATTTGATGAATAAAAATTATTGTGAAGTTCTCTCAATGTTGGTTCTTCTTAGAACTTTTTTCTTGACATTTCAAGTCTGATCTTGTTGTGTCAAGCTTGTGATACTTCGGGTTCTTAGATTGCTATCTAACGGGTCCAAGTCCTTTGAACATTGAACGTACAAGGTTCAGGTTTATACGTTTTAGTATAGATTCTTCCTTGTTCTTTGTTTGTTAACCAAATTTCCATATTTGTTCTTTCACCATTGTCATCTTCTCCGAGCATTCATCTTTCACATTTCAACATTCTAAATTTCCAACAACCTATTTCCTTCTTTTCTTCATCATTTCTTCATCCATTATTCACTATTTTCTTCCATAACCTTCACCATACAACTAACAACATCATCCTTTGTTTAAGTAAGTTTGCTGCAAAGGAATCGCTTACTTCATTCTAGATCCATTACAACCGAAGAGGTCCTCAATCAACAGGCTTCCTCGTATCATGTGGTATCAGAGCCAGGTTTGAACCAAGTAAGAAATTCATCTTTGAAAGTACCAAAAAAATTCCAAAAATTAAAAAAATATTAAAAATAAATTCTGAAAATTACAAAAAAATTTAAAAAGAAAAGAAAAGAAAAGTTTCTGATTTTGAGAAATGAAAAGATAAAGAAAAGTGCAACGATCTTGTGTTCTTGAACATTGAAATGCTCCGATTCAACCCAAAATGCAGCATCTTTGATTGTTTTGGTGACAGTCTCGTTGTAAGCATTTCTTTGTAGTAAGTTTACTGATGACTTTTCATCTCTTCTTTCCTTATTTTTCCATTAGATTTTAGCCTTTCCTTTCATTATTTTCCAGTTTACATTAACCTTTGTTGTTTCCTTTAGCCGACACACTTGACAAATTCTGAAAGATCGAAATTAGTTCATAAAAGAACTGATTACGAGAGAACGAGTGGAAAAGGCACATTGAGCGTGTGAGATCAGAAGGGGAGACATAAAAGAGCCATTAAAAGTTTCTCTCGAGTGTTGAGTGATTGAGTGCCAATTCTAATTCTTTGGAGAGAAATTGTGAGAATCTTTGTGTGTGTGTTTTGAGGTCCTATATACATTAATTATTTTTGTGTTGTCTTGTTTTATTTTATTAATATGGCAGGTTCTAGTGATAGCAATTCAAGTGACCAACCACCAAACTTGCAAATGCAAGCCCTTACCCGTGAGATACAGAGGATGATAAAGGCTGAACTTGAGACTTTACACTCTAGATTAGATCAAATTGATGGAGGATCCCAATCTCATCATAATGAAGAGATTAATAATGAAAACGAAATTGATCAGCCTCCGAGACTGAATCAGAGACAATGTGTGTGCATTTGATGATAATTTGGCTAACATAAAAGTTGTAATTCTATCTTTTCAGGGAAAAATAAATCCTGATGCATATCTGGCATGGGAGAGTAAAGTTGAGCTTGTTTTTTAGTTTTATAATTACTCGAAACAAAAGAAGGTTCGTTTGGTAGCAATAGAGTTTATTGATTACGCTCTTATTTGGTGGGATTAATTGTTGATCAATAGACGAAGAACCGGTGAGGGTCCAGTGAACATGTGTGCAGGAATAAAGCGAGTTATGAGAAAACAGTTTGTTCCATCTCATTATCATCATGATTTATTTCAAAAATTACAAAACTTGAAACAAGGTAATCGAAGTGTTGAAGATTAATTCAAGGAGATGTAAATGGCCATGATGCGTGCAAATATCGAGGAAGATAGAGAAGCAACTATGGCACATTTTTTTGCAGGTTTGAATTTTGAAATTGCTAACTTTGTTGAGTTGCAGCATTATGTCGATTTGGAGGACATGGTGCATATGACGATCAAAACAGAAAGGCAGTAGTGTAGAAAATCTTCTTACCGAGGTAATACTCCTTCTAAAGTTTTCTCTAATCCATTATTCACTCCTAACAATGCTAGGAAGAAAGCTCCGTTTAAGATTAAGGAAAGAACATAATTGAGTAGTCTGAAGCCACCCGTTGGTGAAGTTGGACATGGAGAGCAACATATGCAACCAGAACCCACAAGAGACATATAATGCTTCAAATGCCTTGGCAGAGGGAATGTTGCAAGTCAACGTCCTAACCGAAAGACAATGTTGATGCGTGTGAATGGGGATATAGAATCTGAATCTGAAGATGATGAGTAAGAAACCTCTTTAGTAGATATTGATGATGATGATGACCATGTACAGACGTGTGCAACAGGTGAAGCACTTGTGGTTAAGAGAAGTTTGAATACACAACCGATTCAAGATGAACAACAGTGAGAGAACATTTTTCATACAAGATGTCTTGTAAATGATAAGGTATGTGTTGATAGTGGTAGTTGTACTAACGTTGCATGTATTGTTATGGTTGACAAGTTAGGGCTAAAAAGGACAAAACATCCCAATCCGTACAAGTTACAGTGGTTGAATGATGGTGGAGAGTTAAAGGTCACTAAACAAGTTATTATACCATTTACCATTAGAAAGTACAAGGATGAAGTGTTGTGTGACGTTGTGTCAATGGATGCCACTCATTTGTTGTTGGGACGTCCGTGGCAGTTTGATAAAAAGGTTATACGTGATGGTTTCACAAATAGATATTCTTTTATAAATACAGTAAGAAAATCACCTTAGCACCTTTGACACCAAGACAAGTGCAAGAAGATCAAGTTCGTTTGAAAAAGAACAGTGAAGAAGCAAAAGGGAAGAAAAAGATGAACGTGTATGCAAGCATAAAAGAAATCAGGAAATGTCTTTCCTCTCACTAATCTTTACTTATTTTAATGTATAAGGAGCATTATTTATTGGCTGAAATTTCTACTGATTTGCCTGTGTCTATTGCATCTCTTTTGCAGGAATTTGAGGATATGTTTCCGAATGATACACCGATTGGATTGTCACCAATTCGGGGCATTGAGCATCAGATTGACTTTATTTTGAGAGCCACTATTCCAAATAGGCCAGCATATCGAAGTAATCCCAAAGAAATGAAACAAATTTAGAAGCAAATCACTGAGTTGTTGGATAAGGGTTACATTCGAGAGAGCTTGAGTCTGTGTGTTGTACCAGTGTTGTTAGTGCCAAAGAAGGATGAAATGTGGAGAAAGTGTGTCGATTGTCGAGCTGTGAATCATATTACTATCAAGTATCGACATCCTATTCCTCGCCTTAATGATATGTTTGATGAATTATGTGGTGCGAGTATCTTCTCCAAGTAGATTTAAAGAGTGGGTAACATCAGATTTGAATACGAGAAGGTGATGAATGGAAGACAACCTTCAAAACAAAATCGGGTTTGTATGAATAGTTAGTGATGCCTTTTGGTTTAACTAATGCACCTAGTACGTTCATGTGGCTAATGAATCATGTTTTGTGACCTTATATTGGAAAATATTGCGTTGTGTATTTTTATGACATTCTTATCTACAGCAAGTCATTGCAAGAACATGAGGAACATTTGAGAAATGTTCTTGGCACATTGAAAATATAAAGGTTGTTCGGTAATTTACAGAAATGTGTATTTTGTACTGACAAGCTTACCTTTCTTGGTTTCATTGTTAGTGCCCAGGGTGTAGAAGTTGATCCTGAAAAAAGTGAAGGCAATTTAAGAATGGCCTCGACTGACGTCGATAAGTCAGGTTAGATCTTTTCATGGTTTAACTAGTTTTTATCATCGGTTTGTTCTTAACTTCAGTTCCATTACCGCACCCTTAACCGGGATTATAAAGAAATGATTGTTTGATTAAGGAATCAGTGTTAGCCTTGACTAATTTTGATAAAATGTTCGAGATTGAGTGTGATGCTTCAGGTATAGGAATTGGAACAGCTAACTTTTTGGTCTCTTTGAGATTGTATGTTTGACGAGGTATGATGGAACCTTGAATTATATTGGTTTGGTGTTGTTTTCCTCTCTCCAATGGTAATTCGTTAGGTGGATCACCTAACATTCTCAAAAATCATGTAACAAAGATGAAAACACACTAGACAAATCTTTGTTAATGTTAGAAATTGAAACAATTGATTCCCTAAAGTGAACATGGATGAAAGGTTATTTGTAAAGAAGGTTCTCTCTCAATTATTTTATGCTCACACATAGATTTTGAGTCACTCTTTTCCACAATTAGGTTCACTCACCTCACGTGGGTCATTATTCTTTTGGCTTTTGTAACTAGCGACCTCTTTTGCTTTTGCCTCTTTCTCAGTTTTGTCTTTTTCTTTTTGCTTTCCCTACCTCCTCACAAATTCTCATTTGATCTTTAGGGGTTAGAGGTGTGTCATTCTTTGTTGGTCGTTGTTTCTCCTTGTCAACTTTGTCATCTCTTGGCTTTTTTAAAGAAGGTGGAGTAAAATATGAGGAAGGATTTGACGGATTACCTTGGTAAGAGGATGAAGTACCTTGGTAATGTTTTTTAAATCGAAATCTCCTTTGGATTTGTGATTCGATTTTCATTGCTTTATTTAGTGTATCTTCAAGGTTTTCATACCCATGGAGGTCAAGAAGATCAGTGATGGTTGAGTTCAAGCCGACAACAAATCTTAACACGGTGACCTCTTTTTTTCTGATTATGTTATCCCTATTGTGTAAGGACTGCATCTCCTTGTAGTAGTCTTCAATTGAACTTCTACCTTGTTAAAGCCGATGTAGTCGTAGTTTAACTTCTCTTGTATAATATGTCGGTAGGAATCACTTCGTTATGGGTTGTTTGAGGTCAGTCCAAGAAGTGATTACTTGAATTTGGAAGTTCTCGATCTTTTTCCTTATTTGCATCGACCAAGTTCGAGCATATCCTTCGAATTACATGGTGATGAGGGGAACTTGTTTAGCTTGGGGCAGTCATGGTCTGCGAACATGAGATCAACTTTTCCTTCCCAATCAATGTACATGTCCGGATCATTGTCTCCTTTGAAAGACATGATCGTGAACTTTAGTGTTACAAAGAGATCAGGTTCTTGGAAACATGGTTGTTCTCGCCTGGGTACCAAAAGTTCCATATTGTTTAGTCTTGGATTTTGGTTTGGTAGATCTATTTGTGGTTCTTGTTATTCTCTCACGGTATTGTTAAGTTCATCAAATCTTTTAATTTGAGTCGTGAGTCAGGCAAGTACAACTAACATAGCCGTAAGTGTCTTGTTGTTATTGTCACCCATCCTGAAATCATAACACTCAAAAAAATTTAAAGTAAAATAAAAATAAAAGAAAGAAAATTCAATAAAGCAAGAAACCTCACAAGTCACTCCAAGAAAGTAACACAACGAGAGGAAAGTAAACCGATCTTTTACTCTTTAAAACTCACTTTACCAAGTAGTCTTCCACAGTTCGTATTGAAGTTTGATTACTAGAAAAGGTGATAAGAAAGCATAAAAGCTCTAAGAGGTCAAACATGGGTTAGACTCCAAGAGAAAGAGAATACAAAGAAGGAAGAAGTATGAAAACTCTTTAGTCCTACTAACACAAGAAATATAATGTGTTAGATAATGAAAAAGAACAAAAAAAGAAAAACAAAAAAACTTAAACCACTAAGAGTTAAAGAAAAAAATAGAGCTAAACGAGAAACCTAGAAAACGCTGGGTCAACTTGAGAAACGTTTTTGAGGGGGTTACCTGTGTCCAAAACTTTTGGAAAAATTCTTGAATGTCTTTCAATTCGTCTATAAACAACCTCTACAATTTCATAACCAAATAACTTAAGTAGTATCTAGTAGACTCTGTTGAACGGTGAGTCCTTAAACAATCTTTTTTTTCGTGATCGCTATGTTCGAAGGTGTTCTTGATCTCCAAAAATTCTAATTTTTTTAATAATATTCAATATATTAAGTTTAAATTTGGAAATTTCACCACGAAATTCCTCCTGTAGAATTTTCAAGAAATTTGACTAGATTCTAGACCGAATCTACCGATGAAATTTGAATGATGTATTTAAAGGCTCTAATGAACTCCGATCGGTGTGAATTTTGGACTGGAAATTACTCTTAGAATGAATATGAGATCTAGAGAAAATAAATTCTAAATTACTTTTTTGCAATTTTTTTAAATTTTGGCTTTTTTGCTCTTTTTTTGTTTTTGTTGTTGAAAAAACAAAAACTAACAAGAAGGTCTTGAATATAAATTAAAATAAAATAAAAAGAACCTGAAACGATGAATCTTTTGTGAAGTAGCCCATTGGGGTACCTTGACGGTTTTGTGTATAAGAACAAGCAAGATTGATTACTTCTTTCTAAGAATCAACCTAAATCTGATACCAATTGATAGAGAAGTAATAAATGTTGCTCTTGTTGAAGAATCAAACCTAAAAATCTCTAGAGTCGATGAAGAACAAAGAAGGATGAATAGGGGATGGTGGTGGCAGCAACTAGTATCTTTTAGAATTTCTTTTAAGTGCTGGAAACAAGGTAAGAAAGAAGATTAGAACAAGATAAGCAAAAGATAAAGAAATTAAAAATAAAGTAAAAGAACCTAGAAATCAAAAGATCTCCCTTATGAAGGTGAACAGTAAAGATGATTGATGGTGTCGATGGATATGTCGAAAATCGATGAATAATGTCCTATCGAGCCCTCTTAGTTGCCATGAATAGGCAAACACGATAACGTGGCTCTAACCAACCCTCCTAGTTGCGATGAAGAGGCAAATTGGAGCGTGAAGATTAATCTCCCTCATAATAACTTGAAAGAACTCCAGAAGAAGAAGCTTCGAAGGCACAAGACAATCAACACTTGGAAAAACAAACTCTCGTTGTATTATTAATCAAATAAATCTGATTTACAGAGTTGAATGAAGCCTCCTTTATATAGGGGGTGAGTTCTAAAGGTCTTAAATAACTAATGAATAAAATAATAACAAACTAAACAATTCTTAACTCTAATTCCTAATAAAATAATAAATCTAATCTTAAAAGATAATGCATCTTCCTATATTAAATTATATTACAAATAATCAATAAAAATCTTGAAAATTCGTAATATTTACAAAATTTCGTATAAGATTTTCTGCATGCACCGTCTTCACAAAAATGGTGGTATCTTAAGTTCCCGATATCGGATTGATGCAATTCAAGAAGAATTAGAAAGATAAGAAAAAGAAGGTTGTATCTATAGAAGACATGTTGACCAAATAAGATCAGGATCCCATTCAATGCGTCATCTCAAGTTTGCTATTATTCTGGTATTCTTTTCCAAGTCTTGAATGAGTGGATCATTTGGAAGAGTTATTACTTCTTTCTTTGATTTGAACCTTGCGATGCATGTATCAGAACTAGCTCAAACATGAAAGGTTACTTTCCAACAATTATGACCTTTCATGAATGTTACTGCCCATGAAGATACCCTTTCATCAAGGTGCACATTGGTGAAGAGATTAGATCCATTGGATGCATAAATCATGAAGAGACATGAGACAAACACCATGCCTATTTGGCCACCATCCACATGCCTTGCACATGAAGACATTGGCGCCAAGAAGAACCAACACATCATCATTCGGCCAAGGGAGAAAACTTTGGTGCCAAGATGAACCAACATGTCACCATTCGGCCAAGGGAGATGTATCTTCATCCTAGCCGAACCATCATGTCTCCTTTGAAGAGATAGCAGAACCATCACCATGCCAAGGAACTCATCCTTTCATTTAAAGCATTATGTATTTTCAATTAAAGTTATGTACTTAGCCAAAACATTAGGTGATTATTCAGCCAAGCCCTCTCATTTCCTATAAATTGAGAGCCTTGCTTTCATTTGTAATCATCTCATTCATATTATAAATAACTTATTGTGAGTAAAATATCTTTTCAAAGTTCTTTAAGAACTTTATTGATTAAGCAAGTATATTTCTATACTTGTGAAGTCATTCCTTCATCTTGATTCTTGTAATTCATAGATTTTATATCTAGTGGGTTAAATACACCATTACCATCCCTTAAGCAAGTTTGTGAAGACCAGGGTTGTTCTCTCTAGCATAGCTTCTTCTTTGGCATGTTTAAGATACACTATCACCTTCATCAACCCTTCAACATCGACACATCAACCATCCTCCATTGAAGAACATCAACATCATCACCTATAATTCCGTAACCATCTCTTTTCTTATTCATATTTCTATTACTTATTTTACTTATCTATTTCTTATATTATTACTAATTTTATCTCTTTATCATCTTTGTTGTAGCCATACTTATAATTCAATGGAATTTCTACTTGTCATTCCTAGATCGGGACACTAATAAGGCTATCTATTCACTTCTATTGAAGAGTGTATATTAGCCTATATCAAGCGGTATTTAGAGTATACTTGGATTGACAACAAAAGTGTTATTGGCATGTAACAACAAAAGCAAAGGAAAAAGAATTCAAAACTCCTACAAAAAACAAAGGAGTGCAAAAACAAAAACAAAGATCAAAAAAAGGAAGAAAAAGAATTTCCAACAAAAGAGAAAGGCAAAGGCAAGGAAAGTGCTCTATCATTGCAAGTCAATCAAGGAGGCATATCTACACTAAAGAAGATAACCTTATTGTGTCTTGTGAAGGGTGCAGTAAGTGTTGTTTCTTGGGTTGTAAGTCACATCTTTCTTTATTTTCTTTCATTTCCTTGTTCTAAAACCTTTTCCTTCTTTTTATTTCCTTTAATCATTTCTTCTACATTTCCATTTCTTCTTTTTCTTTCTACCCAAACCTATATTGCAGCCGACGCACACAAGAAGAGAAATAACTTGTCTAATCTTGAGTTAGTTCTTCAAAGGACCTAACAAGAGAGATAGAGTGGAAAAAGGCTTACTGAGTGAGTGAGATCAGAAGGGGAATCATTAAAAGCCAAATCATATTCCCGACAGTAAACATGAGTGTTGAGTGGAGTAATCTTATCTTTTCTTTGGAGTGAAGCTTGTGAGAATTTAGTGTGTTGGTAACTTATACTTTATTTTATTTTGTTTACTAACCATGTCTCAAAGTCCTAGAGAAAATGTAGGTAAACCAAACTTACAAATGCAAGCATTGATTGGAGAAATGATGAGAATGTTTCGTGAAGAGTTTAATGCTCTTCATGATAAGATAGACCAACGTCGAGATCCACCACAAGCTCAAAACAATGATACCCTCAGAGACAACAACCTCTCCAAGAAGATGATGTCCTAGATAATTATGATGGAGTAGAACCAGTGATGTTACATGTTGTGATCACGCCCACCTTGGATCCAGAAGTCATGCCACAAGGTCCCATTACTAGATCAAGGGGCCAAACAATTCAGGGAAGTACTCTTAACAAAGTGTCTTGAAGCTTTCGATTCATTTGACAACTTGACACCATCCAATGTTAAGTTGTATAATATTTTAATAGCTAAAGAATAACTTAGCATGAACACATCTTTACAATAGATGCATTCATTTTAGCTCTTAGACCTTATACATTAGCTCACATATAGTATATGATGATATACTTAGCTCATGTCATGCAATCATAGCTCACAATAGAATAATCATGCACGACAACAAGGTAATTAGCTCATACAAGCTCAATGCCATTGAATTACCTTGTTTTCTTTGCACATGTAGATTCATTAGAGCATGGAACACGTTGGGACAACTTAGAGGAGTGTTTGGAAGTCATATGCAACTCACAATCAGCTCACAAATATCATGGCAGCTCATGGAACAATAAGGAAAGCTCAACTCAGCTGGAGGAGCTCAAGGCCAGCTAATCTCAGCTAGTTGGACTATTTAAAGATTGGTTGCTCAAGGTGAAATCAAGTATAGCTGAATATAGCTGAATGTGCTGCTATGAATCTTGGAATGTCATGACTAAGAAGCTCATTCACCACAAGCCTTTACATTGTTAGCTAGCTAAGCACATGTAAGCTTGAAGGAAGCTCAACTCACGCCCAAGGCTGTTGCCCATGCTTGGTCTTCATCCTATGCATAAATTTGTACCACAAGCATCCTAGAGAGCCATGTGCATGCCTTGTGACCAGCCAAGCCATGTGCTAGGCGTGTGACTCCATTTAGGCACCAAGATGAATGACCACTTATCCATTCGGCCAAGCATAATTTCCTTTCCAATTTGGCGCCAACTTGAAAGGCTTCAAGTTCTATTCGGCCATGAGACATGCCCCTCCATTCCAACCGAACTAGCACCTCTTTATTCATGTATTTTTAATTAAATTATGTCATTATAAGGAGACACAAGGGCTGGCCGAACCACCATGTACCTATTCGGCCAAGTCTCTTCAAAAACTATAAATAGGCTAGTCCTATTTTATTTGTACACACACCTTTCTTATAATTAAAAGTGAAATTATTCTCTTTGCTTAAGTCCTTGTGACTTTTATCGACTTATCAAGTAATTTATTACTTGTGGCGTCATTCACCTTTCCTTTGATACTTATGGTTCCTATCTCCAAATAGATAGTGGGTTCAAGTCCTTGTTACCACCCCTTAGAAAAGATTTGTAAGGCTGGGTATTTGCTCTCTGTAGCATTGGTTCTTTCTTGGTATTTTCGAGGATACTATCCTCAAAACCTTCCATTGTTTCATCACCCAAACCATAGCCATAACAACATACTTCCGCTACCATTTCTCATATCATAAATAACTTACCATTTCACCTTTATATCTACCACCAAACCATCTATTTGAGCAATTCACTTATGCAGGTTGTTTTGCTTCCTTCATAGATCCACAATCAATCAACAAGGTAGGAGTATCTTACATCAAGGGGTATTCAGAGCTTTGGTTGAAGAAACAACGTGCAACAACAACAAAAACAAAAATACAAAAAGAAGTACAAGTGAAGTGCAAGTGAAAGAAAAAAAAATAGCAAAGAAATTGAAGCACTCAAAAGAAGAAAATTGCAAGCACTCAAAAGGAAGAAAAAGAGAAAAGAAAGAAAAGTTAAAAGAACACAACAACAATTCTCATCACCAAGCCATTCAAGTAAGCCTTTAAATTGATTGTGGTGATAGAAGGTTATGAAGTGACTTTGTGTAAGTAACCCCTTTATTCTCTTCTTTCTATTTCTAAGCCACCATTTCATTATTATTTGCTTTCAATTCATTCTAACCCTTTTGCAGCCGATGCATAACAAGTAAATTTTACTTGGTATAGTTTTGAGTAAAGTTACTTAGAACTTGAGTTAAAGATATTGAGAGGAAACAGTCTCGAGCGTGTGAGATCAGAATAAAAGCCTTGAAGTCCTAGAGTGCAAACACGAGCGAATTGACTGACATTCAAGTTTCCTTGGAGTGAACTCGTGAGGCTTTGTGAGAGTATTAGTGGTAAGGTCCTATACACATTTCCTTTTTCCTTATTTGCTAATATGTCTCTTCCATCCAACATCTTTGTAGTCAAAAGAACTTTGAACATTAAAAGTCAAGAAGATGAACTAAGAGAGAATATCTTCCATACAAAATGTCACATGGGATATAAGGTTTGTGTGATGAACATTGATGGAGGAAGTTGTACAAATGTAGTAAGTACTCACACAGTGGAAAAGTTGGGCCTAAAGACATCTAAACATCATCATCCCTACAAACTTCAGTGGCTCAATGATGTGGGCGAAGCCAAGGTAACCAAACAAGTTATTATGCCTTTCTCAATTGCAAGATACAATGATGAAGTTCTTTGTGACGTGGTGCCCATGAGTGCAAGTCACATTATATTAGGACGTCCTTGGGAATTTGACAAGACGACTACTCTTGATGGATTTTCTAATAAATATTCCTTCCAACTTCAGGGAAAGAAAATCATATTAGCACCTCTACTTTCTAAGTCAAGTCCCTGAATGTCAAGTGACCCTTAAGTCACGTATAGAATAATGGAAAAAGAAAAAGATGGACAAAGAAATTCACACTCAGAAGATGAACATATATGCCAGTAGAGGAGATGTTCAAAAACATTTATTGACCAAGAAGGCTACACTTATACTTGTGTATAAGGAAAGTTTTGTTCTTACTAACCCTCATGAAGGCTTACCTTCTTCTATCTCTAATCTTTTTCAGGAATTTGAAGACATGTTCCCTGAAGAAATTCCAGATGGATTACCACCAATTAGAGGAATTGAACATCAAATTGATTTCATTCCTGGAGCCACCATTCCTAATAGACCAGTATACAGAAGCAATCTCGAGGAAACAAAGGAATTACAATGGCAAGCAAAGAACAACTAGATAAAGTCCTTGTGATGTACTGGTTTTGTTGGTGCCAAAGAAAGATGGAACTTGGAGAATGTGTGTGGATTTTAGGGTACCATCAAATAGAATGAAGAAAGGTGATGAGTGGAAAACCACATTCAAGACTAAATAAGGTTTGTATGAGTGGTTAGTCATGCCTTTTGGCTTAACTAATGCCCCTAGTACCTTTATGCGTCTGATGAACCATGTCATTTGGCCTTACATTAGTAAGTTTTGTGTTGTTTATTTTGATGATATCTTGATATTCAGTAAGTCCTTGAGCGAGCTTGTTGAACATTTAAGATATATTTATTAGCACTTTGAGAGAAGAGCACTTATATGCTAATCTCAAGAAGTGTTCTTTTTGTACTGACCAAGTTACATTCTTAGGCTTCATTGTAAGTTCACAGGGACTAGCGGTGGATCCAGAGAAGATTAAGGCAATTCAATAATGGCCAAACCTATCAACATCAGTCAAGTTCGGAGTTTTCATGGATTAGCCATTTTTTAAGGAGGTTTGTACTAAATTTTAGTTTTATGGCCGCCCCCTTAGCAGGGATTATTAAGAAGAATTCAAACTTCTCTTGGGGAAAAGAACATGGTAGCATTCAACAAACTCAAGGATTGTTTGATAAAGGCTCCACTATTAGCCTTGCCAAACTTTGAAAAGACATTTGAAGTTGAAAGTGATGCCTTCGCAATTGGAATTGGTGTTGTCTTGAGTCAAGAAGGGAAGCCAATCGCTTACTTTAGTGAAAACTAAATGGTACAACCTTGAACTATCCAACATATGAAAAATAATGTATGCACTCATTCGGGAATTGGAGACTTGGCAGCACTACTTATTGCCAAAGGAATTTGTTATACACACTGACCATGAAGCATTAAAGCATATCAAAGGATAACACAAAGTCAACAAGAGACATGCCAAATGGGTCGAATTTCTTGAGTCTTTTTCCTATGTCATCCACTATAAGAAAGGAAAAGATAATATTGTAGCAGATGCTCTTTCACGCAGGTAAGTTTTACCTAACACTTTGGATTCCAAACTCATTGGTTTTTCATTCATTAAAGAACATTATACTACTGACTTGGACTTTGGAGAAATGTACAAGTTATGTGAAACATGTGCTCATGAAAAATACTATCAGCATGATGGATATCTTTTCAAGGAAGTGAGACTTTGTATCCCACAAGGTTCCATGAGAAAAGTATTAACCAAAGAAGCACATGAAGGGGGACTTATGGGACACTTCGGCGTTAAAAAGACACTTAGCATCTTGAAAGAACACCTCTTTTGGCCAAAGATGAAAATGTATGTTGAAAAGGTATGTGAAAAGTGCTTAGTGTGTAAAAAGGTGAAATCAAGAGTTATGCCTCATGGATTATACATACCTTTGCCGATACCAACCATGCCATGGGTAGATATATCTATGGACTTTTTTTGGGGTTTACCTAAAACCAAGGACGGAAAGGATTCAATATATATGGTGGTTGAAATATTCTCCAAGATTACTCATTTTATGCCATGCAACAAGACCGATGATGCTATTCATGTTGCAAACTTATTCTTCATAGAAGTGGTAAGGTTATATGGACTTTCTCCAACCATTGTGTTGGATAGAGATGTCAAATTCTTAAGCCACTTTTGGAGGACTTTGTGGAGAAAAGTGGTCACTAAACTACTCTTCTCTACTACATGTCATTCTCAAACAGATGGACAAACTGTGGTGGTTAATAGAGTTTTGTCAACATTACTTAGATCCATCATCAAAATGAACATAAAGACTTGGGAAGAATGTCTACCAAACTTGGAGTTTGCTTACAACCAAACAATTCATTCAGCAACCAAGTATTCTCCATTTGCGGTAGTTTATGGTTTCAACCCTTTAACTCCTTTAGACTTATTTCATTTACCTTGTGATCAAATAGTGAACAAAGATGGAAAAGACAAAGCAGAATTTGTTAAGAGACTCCATCA
This sequence comes from Hibiscus syriacus, assembly GCF_006381635.1. NCBI lineage: Eukaryota > Viridiplantae > Streptophyta > Magnoliopsida > Malvales > Malvaceae > Hibiscus > Hibiscus syriacus. The sequence goes on from NW_024062407.1 coordinate 723,931, forward strand.
ACAAGTCAATGACAATATTGAAAGAAGAACTAGACAATATGAACAACAAGCAAACAAGGGAAGGAAGAATATAACTTTTGAAGTAGGTGATACATGCATCACAAGGCTCACATCAAAGGAAGATGTAATAACTCTTCCAAATGATCCACTCGTCCAAGCATTGGAAAAGAAGATCATAACAGAAGCAGACTTGCAACGACTTTTTGAATAGGATACTTATCTTATTTGGTCAAGATTTCTTCTAAAGCTACGACCGTATATCTCTTATCTTTCCAACAGTTCTTGAATCGTATCAATCCGATATTGGTAACTCAAGATATGGTCATTTTATTGAAGACGGTGCATGCAGGAAATCCTATACGGTATTAATACGTAATTTTGTAAATATTACGAATTTTCAATACTTATATTGATTATTTGTAATATAATTTAATATAGGATGAAGAATTATCTTTTAGGATCAGATTTATTATTTTATTAGGAATTAAGGTTGGGTTAAAACAATATTTTTAGTTATTATTATTTTATTAGGAATTAGAGTTTAGACATGTTTAGTTTATTATTATTTTATTCTTTAGTTATTTAGGACCTTTATAACTCAGCACCTATATAAAAGAGGCTTCATTCAACTTTGTAAACAAGATTTCTTTGATTAATAATACAAGGAGAGTTCGTTTTTACAAGTGTTGATTGTCTTGTGCCTTCAAAGCTTCTTCTCCTTGAGTTATTTCAAGTTCTTGTGAGGGAAATTAATCTTCACACTCCAATTTGCCTTTTCATTGCAACTAGGAGGGTTGGTTAGAGCCATATTATCGTGTTTGTCTTTACATTTCGACTAGGAGGGCTCGATAGGACAATATCCATCGATTTTCCATATATCCATCTACGCCATTAATCATCTTTACCATTGATACATGCACCACATGCCCTAAAGCTAAGGATGATGAATTTACTATACCACTTGGCCCTATCACACGAGGCCGGACAAAACTTCTTAAAGACAAGCTTCAAATCGCAGTTCAAACATTCATCCGTAAGGGTCTAATAGCAGCATATTTGCAACAACTTTTTGAAGGGAATCCAGTTGTTATCCGGTCTACATGTCTTCTGGAGATACAACATTCTATCTCTTATCTTTCCAACGGTTCTTGAATCGCATCAATCAGATATCGGGAACTCAAAATATGATTATTTTACTGAAGACGGTGCATACAGGAAATCCTATACGGGATTAATACGTTATTTTGTAAATATTACAAATTTTCAATATTTATATTGATTATTTGTAATATAATTTAATATAGGATGATTAATTTATCTTTTAGAATCAGAATTATTATTTTATTAGGAATTAAGGTTGGGTTAAAACAATATTTTTAGTTATTATTATTTTATTAGGAATTAGAGTTAAAACATGTTTAGTTTATTAATATTTTATTATTTAGTTATTTAGGACCTTTAGAATTCAGCCCCTATATAAAGGAGGCTTCATTCAACTTTGTAAATCAGATGTCTTTGATCAATAATACAATGAGAGTTCGTTTTTGCAAGTGTTGATTGCCTTGTGCTTTCGAAGCTTCTTCTCCTGGAGTTCTTTCAAGTTTTTGTGAGGGAGATTAATCTTCACACTCCAATTTGCCTTTTCATCGCGACTAGGATGGTTGGTTAGAGCCATTTATCGAGTTTGCCTTTTCATTGCGACTAGGAGGGTTTGATAGGACACTTATCCATCTATTTTTCCACAAATCCATCTACACCATCAATCATCTTTACCGTCCATCTTCGTAAGGGAGATCTTTTGATTTCTTTATCATCTTATCTTTTTTTATTTTCAATTTCTTTATATTTTGTTTATTTTGTTCTAATCTTATTACCTTGAAGAAACCCTAAAGAATCCTAGTTACTGCTGCCACCTTCCCCTATTCATCCCCTTTGTTCTTAATCGAGTCTAGAGCTTTCTAGGTTTGATTCTTCAACAAGAGCAACGTTCATTAATCTTCCACCGCTTCCCTATCAATTGGTATCAGATTTGGGCCGATTCTTGGAAAGAAGCAAGCAATCTTGTTTGTTCTTGCACACAACACCGTCAAGGTACCCCAACGGAGCTAGTTCAGAGAAGATTCATCATTTTAGGTTATTTTTTATTTAATTTTAATTTAGATTCAAATCCTTCTTGTTAGTTTGTAATTTGTTTAAAAAAACAAAAAAAAGGCAAAAAAGGAAAAAAAAAACAAAAACAAAAAAGCCAAAATTTCAAAAAAAAATGCAAACGAAGGTATTTAGGGCTGATTTTCTCCAAATATCATATTCGTCCTAAGTTTAATCTCTAGTCCAAAATTCACTTCTATCAGAGTTCATTAGATTCTTCAAATACATCATTCAAGATTTATCGGTAGATTCGGTCTAGAATATTGTCGAATTTCTTGAAAATTATACAGGAAGAATTTTGTGGTGAAAATTTTCATATTAAAACTACATATATTGGAGATCATTCACACAAAAAAGCATAATTTTTGGAGATCAAGAACAACTTCGAACAAAACGATCAAGAAAAATAGATTGTTTGAGGACTCACCGTTCAATAGAGTCTACTGGATACTACTGAAGGTATTTGGTTCTGAAATTTACAAGTAGTTTCTTGACGTATCGAAAGACATTCAAGAATATTTCCAGAATTTTTGGATACCGTTAACTCCCTCAAAAATGTTTCTCAAGTTGATCCAGCGTTTTCTAGGTTTTCTGGTTTGGTCCTTTTTTTTCTTTGACTCTTAGTGCTTTAGGTTCTTTTGTTTTTCCCTGTTATTGTTCTTTTGCATTATCTAACACATTATCTTCCTTGTGTTAGTAGGACTAAAGATTTTGCATACTTCTTCCTTCTTTTCATTCTCATTCTCTTTGAGTCTAACCTTTGTTTGGCCTCTTAGAGCTTTTAGGTTTTTTCATATCGCCTTTGCTAGTAATCAAACTCCGATACGAACTGTGAAAGACTACTTGGTAAAGTGAGTTTTAAAGAGTACAAGATCGGATTACTTGCCTCTCGTTGTGTTACTTTCTTGGAGTGACTTGTGAGGTTTCTTTCTTTGTTAAATTTATTTTCTTTTATTTTTATTCTACTTTAAAATCTTCTTTTGAGTGTTATAATTGCAGGATGGGCGACAATAACAATGATACACTTACGGCTATCTTAGCCGCACTTGAACGACTCACAACTCAATTTGATCAACTTAAAAATGCCTTGAGAGAACGACAAGAACTACAACTGGATCTACCAAACCAGAATCCAAGGCCAAACAATGCTGAACTTTTGGCCCCCAGGCGAGCACAACCACGTTTTCAAACACCCAAACTCTTTGCAAAACCAAAGTTCACGATACCGTCTTTTAAAGGAGACTATGATCTAGACAAGTACATCGATTGGGAAGGAAAAGTTGATCTCTTATTCGCATACCATGACTGCCCCCAAGCTGAACAAGTTCCCCTCATCACCTTGGAATTCGAAGGATATGCTCACACTTAGTGGATGCAAACAAGGAAAAAGATCGACAGCTATCAAATTCAACCAATCACTTCTTGGACCGAACTCAAACATTCCATGAGGAACCGATTCCTACCGACACATTATACACGAGAAGTTAAACAACGACTACACCGACTTCGACAAGGCAGAAGTTCAGTTGAAGATTACTACAAGGAGATGCAATCCTTACTCAATAGGGCTAACATAACTAAAGAAGAAGAGGACATCATGTCAAGATTCGTCGTCGGCTTGAACTCAAACATCACTGATCTTCTTGACCTCCATGGGTACGGAAACCTCGAAGATACACTGAAGAAAGCAATGACAATCGAATCACAAATACGAAGGAGATTATGATTCAGAGAACATTACCAAGGTACTTCATTCTCTTACCAAGGTAATCCTTCAAATTCTTCCTCATCTTCTACTCCATCTTCTCAAAAAAAGTCGAGAGATGAAAACCTCAACAAAGAGAAACAACGACCAGCAAAGAATGAGACACTTCCAGCCCCTAAAGATGACACCCGAGCAAGAGACATCAAATGTTTTAAATGCTTAGGAAAAGGCCATATCAGCCGCAATTGTCCAAACACGAGGACCTTAACCATACTAGGTGATGGATCTTACAATTCTGACTCCGATGACGACATCGCCGACATTCCAGCACATGTCGAAGCCAAAGAAGATAGTCATGACTATGGAAGCGATGAGTACAATGGCACAAACTTGGTGATCCGTCATACATTGAACATCCAAGCATCCGACGAGTCTGACATACAATGTTCCAACATCTTCCACACACGCTGCCTAATCAAGGAACAACTATTCTCCATCAACATTGACAATGGTAGTTGTGTCAACTTTATTAGCTCCAACATTGTTGAATCACTCAAACTTCCTTGCCAACGACATCTGAAACCTTATTGCTTACAATGGCTTAATGAGAGTACCGAGATGAAGGTGGTTAAACAATGCCTCGTTAATATCAAGCTGGGAAAGTATTATGACGACGTATGGTGTGATGTAATTTCGATGCAAGCATCCCACATTCTCCTTGGACAGCCTTGGCAATACGATAATGACGTCACATATTATGGTCGAAAGAACACTTACACAATTCCAATAAAAGGTAAATTGTTCCGACTTAACCCCCTACCCCCCAAAGAGATTCTCATAGATCAACAACGAATTCTCAAGGAAACAGGGAATTTGAAACAAAAGGCAAAAGAGGTTACAACCGATAAAAGCCAAACAAATTACCAACGGGTGGTGAGTGAACCTTAATGTGAAAATAAAAGAGTGTCTCAAAACATTTATGCGAGTGCAAAAGACATAAGAGAGACCCCTTTTCAAAATAGGCCGTGCATTCTAGTCCGTTTCAAGGACTCCATTATATCAACTATCACTAACATCACAGATTTGCCTAGTGTGTTTTCTTCTCTATTACAGGAGTTTCAAGATGTCTTAAGCAACCCACCGGATGGTTTACCACCTACAAGAGGAATCGAACATCAAATCGACTTCATCTTTGGATCAACCATACCAAACCGCCCCGCTTACCAATGCAATCCTGAGGAAACGAAGAAATTGGAATGACAAATAGATTCATTATTACAAAAAGGACACATCCGTGAGAGTCTTAGTCCTTGTGCAGTTCCCGTCATTCTAGTTCCAAAAAAAGATGGCACATTCAGAATGTGTGTAGATTGTCAACCTATCAATCGGATAACAATCAAGTATAGGCATCCTATTCCACGCCTATATGATATGTTGGATAAACTACATGGTGCAAGTATCTTCACCAAAATTGACTTGAAGAGTGGTTACCATCAAATTCGAATGAAAGAAGGTGACGAATGGAAAACAACATTCAAGACAAAGTTTGGCTTGTATGAATGGCTTGTTATGCCCTTTGGACTCACAAACGCTCCAAGCATCTTCATGAGATTAATGAATCACGTTCTTAAGGAGTTTATAGGTAAATTTGTTGTCGTTTACTTTGATTACATTCTTATATACTCATCTTCTCTTGATTCTCATGTCATTCATGTTCGAATGGTTCTCGATGTTCTTCGACGAGAACATTTATATGCTAACATGGAAAAGTGTGTGTTTTGCAGTGATAAGCTTATGTTTTTAGGCTTTATAGTTAGTTTATAGGGTATTCATGTAGATAAAGAGAAGTTCAAGGCAATTCAAGAATGGCCCATGCCTACTTCCATCACCGAGGTAAGATCTTTTCATGGTTTGGCAAGTTTCTACCGTCGCTTTGTCAAAGATTTCTCAACCATTACTGCACCATTAACCGAGATCATCAAAAAGTCAATTGAATTCAAATGGGGACCACTACAACAAAAAACTTTAGAACTTCTTAAAGATAAGTTATGTTCTGCCCCTATTCTTCATCTTCCTAATTTTTCTAACACCTTTGAGCTAGAATGTGATGCTTCAGGCATAGGCATTGGTGCCGTCCTCATGCAAGAAAGACAACCTATCGCTTACTTTAGTGAAAAGTTAAAAGATGTACAATTGAACTACTCTACCTACGACAAGGAACTTCTTACTCTCGTCCGAACACTCGAAGTGTGGCAACATTATATTCTCCCTAAAGAGTTTGTCATTCACACAGACCATGAATCACTCAAATGGTTAAATAGACAAGGTAAGTTAAATAAATGACATGCTCGATGGGTTGAGTTCATTGAATCTTTTTCTTACATCATCAAATACAAACTAGGGAAAGATAACATCGTAGCTGATGCATTATCTCGATGATACACAGTTATCACTCAAATGCATGCTACTGTTTTGGGTTTTGCACATATCAAAGAACTTTATCCTAACGATCTAGATTTTTCTGAGATTTATAAACAATGTGTAAAAGGTGCTTTTAACAAGTTTTATCTTGTATATGGCTTTCTTTTTCGCATGAACAGGTTGTGTATACCACAAGGCTCTTTGCAAGAGTTCTTGGTTCACGAGTCACATGCCGGAGGACTTATGGGACACTTCGGTATTAACAAAACACTTGATATGGTCATGGAACACTTCTTTTGGCCGCACATGCGTAAAACAGTGAAAAAAATTTGTGCATCATGCATCACGTGCAAACAAGCAAAGTCAAAGGTAAATCCTAATGGTTTGTACACGCCTTTACCAATTTCTTCTTCTCCTTGGATCTATTTATCGATGGATTTTATACTTGGTTTACCCCGCACTAAGAAAGGACGAGATAGTATTTTTGTGGTTGTGGACATTTTCTCAAAGATGGAACACTTCATTCCTTGCCATAAAACGGACGATGCCACACATATTGCTGATTTATTCTTTCGAGAAATAGTCCGCCTTCATAGCATTCCTCACACCATTCTGTCCGATCGTGACACTAAGTTTATAAGTCACTTTTGAAAGGTATTGTGGGGTAAGATTGACATAAAACTTCTCTATTCCACTTCTTGTCATCCTTAAATCGATAGACAAACCGAAGTAATAAATCGGATTCTAGGATCTTTGCTAAGAACTGTGGTAGGTAAGAATACCCGTAATTGGGAAGAATGTTTACCTTTTGTTGAGTTTTCTTATAATCGATCCATTCACTCCACAACAGGTTATTCTCCATTCGAAATAGTTTATGGTTTTAACCCATTAACTACTTTGGATCTTATTCCCTTACCTTTAGATCAGGTTGTCAGTTTAGATAGTGAAAAGAAGGATGCCCTTGTCAAAGACATTCACGCCAAATCCAAACTCAAGATGGAGAAAACCTACGAGGCAATAGTAAACCGAGTTAACAAGGGCCGACGACATGTCACCTTTGAACCAGGAGATTGGGTATGGGTTCACATGAGAAAAGAAAGGTTCCCGACATAAAGGAAATCCAAGCTAGACCCACGAGGAGATGGCCTATTCCAAGTCCTTGAACGAATCAATGACAACGCCTACCGCATTGATCTTCCCGGTGAGTATAACGTGAGTGCATCCTTTAATGTTTCTGACTTATCTCATTTTGATATTTCAGATTCGTGGATGAATCCTTTTAAGTAAGGGGGAGATGATACATGCACCACACACCCTAAAGCAAAGGATGATGAATTGACTATACCACTTGGCCCTATCACACGAGGCCGGACAAAACTTCTTAAAGACAAGCTTCAAATCGTAGTTCAAGCATTCATCCGTAAGGGTCTAATAGCAGCAGATTCGCAACAACTTTTTGAAGGGAATCCAGTTGTTATCCGGTCGACATGTCTTCTGGAGATAAAACCGTCTATCTCTTATCTTTCCAACGATTCTTTAATCGCATCAATCCGATATCGGGAACTCATGATATGACCATTTTACTGAAGACGGTGCATGCAGAAAATCCTATACGGGATTAATACGTTATTTTGTAAATATTACGAATTTTCAATATTTATATTGATTATTTGTAATATAATTTAATATAGGATGATTAATTATCTTTTAGGATCAGAATTATTATTTTATTAGGAATTAAGGTTGGGTTAAAACAATATTTTTAGTTATTATTATTTTATTAGGAATTAGAGTTAAAACATGTTTAGTTTATTAATATTTTATTCTTTAGTTATTTAGGACCTTTAGAATTCAGCCCCTATATAAAGGAGGCTTCATTCAACTTTGTAAATCAGATTTCTTTGATCAATAATACAACGAGAGTTCGTTTTTGCAAGTGTTGATTGCCTTGTGCCTTCGAAGCTTCTTCTCCTGGAGTTCTTTCAAGTTCTTGTGAGGGAGATTAATCTTCACACTCCAATTTGCCTTTTCATCGCGACTAGGAGGGTTGGTTAGAGCCATTTATCGAGTTTGCCTTTTCATTGCGACTAGGAGGGTTCGATAGGACACTTATCCATCTATTTTTCCACAAATCCATCTACACCATCAATCATCTTTACCGTCCATCTTCGTAAGGGAGATCTTTTGATTTCTTTATCATCTTAACTTTTTTTATTTTCAATTTCTTTATCTTTTGTTTATTTTGTTCTAATCTTATTGCCTTGAAGAAACCCTAAAGAATCCTAGTTACTGCCGCCACCTTCCCCTATTCATCCCCTTTGTTCTTAATCGAGTCTAGAGCTTTTCTAGGTTTGATTCTTCAACAAGAGCAACGTTCATTAACCTGCCACCGCTTCCCTATCAACCATTCACTTTCATAAGAGAGATCTTTTGATTTTTTGGTTATTTTACTTTATTTTCAATTCCTCTATCTTTTGTTTATCTTGTTTTAATCTTGTTTCTTACCTTGTTTCCAGCACCTAAAAGAAACCCTAAAAAACCTTAGTTATTTTTGCCACCTTCCCTATTCATTCCTTATTGTTCTTCATCGAGTCTAAAGCTTTCTAGGTTTGATTCTTCAACAAGAGAAACGTTCATTAACCCACCACTGCTTCCCTATCAATTGGTATCATATTTGGGCCGATTATTGGAAATAAACAAGTAATCTTGCTTGTTCTTGCACAGAAAACCGTCAAGGTACCCCAACAGAGCTAGTTCGCAAAAGATTCATTGTTTTAGGTTCTTTTTATTTAATTTTAATTTAAATTTAAATCATTATTGTTAGTTTTCTATTTTTTTCAAAAATAAATAGGAAGAAAAAGGCCAAAAAATAAGAAAAAGCAAAAAAAGTTAAAAAAAATTGAAAATTTTAAAATGAAGGAATTTAGGGATGATTTTATCCAAATATCATATTAATACTAAGAGTAATATCCAGTCCAAATTTCACACCAATTGGAGTTCATTAGAGCCTTCAAATACATCATTCAAGTTTCATCGGCAGATTCGGTCCAGAATTTTGTCGAATTTCTTGAAAATTATACAGGAATAATTTCATGGTGAAAATTTCCAGATTGAAACATAATAAATTTAATATAATTTACACAAAAAATAAGAATTTTTGGAGATCAATAACACCTTTGAACAAAGTGATCAAGAAAAACAGATTGTTTGAGGACTCACCATTCAACAGAGTCTACTGGATACTACTGAAGGTATTTGGTTCTGAAATTTATGACGCAGTTTTGTGATACATAGAAAGACATTCAAGAATTTTTCCAAAATATTTGGACACCGATAACCCTCTCAAAAATGTTTCTCAATTTGATCCAGCCTTTTCTAGGTTTCTGGGTTGGTTCTTTTTTTCCATTGACTCTTAGTGCTTTAGGTTCTTTTGTTTTCCCTTTTATTATTCTTTTGCATTATCTAACACAATATATTTCTTGTGTTAGTAGGACAAAAGAGTTTTCATACTTTTTCCTTCTTTGCATTCTCGTTCTGTTGGAGTCTAACCCTTGTTTGGCCTCTTAGAGCTTTTAAGTTTTTCTTATCGCCTTTCCTAGTAATCAAACTCCGATATGAACTGTGGAAGACTACTTGGTAAAGTGAGTTTTAAAGAGTACAAGATCGGCTTACTTGCCTCTCGTTGTGTTACTTTCTTGGAGTGACTTGTGAGGTTTCTTGCTTTGTTGAATTTTATTTCTTTTATTTTTTATTTTACTTTAAAATTTTCTTTTGAGTGTTATAATTTCAGGATGGGCTACAATAACAACAAGAAACTTACGGCTATCTTAGCCGTACTTTCTCAACTCAGGACTCAAGTTGAAAGATTTGATGAAATCGTGAGACAAGAACCAAAACTGGATCTACCAAACCAGAATCCAAGACTAAACAATGCTGAACTTTTGGTACCCAGGCGAGAACAACCACGTTTCCAAGCACCCGAACTCTTTGCAAAACCAAAGTTCACAATCCCGTCTTTCAAAGGAGAAAACAATCCGGACAGGTACATCGATTGGGAAGGAAAAGTTGATCTCATGTTTCTAATACCCCAAAAATTTAGACAATAACCAAAATGAAAATTTGGAAAGTTTGATGGTCAAAGTAGAAAATTTGGGAAAAAGTTTAGGGAATTAAGTGATAATTTCCTAAAACGAATTTTATTCCATAAATATATGGTTTACTCTTGATATTAGAGTTTTATGGAAATCATATTGTTGGATTTGGAATTTAGTAAAGAAAGAGTTAAAGCCGGTAAGGAATCGGTAAATTCTGATCGAATCGGAATTTTACAAAAAATTGAAGGATGTTATAAAATGGTTGGAAATATTATTGTAATAATTTGGATCAGAGAAATTTTGTTTGGAATTGTGCAATTTTTCAGATTAAACTGAAACTGTGAAATTTAGTGAATAAAACGCAAGTTTTGAAAATTTCAGGGCATTTTCGTAGGCGAAAGTCAAATTAAATTATATTTGACTTTGTAATATCAGATGGCTTGGTTTTATGGTGAATAAGAATATTCATTAAGGGTGATTAAGAATATTCAGTAAGGGTGATTTGGTCTTTTCTCAAGTGAATGAATATTTTATTTTATTATAGTGGAATATAATTCAAACAAAGATGAAATGCACTCAAAATTTCATCTAAATTTGCTATCTTCTTCTCCAGCCAACGTGGGCTTCTTTAAAGGTAAGAGCAAAGCTTCAATTCTATTTTCAAGTCATTTCTTTAGCATTATGAGTATGATGAAAGTAGAAAATGATTATTTGCGGAAAACGCTATCATTTGGTACCAATATTGCATGATAATCTTGCTTGATTCAAATATCCCCAAATCTGGAAATTTGGGTTTATACAATGGTTTTTGAAATTGATGATGATTATTGATGATTTTGAGGTTGTATGAATTGATGAAGAACATAAGGATGAGGTTAAAGACAAACAGTTTAGATTTTGAGAATTACAGTAGGTTCGAAAATTCACCAGAAAATATATAAAAATAATTTGGAGGTTATTTTTATATATTGTGTTCATATATGTATCTAGTTTAGTTTAAAATAAACGGGGATCAATTTCAAGTTGTATACAAATAGATATGAATTTTTAACTGAAGAAAGGTCAGAAAAGTTGGACTGCAGAATTCGGTACAAAACAGATTCTGTTGGTGAACTTTGAAAATTCACCATAAATTGTACATAATGAATTAGAAGGAGTTATTTATATGGATAGATTCGTATTCGAGTCTAGTTTTTAATGGAAGAAACGGAATTGGATTACAGTGTCTATATCAATACATAATAATGATTCTTTAAGGGTAGTGCGAGTTGTTTGAATTCTGGAAAATTAATGGGTTGTTGTGTAAGAGTTGTATAATTGATGTACTATGCTGGAAATTGTTGTTCGAGAATTGAAATGAGTGTTAGATGTGAAATTGATTATTTTTGAAAGATTGAATTGATTGTTGATTTAAGTACAACAATTGCATAGTTGGGGTACTTAAATGTATTTATGTTTTTGTAAAAGCATTTGAATGGAAATAATTTCAATGTTGGAATTATTGGTATTAAGAATTTAAGAGGTAAAATGGTGAAGACCATTTTGGGTAAATTGGAAAAGTTGGTTCCAATGTTATAAGGAATTATTAAGAGTTGGATATTTTGATAGATGATGAATTTCAAATATAGTATGGAGATATGGTGGAATGTATTTATGTTAGTAAAATACTAACATATGTATTGTTATAAATTTGTGATTTATACAGATCATGGTTGATTTGCAATTGAAGAAAGTCAAGTATAAAAAGGGTATATTGTGGACAATAGTGAGGCACAAATATTTTGGAAAATTATAAAGTGTCAAGGAGAGTGCATTACATGCATGAAATTATACATGGATGTTTTATACATCATAAGGAAGACTTGACGTAAGTCGACCTTGTTTATATCGGCATGAAATTAAAATGCATTGATCACTGATTTTTGCATATGATTTTACCATGAATGTTATTTCGGGTATGAACTGCCCAATTGTTAAATATTGATAATATACTTTGCCATGGATGAATCAAATAAAATAGACTGTATGCCCAAGTTAGTTAGTGAGGGACAGGGTATAGTTGGAATGCCATAGAGTCTAGTAGCAGGCTGCATATTCGGGAATACACTAAAGGATACCTAGTGTATATGGTGGGCACGACCTTATGTTTCATATTCGGGACTGTACTTAAGGATACCTAGTACAGATGGTGGACACGACCTTATGTGTCATATTCGGGATAGCACTACGGTGCTTATATTTGACTCGTGTACCCAGGGTCCTCAGGGCTGAATATTGGGCTATAGGCTATGGTTTATGGTTTATTGCTTAATAAATGGTAAGCATACAAATAAGCTTACGAGCTTTTGGAATAATGGCAAGTATATGGGTAAAATAAGTTTACTAGCTTATGGAATTTAAATGGTAAGTATTTTGGTAAAATAAGCTTACGAGCTTATGAGATCAATGGTAAGGGATTTTATATTATTTTGATCATGGTAAAATGATTTTATGGAAACTCAATTTTTGACATTGAAAATCATGCATGAATTGTATTGCACTGTTAAATGTTTTAATTGCCTCACTAAGTTTATACTTAGCTTGTGATGATTTTCACGCGTAGGTAAAAAGCAAAAAATAAGAATAAAGAGTTCAGAATGACATCAAGCATCGAAAGGTATATTTCAATATCAGTAAGACATCCTATTGTGAAATTTGATTTTAGATAGTGGCATGTAATTTATTTGTTTAATTTAATTGTCGAGTAAATTTTTGGGAATTTTTATAGTGATGAAAGGTTAATTTTTATGAGTTTTATATGTAATTTTCGAAAATTACTGTAGCATGAACAGTAACCACGTTTTAAGCCAAATTTCCATATTGTTAAAGGGGTACCGATTCCCCTGCTACAGGGAATCGATTCCCCCACTGTTCACTATTCACTATTCGTGTACTATTTACTATTCATAATTAAAAATATTTTGAATTAAATTTGTTACAACGAAACGTAATTTTTATGATATGATAATTTTATAATATAATTTACTATTTTAAGAAAATAAATTTTAAATTTCTTTCGAATCGTAAAATGGTTTTAGAAAATACGGGTGATATCTATAATCTGTATAGGTATAATTATACGGGTTATGGGTGTTACATTTATTGGCATCAGAGCTACAGGTTTAACCGATTCTAGGACTAAACCGAGGTTGTTTTTGAGTTAAAAAGTATATACATGCCACTAGGATGTCAAAAGTTACTGATATTTGTATATATACTGTGATGATATTTATTGGGAGTAAAGTTACTTTTAATAATGTATGATATTTCTGACTATGTTCAGATGTTGGAATTAAAGACAAAGGTTAGAAAGTTGAAAATGTTGAAAAGAAAGTCGAGATTGAAATCGATCAAAAAAGGGAACATATATGACTTATATAAAACACCTTAGAATGATGGATGTTATAAAGGATTTTTCTCCATTTGGTGGAAGAAATGCTTCAGTTTCAACGAAGTTTTTAAATGGAAAGAATCGATTAAAAAGTTTGAATGACTTACAAGAAAAGTCGAATCGGATGAGGATCCAAAGGAGATTTTTGAATCTGTGATGATTATGAGGTTTATCAAGGTAAGCTTAAATAAGTGAGAAATATTTAAGCGAAGCATTAAATTATTTAAATCATTGATGATTTGAGTAAGAGAAATTGAGTAAGCGGTAAATATGATTTCCGCTAAAAGTTTAAAGAAAGTTGAATTATTAGGGAATCAAATGGTTATGAGTTGGATTGGGAATATATATCAAGTCCATTAAAACTGGATAGAGTTACCTTTAGGGATGGCAACGGGCCAGGTTCGGGCCGGGTATTGGTCTCCCCGTCCCCGTCCCCGTTTAAAAAACCAGTACCCGTCCCCGTTTAAAAAACCGCGGGGATTTAAACGGGGATCCCCGTCGGGTAATCGGGGAAAACCGCGGGGAAATGGGTATCCCCGTTTAGCACAAACGATTATTTAAACGGGTATTGGGCCAGGTATTGGGTCGGGTATTGGGTCGGTATTGGGCTGGGAATCGGGCCGGGTATATATATATATTTAAATTAAATATATATTTTTTATTTAAATTAAATTTATTAATATTATATATATATATATATAAATAATTATTTTTAATATTTATCGGGTCGGGTATCGGGGCGGGTAATCGGGGCGGGTAATCGGGGTAATCGGGGCGGGGATTACCAAACCCGTCCCCGTCCCCGTCCCCGTTTAAAATAAATGGGTTTTCCCCGTCCCCGTCCCCATCCCCGTTTATCATCCCCGAACCCGACCCGTTTAATTCGGTTTTCGGTTTTCCCCGTCGGGTTCGGGTTTTTTTGCCATCCCTAGTTACCTTGTGAAGGCAAATATGCGAAAACGGATTATCTAACATTCCATGCCGCAATGAATTATTGTAAGGATCGAGATTGATTCTCAAGAAATAGAAAATGTTTCAACTATTCGAGAATAATTTCTATGGATCTGGACAGGTTATACAAGTTTCCTTAAGATGAAATAAGGAATTCTAAAGTAGAAATATTCAATTCTACTTGATATCGAGTGATATTATAACGAATGACCCATAGGTCATGGTCATGGTCACGGTCGGTCATGATACAAGTGTTAGACGGTCAAATAGTAAAGGTTCGATAAAGATTCAGGAGCTTATGTTTCTGATGAATCTGATGGGATTAAAGAGTTAAGATCATTTTGATCATGAGTTGGTTGTCTCTCCATTAAGGTTGGGTTAATGGTCGCAAGAAGCGATTAATTTATAAAAATGCGGAGAAATTAAAAATTTTAATGGTTGATGAAAAAGTGAAATCATCACTGATGTGATATTAACAATGGTTACGATTAAGATGATGTAAAAAGGATGCCTAACTTTTCTAGCTAAGGTGATAGATACTCAAGTATCTGAAATAAGATCAAATGATATTTCCATAACTTGGGAATTTCCATAAGTCTTTTTAGATTTATTATTATGGGTTACCTCCAGATTTAGAGGTGGAATTCAATATTAAGGGTTATTAAGGCATTGATCTTGTATCTATGGATTCATATCAAATGATTTCGATTGAGCTAAAAGAATAAATAAACAAATGCAAGAGCTGATAATTGGAGGATGCATTAGACTGAATATTTTATACCTTGGGTAAACCAATATTGGTTTTAAAAGAAAAATGGATATATGCAACTATGCATAGATTATTGAAAATATTATTGATAGTTAAACAAAATAACTATCAGAAACAAATATCCTATTTTGAGGATTGATGACTTGTTTTATCAGCTTAAAAGGAACATCAATTTTAAAAAAAAATTTGAAATTGATATTCGAATGGGATATCAACAGTTAAATTTTAAAGAGGAAGATGTTTCAAAGATAGTTTTCAGGAAACGGTATAGACACTACGAGTTTGTAGTAATACCGTTTGATTTGAAAATTATTATAGTAGCATTTATGGATTTTGATGAATCGAGTATTTCAACCTTACTTAAATCAGTTTGAGGTGGTCTATATGGATGACATTTGGGTATACTCAAATACAAAGATAGAGCATGAAGTTCATATTCATATTGTGCTCGAGATAATTAAGGATAAAAAAAATTATATGCCAAAGTGTCAAAGTGTGAGTTTTGGCTATTAGAAGTTGCTTTTCTTGGTTATGTCGTCTCGGCAGAAGGCATAAGAGTTTATCCAAATAAAGTTCAAGTAATATTGGAGTGGAAACCTCCAAAGAATGTTCAAAGGTCCAAAGTTTTGGAACTTGTTGGTTATTATCGAAGGTTTGTGGAAAAAACTTTTCGATGATTGTTTCTCCTTTGACCAAGCTCTTGAGAAAGAATGTTTCATTTTCTTGGACTGAAAATGTCAAGAGAGTTTCAAAGCTCTAAATAATATTTTAACGGAAGCACCAGTGTTGGTACAACCAAAATCGGACAAAGAGAATGTGGTGTATAGTGATACATCTCATAATGATTTAGGGTGTGTACTTATGCAAGAAGGTAAGGTGGTAGCCTATGCTTCTAGACAATTAGAGATGCATGAGATAAATTATCCTACTCATGATCTTGAGTTAGCATCGGTTGTTTTGCTCTAAAGATTTGACGTCATTATTTGTATGGTGAGAGATGCCACATCTACTTGGATCATAAGAGTTTGAAATATTGGTTGACTCAAAAAGAGCTCGATTTGAGACAACAAATCTGGATATAATTTTTAAAGGACTATGATTTGATCATTGATTATCATTCAGGTAAGACAAATGTTGTAGCAAATGCACTTAGTCGGAAAACTTTTACAGCTTTGCGAGCTATGGATGTGAGATTATTGTCAAAAGAAAATGGTGCATTATTGGATGAATTGAAAATAAAACCGATGTTTTTATATCGGATAATAGAGAAAACAAAATGAAAGATGAAAAAAAAATGAGACTAAAGACTTTGAAGTCAACTCTGATGGGTGTCTATTTTATCGAGGAAGAATTTGTTTCCCTCATAATGATGAATTGAAGAAAAGATATTCTTTCTCGTGTATATTATTGTTCACTGACTATGCATACAAGTGGGAACAAAATATATCAGGATGTAAAGAGTCATTTTGGTGGCCAGGTTTGAAAAGAAACATTACTGAGTTTGTTGCAATTGATTTCTATTCCAGAGTGGAAATAGTAATGAGTCACTATGGATTTTGTTACTAGACTACATTTAACATCAAATAAAAAGGATTACATTTGGGTGATATTGACTGGTTAATTAATTTGGCACATTTAATTCCAATGTGAATGGACTATGCATTGGATAAATATACAGAGTTGTATATCAAGGAGATAGTTCGAATACAATTGAGTATCAATATCCATTATATCTAACAGGGATCCGAAGTTCATTTTAAAGATTTTGGAAGTATTTGCATAAAGTTTTGGGTATTTATTGAATTTCAATACAATCTTTTATCCACAGACGGATGGTAAAAAAAATACTATTCAGATATTAGAATATATACTGAGAACATGTGTGATTGATTCCAAGGAATCATGGAAAAGAAAAGTATTTGATTTTAGTAGAATTTTTCTTCAATGATAGTTATCAATTGAGTAATAAGATGTCTCAGTATGAAGCTTTATATGGGAGAAAATGTTGAACACCATTGAATGGGTGCAAGTTAAAAGATAGAAGTTTTGTTGGCCTAGATTTATTTAAAGAGGTTTATGATAAAGTACAGATAATTCAAGAAAATCTCAAGATGATATGTAGTTGGAAAAAGTCTTATGCAGACTTGAAGTCATAAGAGATTAAATTTTATGAAGGTGATAAAGTATTTTCAAGGTATCATTTTGGAAAAAAATATTGTGCGCTCAAAAAAGCAAAGAAAAATTAAGTTTAAGATTCATTGGATCTCATGGGATATAAAAAAAATTGGACTGATGGCTTGTCAGTTAGCATTTACTATGGAGGTAATTGAGATCTAGAGTTGGACAAAGTACACAATATTTTTCATGTGATGATGCTTAGAAAGTATCGATTGGACTCAAGTGAATGAATATTTTATTTTATTATAGTGGAATATAATTCAAACAAAGATGAAATGCACTCAAAATTTCATCTAAATTTGCTATCTTCTTCTCCAGCCAACGTGGGCTTCTTCAAAGGTAAGAGAAAAGCTTCAATTCTATTTTCAAGTCATTTCCTTAGGATTATGAGTATGATGAAAATAGAAAATGATTATTTGCGGAAAACGCTATCATTTGGTACCAATATTGCATGATAATCTTGCTTGATTCAAATATCCCCAAATCTGGAAATTTGGGTTTATACAATGGTTTTTGAAATTGATGATGATTATTGATGATTTTGAGGTTGTATGAATTGATGAAGAACATAAGGATGAGGTTAAAGAAAAACAGTTTAGATTTTGAGAATTATAGTAGGTTCGAAAATTCACCAGAAAATATATAAAAATAATTTGGAGGTTATTGTTATATATTGCGTTCATATATGTATCTAGTTTAGTTTAAAATAAACGGGGATCAATTTCAAGTTGTATACAAATAGATATAAATTTTTAACTGAGGAAATGTCAGAAAAGTTGGACTGCAGAATTCGGTACAAAACAGATTCTGTTGGTGAACTTTGAAAATTCACCATAAATTGTACATAATGAATTAGAAGGAGTTATTTATATGGATAGATTCGTATTCGAGTCTAGTTTTTAATGGAAGAAACGGAATTGGATTCCAGTGTCTATATAAATACAGAATAATGATTCTTTAAGGGTAGTGCGAGTTTTCTGAATTCTGGAAAATTAATGGGTTGCTGTGTAAGAGTTGTATAATTGATGTACTATGCTGGAAATTGTTGTTTGAGAATTGAAATGAGTGTTAGATGTGAAATTGATTATTTTGGAAAGATTGAATTGATTGTTGATTTAAGTACAACAATTGCATAGTTGGGGTACTTAAAAATATTTATGTTTTTGTAAAAGCATTTGAATGGAAATAATTTCAATGTTGGAATTATTGTTATTAAGAATTTAAGAGGTAAAATGGTGAAGACCAATTTGGGTAAATTGGAAAAGTTGGTTCCAATGTTATAAGGAATTATTAAGAATTGAATATTTTGATAGTTGATGAATTTCAAATATAGTATGGAGATATGGTGGAATGTATTTATGTTAGTAAAATACTAACATATGTATTGTTATAAATTTGTGATTTATACAGATCATGGTTGATTTGCAATTGAAGAAAGTCAAGTATAAAAAGGGTATATTGTGGACAATAGTGAGGCACAAATATTTTGGAAAATTATAAAGTGTCAAGGTGAGTACAATACAAGCATGAAATTATACATGGATGTTTTATACATCATAAGGAAGACTTGCGGTAAGTCGACCTTGTTTATATCGGCATGATTTTATATTATTTTTTTATAAATTGACATTGATATGTCAGTGTATGAAATTAAAATGCATTGATCACTGATTTTTTCATATGATTTTACCATGAATATTATTTCGGGTATGAACTGCCCCATTGTTAAATATTGATAATATACTTTGCCATGGATGAATCAAATAAAATAGACTGTATGCCCAAGTCAGTTATTGAGGGAAAGGGTATAGTTCGCATGCCATAGAGTCCAGCAGAAGGCTGCATATTCGGGAATACACTAAAGGATACCCAGTGTATATGGTGGGCACGGCCTTATGTGTCATATTCGGGACTGTAATTAAGGATACCTAGTACAGATGGTGGACACTACCTTATGTGTCATATTCGGGATAGCACTACGGTGCTTATATTTGACTCGTGTACCCAGGGTCCTCAGGGTTGAATATTGGGCTATAGGCTATGGTTTATGGTTTATTGCTTAATAAATGGTAAGCATACAAATAAGCTTACGAGCTTTTGGAATAATGGCAAGTATATGGGTAAAATAAGCTTATGAGCTTATGGAATTTAAATGGTAAGTAATTTGGTAAAATAAGCTTAAGAGCTTATGAGATAAATGGTAAGGGATTTTATATTATTTTGATCATGGTAAAATGATTTTATGGAAACTCAAATTTTTACATTGAAAATCATGCATGAATTGTATTGCACTGTTAAATGTTTTAATTGCCCATCTAATTTATACTTAGCGTGTGATGATTTTCACGCGTAGGTAAAAAGCAAAGAATAAGAATAAAGAGTTCAGAACGACATCAAGCATCGAAAGGTATATTTCAATATCAGTAAGACATCCTATTGTGAAATTTGATTTTAGATAGTGGCATGTAATTTATTTATTTAATTTAATTGTTGATGAAAGGTTAATTTTTATGAGTTTTTTATGTAATTTTCGGAAAATACTGTAGCATGAATAGTAACCACGTTTTAAGCCAAATTTCCAGATTGTTAAAGGGGTACCGATTCCCCTGCTACAGGGAATCGATTACCCACTGTTCACTGTTCACTATTCGGTACTATTCACTATTCATATTTAAAAATATTTTGAATTAAATTTGTTACAACGAAACATAATTTTTATGATATGATAATTTTATAATATCATTTACTATTTTAAGAAAAAAAATTTAAATTTATTTCGAATCGTAAAATGGTTTTAGAAAATACGGGTGACATCTATAATCTGTATAGGTATAATTATACGGGTTATGGGTGTTACAATGTTCACATACCATGACTGCCCCCAGGCTAAACAAGTTCCTCTCATCACCATGTTGTTTGAAGGATATGCTCGAATTTGGTGGATGCAAACAAGGAAAAAGATCTAGAACTTCCAAATTCCAACAATCACTTCTTGGACCGACCTCAAACTAACCATGAGGAAGCGATTCCTACTGACGCATTATACACGAGAAGTTAAACTACGACTACACCGACTTTGACAAGGTAGAAGTTCAGTTGAAGACTACTATAAGGAGATGAAGTCCTTACTCAATAGGGCTAACATAACCGAAAAGGAAGAGTTCACCGTGTCAAGATTCGTCGTCGGCTTAAACTCAAACATCACTAATCTTCTTGTTCTCCATGGGTACAAAAACCTTGAAGATACACTAAACAAAGGAATGATAATCGAAGAACAAATCCAAAGGAGATTATGATTCAGAGAACATTACCAAGGTACTTCATCCTCTTACCAATGTAAAATTTCAAATCCTTCCTCATCTTCTACTCCATCTTCTCTAAAAAAGCCAAGAGATGACAAACATGACAAGGAGAAAGAACGACCAGCAAAGAATGGCACACTTCCATCCCCTAAAGATCAAATGATAATTTGTGAGAAGGTAGGGAAAGCAAAAAAAGAAAAAGATGAGAAAGAGGCAAAATCAAAAGAGGTCACTAGTTACAAAAGCCAAAAGAATAATGACCTATGGGTGGTGAGTGAACCTAAATGTGAGAAGAAAAGAGTGACTCAAAATCAATGTGTGAGCACAAAAGAATTGAGAGAGAACCTTATTTACAAATAGCCTTCTATCCTTGTTCACTTTAGGGAATCAATTGTTTCGATTTCTTAACAAGGATTTTCCTAGTGTGTTTTCATCTTTGTTATAGGATTTTCAAGAAGTGTTAGGTGACCCACCTAACGAATTACCACCTAAAAGAAGAAAACAACACCAAACCAATCTAATTCAAGGTTCCATCATACCTCGTCACATATACAATATCGAAGAAACCAAAGAGTTAGAATTGTTACGAAAAGGCTATATCCAGGAAAGCCTTAGTCCGGACGCCATCTTAATGATGAAACATGCTTTGAATAACTCCACAGGCTTTATAGTTCATGCACATGAAATCCATGTAAATGATAAAAAAAGTAAAAGTAACATGAGACTAGCCCACACCATCTTCTATCGCCAAGAGTTGTTGAATAGTGTTAGGTGACCCTCTTGACGGGTTACCACCTGAAAACCCTAATCACTATGCCATATTAATGAAGAGTCACAATTTACGGGAGTCCAAAGATAAGTATTTTATTACTCATTTTAATGACATTGAAACGTATTTCTTTTCCTTTTTACAAGGTAAGGCTCGTGAAGTTGACATCCATGCTAAACACAACTCCTTTAAGTACGTAACAGACCGAGGTAAGTAAAACACGGTAGACGATGCACTACCACAAAGGTATACTCTTACCTATCAAACGCATACTACTTTTACGAGAATTGAACATATCAAAGATGTACATCACAATAACTCATATATTTCTGATATTTCTACCCATACTTTTAAAACTGCTTATAATGAGTTTTATCTTGTATATGAGTTTCCTTGCCAACTAAATAGGTTTTACAATCCACAAATCTCCTCCCGAGAATTTTTAATTCATGAACCACACTTAGGAGACTTAAGGGATTACTTTAACAACCCAGTTAACATGTTTTTAAACACTCATTCTCGCCACACAAGAATAAAACCATGGGGAAATTATCTGAAGCAATCATACAGAAAGCCAACAGTGGTCGGCGCCATGTTTAATTTCAACCTAAACATCATATTACAAGACTTGTATGCAATAGAGGATTTCAAGACTACAAAAAATCAGTTCCTACAAAGAAGAAACCTCGACTAAAATGCATAAAGACACATCACATTGATCCTGGTAAATGTTTCACAAGTTTTTCTTTCAACACATCTAATTCTCTTTCTTTTGGATTTTCAGATTTGAGGATGAATCCTTTTGAGGAGTGGGGGAATGATACATGCACCATGGTCCATAATACATGCTTCTCTGGACTAATGTTTCTACTCGAACCTATTAGAAGAACAAAGTCTCAAAAATTCAAAGCATATCTATTCAGTAAGTATAATGTGAATAAATCATTAAAAGATTCTAATGTTGCTCCCTTTAATGTTTCAGATTCGAGGTTGAATCTTTTTGAAAAAAGGGAGG
Source organism: Hibiscus syriacus (assembly GCF_006381635.1). Classification (NCBI taxonomy): domain Eukaryota; kingdom Viridiplantae; phylum Streptophyta; class Magnoliopsida; order Malvales; family Malvaceae; genus Hibiscus; species Hibiscus syriacus. The sequence continues at coordinate 746,713 of NW_024062407.1, forward strand.
ATGATACATGCATCACAAGGCTCACATCAAAGGAAGAAGTAATAACTCTTCCAAATGATCCACTCGTCCAAGCACTGGAAAAGAAGATCAGAAAAGAAGCAGATGTGCGATGACTTTTTGAATGGTATCCTGATCTTATTTGGTCAAGCTTTCTTCTGTTTATATGACCATCTATTTCTTATCTTTCTAACGGTTCTTTAATCGCATCAATCCAATATCAGTAACTCAAGATATGACCATTTTACTGAAGACGGTGCATGCAGGAAATCATATATGGGATTAATACGTAATTTTGTAAATATTACGAATTTTCAATATTTATATTGATTATTTTTAATATAATTTAATATAGGATGAAGAATTATCTTTTAGGATCAGATTTATTATTTTATTAGGAATTATGGTTGGGTTAAAACAATATTTTTAATTATTATTATTTTATTAGGAATTAGAGTTAAGACATGTTTAGTTTATTATTATTTTATTCTTTAGTTAATTAGGACCTTTAGAACTCATCCCCTATATAAATGAGGCTTCATTCAACTGTGTAAATAAGATTTCTTTGATTAATAATGCAACGAGAGTTCGTTTTTGCAAGTGTTGATTGCCTTGTGCCTTCGAAGCTTCTTCTCATTGAGTTCTTTCAAGTTCCTGCGAGGGAGATTAATCTTCACACTCCAATTTGCCTTTTCATTTTGACTAGGAGGGTTGGTTAGAGCCATATTATCGTGTTTGCCTTTCATTGCGACTAGAAGGGCTCGATAGGACATTATCCATCGATTTTCCACATATCCATCCACGCCATCAATCATCTTTACCGTTCACTTTCATAAGGGAGATCTTTTGATTTCTTGGTTATTTTACTTTATTTTAAATTCCTTTATCTTTTGTTTATATTGTTTTAATCTTATTTCTTACCTTGTTTGCATAACCTAAAAGAAACCCTAAATAACCCTAGCTATTGCCGCCACCTTCTCTATTCATTCCTTATAACACTTCATCGAGTCTAGAGCTTTCTAGGTTTGATTCTTCAACAAGAGCAGCATTCATTAACCCACCACCGCTTCCCTATCAGTAGGTGATTGGGTTTGTGTACACTTTAGAAATGAAAGGTTCCCAAATCAAAGAATTAGAAAAGAAAGGTTCCCAAATCAAAGAAAGTCCAAACTACTACCTCGAGGAGATGGACCATTTCAAATTGTGGAAAAGATAAATGACAATGCATATAAACTAGAGTTGCGCAGTGAGTTTGATGGCGTAAGTGCTTCATTCAACATCTCATACTTATCACCCTTTGACGATGGAAATGATTTGGGGACAAATCGCTTAAAAGAAGGGGGGATGATGTGATCACGCCCACTTTGGATCCAGAAGTCATGCCACAAGGTCCCATTACTAGATCAAGGGCCAAACAATTCAGGGAAGTACTCTTAACTAAGTGTCTTGAAGCTTTCGATTCATTTCACAACCTGACACCATACAATGTTAAGTTGTATAATGTTTTAATAGCCAAAGAATAACGTACCATGAACACATATTTACAATAGATGCACATTGTTATTTAAATATGATTAAGCATGTTAGAATAGTCTTACATTCATGTTCCATTACATTTATGAAATGGCAGCATACTTATCATTCATTTGACTAGCTCATATGCATTCATTTTAGCTCTTAAACCTTATACATTAGCTCACATATAGTATATGATGATATACTTAGCTCATGTCATGCAATCATAGCTCACAATACCATAATCATGCACGACAGTAAGATAATTAGCTCATACAAGCTCAATTCCATTTAATTACCTTGTTTTCTTTGCACATGTAGATGGATTGGAGCATGGAACACGTTGGGACAACTTGGTGGAGTGTTTGGAAGTCATATGAAGCTCGCAATCAACTCACAAATATCATGGTGGCTCGTAGAACACTAAGGAAAGCTCAACATAGATGGAGGAGCTTAAGGCCAGTTAATCTCTGATAGTTGGACTATTTGAAGATCGGCTGCTCAATGTGACATCAAGTATAGCTGAATGTGCTGCTATAAAGCTTGAAAGGTCAAGCCTAAGGAGCTAATTCACCACCAGCCTTTACATTGTTAGCTAGCTAAGCACATGTAAGCTTGAAGGAAGCTCAACTCACGCCCAAGGCTACTGCCCATGCTTGGTCTTCATCCTATGCTTAAGGTTGCACCACAAGCATCCTAGAGAGCCATGTTCATTCCTTGTGACCAACCAAGCCATGTGCTAGGCGTATGACTCCATTTAGATGCCAAGATGAATGGCCACTTATCCATTCAGCCAAGCATCATTTCCTCTCTAATTTGGCGCCAACTTGAAAGGCTTCAAGTTCTATTCGGCCATGATACATGCCCCTCCATTCCAACTGAACTAGCACCTCTTTATTCATGTATTTTTTAATTAAATTATGTCATTATAAGGAGACACAAGGGCTGGCCGAACCACCATGTACCTATTCGGCCAAGTCCCTTCAAAAACTATAAATAGGCTAGTCCTATTTCATTTGTACACACACATTTCTTATAATTAAAAGTGAGATTATTCTCTTTTCTTAAGTCGTTGTGACTTTTATCGACTTATCAAGTAATTTATTACTTATGAAATTAATCCCCTTTCCTTTGATACTTGTGGTTCCTATCTCCATATACATAGTGAGTCCAAGTCCTTGTTACCACCCCTTAAAAAGGATATGTAAGGTTGTGTTTTTTCTCTCTATAGCACTGGTTCTTCCTTGGTCTTTTCTAAGATACTATCCTCACAACCTTCCATTGTTTTATCACCCAAACCATAGCCATAACAACATACTTCTTATATCATAAATAGCTTACCACTTCACCTTTACATCTACCACCAAACCATCTATTTGAGCCATTCACTTATACAGGTTGTTTTGCTTCCTTCCTAGATCCACAATCAATCAACAAGGTAGGAGTACCTTACATCATTACAAGGACATAGGCATGCCAATGTTGATGATAACATGAGTAAAATCCAAATTAAGATTCCTCAATTCAAAGGGAAGACTGATCCTGAAGCCTATCTTGAATGGGAAAGCAAGGTGGAACATGTTTTTAGTTGCCACAACTATCCCAACTAAAGAAAGTCAGATTAACAACCATGGAGTTTGTAGATTATGCTTTGATATGGTGGAATAAACTTACTCTTACTAAAGAAAGCAAGGTTGTTTTCCTCTTTTTAAATTTAGCGGGGTCTTACATTTTCAGTCTATATGCAGAGATTTCTATGTAGGGAATTATTTGTAGGGAATTATTTACAGGGATTACTCCCCATTACAGACGCACATATCAAGACTGCATACGAAGACTGTTCATCTATGTATTTATTTATTTATTTATACACGCATTTGCATCTTATCTTTATTTTTAATTTTCTGACTGTCGGAGGTCTTCCACGGAAGCTGCTCTTAACATGGCGTTGGGGTCAGCCTACTACCCTACCTCCCCATTACCCTATTGCATATGGGAATCAGGGTTTTTTTGTTGTTGTTGTTGTTGTTGTTACTAGAAGGAGGAATGAAGAAAGACCAATCTTAACATGGCTTGAAATGAAAGCTATAATGCTTAAACGATTCATTAATGTTCATTATCACCGTGACTTTTTTCAAAAATTACATAATCTTAAACAAGGCCAACGAAGTGTGGATGATTACTATAAGGAGATGGAAGTGGCATTGATATGAGTGAATATTGAGGAGGATCGTGAAGCAACCATGGCTAGATTTCTTATCGGACTAAATCCAAAAATTGCAAACACCTTGGAGTTATACCATTATATTAAGATAGATGAAATGGTGCAAATGGAAATGAAGATAGAAAGGCAACTACAGAGAAGATTTACATCTCGCAATGCCATACCTACACCTTCAAGATGGAGTCCAAACAACTTGAAGAAATATACTCCTACTCCTAGTAAAGAGAAGGTTGAATCATCCAATGCTCAAGAATTAAACAAGGATAATTGAGGAAAAGAAACCCCTAAACGATCAAGAGACATTCAGTGCTTTAAATGTCTCAGGAGGGGTCATGTTTCTACATAATGTCCCAACCAAAATGCCATGCTTCTACTTGGAAATGGTGACATTGAATCTGACCATGAACAAGAAGCAACACCAACAGAATTCGAGGAAGAAGCAAAAATTGGGGCTCCCGTGGAAGGAGAAGCTCTAGTGGTTAAAAGAAGTCCGAGTACACAAATAACAGAGGACAATGTACAACGAGAAAATATCTTTCATAAACGATGCCATGTGAATGAAAATGTATGTTTCATGATCATAGACGGTGGGAGTTGTACCAACGTAGCAAGTTCAATCATGGTGGAAAAGTTGGGATTAAAAACCGTGAAGTATCCAAGTCCCTATAAACTACAATGGATCAATGAACGATGAGAACTTAACGTTAATAAACAGGTGATGGTCCCTTTTTCAACTGGAAAATACAAGGACGAGGTATGTATGATGTCGTTCCTATGCATGCTAGCCATTTACTTCTTGGAAGGCCATGGAAATGATATAGTCACGCCTACCCCAGATCTGGAAGTCATGCCACAAGGTCCCATTACTAGGTCAAGGGCCAAACAATTCAGGGAAGTTCTCCTAACTAAGTGTCTTGAAGGTTTTGATTCATTTGATAACTTAACACCCTCCTATGTTGTGTTATATAATGTTTTAATAGCTAAAGAATAACTTAGATTGAACACAACATGCACATTGGTATTTAAGCATGTTAGGATAGTCTTATAATCATATTAAACATGATTATCATATATACACCAAGGCAGTATCATTATAAATCATTTCATTAGTTCATATGCATTCATATTAGCTCTTAAGCTTCATGCATTATCTTGCACATATTATGAGATGAAATAATTAGCTCATGGCCTTCAAACATAGCTCACATTACCATAATCTTACATGGCAGCAAGGTATTTAGCTCATATCAGCTCAATATCATGGACTTACCTTGTTTCCTTGCACATGTAGATACATTAGAATGTGATTCACGTTGAGGTATCTTTATGGATAATTTGGACGTCAAATGCAGCTTACAAACAGCTCACAAAGTATAAGGCAGCTCATGGAACACTAAGGAAAGCTCGATTCAGCTAGAAGAGCTTAAGGCTAGCTAAACTCAGCTAGTTGGACTATTTAGAGCTGAGTTGCCAAAAGTGATATCAATGGTAGCTGAACATATTGTTATGGAGCTCACAAGGACTCAGCTAGGAAGCTTGTTCGCAAACAGCCCCATGCTAGCTAGCTAGCTCCACACTAAAACTAGCTTGGAAGGATACACATGCACGCCCAAGATGGAGCACATGACCAGCCTTTATCCCATGTACAAGGCTGCACCACAAGGCTCCCTAGAGCACACATGTGCGTGCCATATGACCAGCCCCCATGTACCTTGCGTGTGATATCATTTAGGTGCCAAGATGAAGAGCCGTCTCCGTATTTGGCCAAGCAACATCTCCCATCCAATTTGGCGCCAACATGAGGGGACACAAGACTTATTCGGCCAAGGGTTATTACCCTCCATTTAAACTGAACCATCATCTTTATTTTGTAATTAAATTATGTCTCTATAGGAAGGCACAAGGCTGGCCAAATCCCCTTGTAACCATTCGGCCATGCCTCTCCATTTCCTATAAATAGGAAATCATATATAATTTGTAATCATACCTTTTTGATTAATATAAGTGAGAGCATTCTCTTTCTTAAGTCCTGGTGACTTTTATCAACTTATCAAGTATTTTATACTTGTGGCGTCAACCCCATTTTCACCTTGATACTTCTGGTTCCTAGTTCTTATAACTAGTGGGTCAAAGTCCTTAATACCACCCCTTGAAGAAACAATATAAAGTCTGGGTCTTTGCTCTCTATAGCATTGGTTCTTCTTTGAGACTTCTTCAAGATACTATCCACACTACCATCCCTTTGTTTTATCGCCATAACCATAGCCATATCAACCATCTTCTTCTTCCATCATTTATTATTTAAATAGCCTACCTAATCACTCATACGTTTACCACCTTTAACCATCTCTTTTTGAGCCATTCACTTGTGCAGATTGTTTTGATTCCTTCTTAGATCCACAATCAATTGAAGAGGCACAAGTGCCTTACATCAGGAAATATGATCAAAGCAGTATCCATTATTGTTTTACTAATCAATACTCATTCAACCATGGAGGGAAAAAGATTATTCTTACATCTTTGATGCCTAAATAAATCCAAATTGATTAAATCAAGATGAAGTAAAGTGTTGAGGCCATAAGGAAAGGAAAATCGACATCAAGGAAGGAGAAAACTAGTCAAAAAACAAGTGCTTATACCTCTAAATGCTTCTTATAGCAATGCATATTGTCAAGATGCTAATTCAAAGAAAATTCTCCAAACTTTGAAAATGCAGAAATTTTGTTTGATTTGCAGGATGTTTCAAGCGACATAATCCATCAAATTAGGAGGTTAGGGGACGTGACCTTCAAAGAGCCAAGAGGTGCATTTAATGACAAGCAAAGGTAGATATTATTTCATCCAAAGGACGCGACTTATGAGGATTCTGAGGACATTTCTATTCCAAAAGTCATAACCCTTCATGATTCGATTAATACATATATTGGAGGACCCATGAACATTATTTTTGGGATGCTAAGGGATATAAACGTTCAAAGTAATATGTCTTCAACAGACATGAACTTTGAACAACCATCTAACATGGAGTACAACTTGTTTTTAATTATGTTTAATCAAATTTTTACTTTTGAAAGTTTTCTTTCTTTTTAGATCATGGACTTTCAAAGCAATCATTTAAAGGACATGAACCTTTTAATAAAGGTACCTATCAAATCTATTGGATGGAAGGACACTAGGAAAAGAACACCTTTTGATTTGAGGATAAATTGATTAAAAGAAGGGGAGGATGATGTGATCCAATTTAGCATCATGTTTAACTTTGCAATTCCAACCTTTCAAGGGAAGAAACTTTCTATAGTGTAGTGTTTATTTCGTTTGCTATAACATATTTATATATATATATATATATATATATATATAACTACATCTATAGCTATAATGATAATAACTTATTCAATACTATGTGAGGCATAAGTTATTATTACATATTATAGTATACATGTTTATCATATACACATTAATATAGTTCATGTACTTAGCTTATTTTCTATGTTTTGAGTGTAGGTACATTCGGCCACAACTTGGGATCTATTTTGTAGCTAAATGGTGAAAGCAACAACAAGGAAACTTACTTGGGGATGTTTAGGAGAGCATAAAGAATATTTGTTGAAAAGTTGTATGGAGACCATTGAACTCATATCTATATTGAGCTGAAGATTTGAGCTACAAGATGACTTCAATTCAGGTAGGGAACTACACCATCATCATCACCACTTAGGTCACTTCAAATATGTCCTAAGTTAAATTTTGTGAAATAGTACCTTTTCGTGAATAGTTACCATTCCAAGAGGTACCTATCCACAAAGAGCTTCCATATTGTTCATCATGTTACAACTCACCTATGGCTAGCTCACCTCTAGCTCATTCACCCTAGAACTAGCTTAAACATGAAATGTTACTTTCAAACAATTGTGACCTTTCATGAATGTTGCTGCCCATGAAGATGCCCTTTCATCAAGGTGCATGTTGGTGAAGAAATTACATACATTGGAGGCCTAAATCATGAAGAGAAATGAGACAAGCACCATGCTTATTCGGCTACCATCCACATGCCTTGCACATGAAGACTTTGGTGCCAAGATAGACAAACACATCATCATTCAGCCAAGGGAGATAACTTTGGCACCAAGATGAACCAACATGTCACCATTCGACCAAGGGAGATGTATCTTCATCCTAGTCGAACCATTATGACTCCTTTCAAGAGATAGTTCAACTATCACCATGCCAAGGGACTCTTCCTTTCTTTTAAAGCATTATGTATTTTCAATTAAAGTTATGTACTTAGCCTAAACATTAGGTGACTATTCGGCCAAGCATATTTCTATAGTTGTGAGTTAAATGATAGGGTTTGGCTGAATAGTCACCTAATGTTTAAGCAAGTACTGATGTGACTTTTGAATTATAAGCTTGGGCTGCAAATAAGATAAGAAAGAAATAAGATTAATATGGGAATAATAAATGGAATAATAAGATAAATAATGAAATGAAATAGTAGGGATAGAGATGGCTGCGGAAATGATGGTCTTGATGGATGAAGTTGATAGTGTTGATGTTGAAATGGAGATGGTGGTGTTGTTGTATCTCAAACACGCCAAAGATGAAATAATGTTAAGGAGCACAATCTCGGTCTTCACAAACTTGTTTGAGGGGTAGTGATAGTGTCTTCAACCCACTAGATATTAATCTAGGAATTTTAGAATCAGGATGGAAGGAATGACGCCACAAGTATAGGAATTATACTTGTTTAATCGATAAAGTTCACAAAGAACTTTGAATAGAAATTAACTCACAAGAGTATTTTTTATATATGAGATGAGATGATTACAAATAAAGGCCTATTTATAGTTTTCAAAGGGTTTAGCCCGAAAAGATATTTGATGGATCGGATAAGGTTGAAACCCCTTTAAAAATACATGATTTTTGATGAAAATACATGATTTAAATGAAGATACATGCTCTTGGCCGAATGGGTTTGTGTTGGTTCATCCCTAAGGATGTTTTGAATGCATTTGGAAGTTATTTGGGCGCCAAAATGAAGAGGAAAGAGTCTTTGGCCGAATAGGAAGCATCCCTTGGTATTTTGGCGCCAATTTGATGTCACATGGAGTGCACATGCTTGAATGATGCACATGGTAGCCTACTTGAATGCACATGGGTCTTCTTACAAGGCTTTGGTGAGGTTGCAACCATAGGATGATGTCTTGAAGTCCATGAAATGAATATAGGTAGCAACTAGGCGTGACTTAGCTCCCAACGTGCATCTAGGTGTCATGGTCTTCAATGGGCAGTAACTTGTCATGAAAGGTCACATTTATGGAAGGTTACCTTTTATCATTTGAGCTACTTTCCATATGTTTGAGCTGAAGATAAGCAGGCCATAGATGAATTACATGAAGATGAGTCATAGGACAGCTCCTTGTGAAAAGGCACCTCTTGGAATGGCAACTATTCGCAAAAAGGTACGAATCCACAAAAATTGACATAGGCCATATTTGAAGTACTCTATGTGGTGGTGATGATGGTGTAACTCTCCAGCTGAAATGAAACCTCTAGCTAGCTCAAGTTAGCTATGAGCTCGGGGGTCAACTGATAACTTTTCACTATTTGTTCTTCTTGATCTCTCGAGTCATCCTATGTAAATTTTCCTAGCTCCTTATCCTTAGTTAAGCTTAAATTTAGCTCCCATCATGTGGTCGAATATGCACCTACCAAAGAAAGCATAATATAAGCTAAGTATTTAAAGTAAATAACTTATAATATAAAGATGTGGACTATATGTTATAATAATAACTCATGCATCATATAATTGTGAATATTATTATTATAACTATAGATTATATGCTTGAATATCAAACAATGATGCAAACCATATGACATAATGAATGAATGCTCATGTTTTGATAATTCAAGTAGAGTCTAATATGCAAATGTATGCTCATAATAATACATAGTGCATAAATGAGCAAATTTAAGATAAAGGTAGAACTCCCTTAGATTGAACTTGATGGATCTTCAATAATGTGAGTATGTCATGAAGAAAGTTAGTGCTAGACAGGATCACATCATTCTCCCCGTCTTTTAGGCGATTTGTCCTCAAATCAAAAGGTGAATGCTCCTTAGTGTTTTTCCATTCAAACGTTGTTGATTTGTCTTCAAAATATATCCATTCAGTAGCAACTTGTTCAAGACATTCCCTTTCGAAAAGATCTATGAGAGGATCTTTGTGAAAAGTTATAAAACTTGAATAAGTACCTTGAACCTCCTTGTCCTGAAAAGAAAGAAGACTTTCATAAGTAAGGGAATTATTAACCATTGTTAGGTTGAAAGTATACTCCCTGTTCACATCTTTTGGATGACCAAGAGTGGTGTCTTTTGAATCACAAGAGATGTTTCTTTGAACATTCATAAATTTTGGCATTCTAAAAGACACATTCTTTGGTCCTCCAAGGATCATGTCCTGTGATTGAAAAGTCACAACCTTAGGTTCTTGAAGAGTCATGTCCTTTAAGCCTTTATTAATCATGCCTCTTGGCTCTTTCCCTTGACAAGTTGTGCATTTTAGATTGTCTTGCAAATCAAAGAAAATTTTTATAATTTCATGGTTAGAATAATTATCCTTGATCTTTTATCTCGTCCATAAGCATTCTCGAATGACCTTGTCATCAAAAATTGATAAGATAATACCATAGACATGAATAGATTTGTTGAAAAATAAATCAAAACATGTAAATGAAAAACTATTGACAAGATGGAAGGAATTATCAAACCAAGGTGGATGTTTAATGGGAGTTGGTTGTTGAATTATTTCTTGGATGTGCAATGCACTTGGAATGTATACGAACACAACTCTTGGAACTTCAAGTGATGCTTCTCTTGGAAATTCAAATGGCATAACCTTTGAAATATCAAGAGATGTGTTTTGTGAATCACCAAAACTCATGGCTATTGGTTCTTGAAAAGTCACATCTTTTGTTTTTTCAAAAGTCATGATTTTTGAATCATCTCCTTGAAAAGATATATCTCTTGAATTATCCTACAAAACAAAAGAAAGAATAGGAGAAGAAGTAAGGTTAGATAAAAATTGTTCTTCACTCTCCTCTTTTCCTCCAAATTCATTCTTTTCAACTCCAACGGTTTCTGCATCCACTATCCGTTCATCATTTTCAACTCCAACATTTTGTTTAACTTCAAAATGTTTTTGTTCATTTGAATTTTTCTCCAATCATTCTTCAGTTGCATTGTCTTTAAGTTGTTCTTTCATTACTTCAATGTTCTTCTTCAAGGTGTTTTATCTTCATTTACTCGGTTTGGTGAAAGTGGAGTCAAGATGATTTTTCTTTCATTGTGATAGAAAGATTATCGATTTGTGAATCCATCATGGACAGCACACTTTTCAAATTGCCATGGCCTCCCCAAGAAGAGTAAATGACTCTTATTCATAGGCACCACATCACATAGAATCTCATCTTTGTAACTTCCAAGTGAGAATCGCACAAGTACTTGTTTAGTGACCCTCAACTCTTCCTCGTTGTTCAACCATTACAATTCATATGAGCTGGAATGTTTAATCATTGTAAGCCCCAATTTGTTCACCATGTATGTACTTGCAATATTTGTACAACTTCCTCCGTCAATAGCTACAAGACACACTTTACCATTTACATGGCAACGAGTGTGAAATGTGTTTGTTCTTTGTTGTTCGTTCTCCAATGTTTGGAATGATGAAAGATCATAAGACATTGTTAGTAGATAGAAAAAAAATTAAAACCTTACCAGCACGCTCTCAAAGCCTTACAATCTTCACTCCAAAGAAAATTAAGAGAACACTCCACTCAACACTCGTGTTTACTCTCGAGAATATATATTGGCTTTTAACAATTCCCCTTCTGATCTCACTCTCTCAATAGCCTTTTTCCACTCAATTTCTCTTGTTAAGTCCTTTGAGGAACTTACTCAAGATTAGAACAAGTTAATTCTTTCCTTGTGTGCGTCGGCTGCAAATAGGTTAGGGTAGAAAGGAATAGAAAAAAAATAGAAAGGTAGAAGAAAGGAATTAAGGTATTTAAAAGAAAGAAATGGTTGAAGATAAGGAAAATGAAATGATAGAAAAGGAAGAGGTGACTTACAATTCAAGAAACAACACTTGCTGCAACCTTGCTCAAGAAACAATAAGGTTATCTTCTCTTAGTGTAGTTTGGCCTCTTTGATGTACTTGCAGTGGTAGAGCACTTTCCCTTGGCTTACTTTCTCTTTTTTGAATTTATTTTTCTTTTCTTTTCTTTTCTTCTTTTCTGATTTTTTTCTTCTTCTTCTTTTTTCGTTTTCTTTCTTTTTGCACTCCAATTTTGTTGAATGAGTATTTTTCTCTTTTGCTTTACACGCCGATGAAATTTTTTTTGTCAATCCAACTATGCTCTAATGCCACTTGATGTAGGCTGATCTACACGCTTTGGGAGAAGAGAGTAGATAGCCTTATTGTGTCCCGATCTAGGATTTATAAGTACTGATGTCCTTCAATTATAAGCTTGGGCTGCAAATAAGATAAGAAAGAAATAAGATTAATAAGGGAATAATAAATGGAATAATAAGATAAATAATGAAATGAAATAGTAGGGATAGAGATGGTTGCGGAAATGATGGTCTTGATGGATGAAGTTGATAGTGTTGATGTTAAAATGTAGATGGTGGTGGTGTTGTATCTCAAACACACCAAAGATGAAATAATGCTAAGGAGCACAATCACGGCCTTCACAAACTTGTTTGAGGGGTGGTGATAGTGTCTTCAACCCACTAGATATTAATCTAGGAATTTTGGAATCAGGATGGAAGGAATGATGCCACAAGTATAGGAATTATACTTGTTTAATCGATAAAGTTTACAAAGAACTTTGAAGAGAAATTAACTCACAAAAGTAATTTTTAAATATGAGATGAGATGAATACAAATGAAGGCAATAACCTATTTATAGTTTTCAAAGGGTTTAGGCCGAAAAGATACTTTATGGTTCGGCCAAAGTTGAAACCTCTTTGAAAATACATGATGTTTTATGAAAATACATGATTTAAATGAAGATACATGCTCTTGGCCGAATGGGTATGTGTTGGTTCGGCCCTAAGGATGATTTGAATGCATTTGGAAGTTATCTGGGCTCCAAAATGAAGAATAAAGAATCTTTGGCCGAATAGAAAGCATCCCATGGTGTTTTGGCGCTAATTTGATGTCACATGGAGTGTACATGCTTGAATGATGCACATGGAAGCCTACTTGAACGCACATGGGTCTTCCTGCAAGGCTTTGGTGAGGTTACAACCATGGGATGATGTCTTGAAGTCTATAGAATGAAGATAGGTAGCAACTAGGCGTGACTTAGCTCCCAATGTGCATCTAGGTGTCATGGTCTTCAATAGGCAGTAACTTGTCATGAAAGGTCACATTTATGGAAGGTAACCTTTCATCATTTGAGCAATTTTCCATGTGTTTGAGCAGAAGATGAGCAGGCCATAGATGAATTACATGAAGATGAGTCATAGGACAACTCCTTGTGAAAAGGCACCTCTTGGAATGATAACTATTCGCGAAAAGGTACTAATCCACAAAAATTGACATAGACCATATTTGAAGTACTCTATTTGGCGGTGATGATGGTGCAACTCTCCAACTAAAATGAAACCTCTAGCTAGCACAAAAGTCCAGCTCAAGTTAGCTATGAGCTCGGGGGTCAGCTGACAACTTTTCACCATTTGTTCTTCATGATCTCCCGAGTCATCCTATATAAATTTTCCTAGCTCCTTATGCTTGGTTAAGCTCAAATTTAGCTCCCATCTTGTGGCCGAATATGCACCTACAAAAGAAAGCATAATATAAGATAAGTATTTAAAGTAAATAACTTGTAATATAAAGATGTGGACTATAGGTTATAATAATAACTCATGCATCATATGATAATGAATATTATTATTATAACTATAGATTATATGCTTGAATATCAATCAATGATGCAAACCATATGACATAATGAATAAATGCTCATGTTTTGATAATTCAAGTAGAGTCTAATATGCAAATGTATGCTCATAATAATACATAGTGCATAAATGAGTAAATTTAAGATAAAGTAAGGTAGAACTCCCTTAGATTGAACTTGATGGATTTTCAATGATGTGAGTATGTCATGAACAAAGTTAGTGCTAGACAAGATCACATCACAAATTGTCTTTTTCTTATCAATCTCTCTTGTTGGCTCCTTTTGAGAACTAACTCAAGATTATAGCAAGCAATCACAATCCTTGTGCATCGGTTGGAAAGAAAAGAAATTGAAGGAATAAAAAAATGGTTTAAAGAGAAGAGAATGGTAATAATGAAATGGTTTAGGAAAAAATAAAAACAAGGAAGGAATAGGTGACTTACAACCCAATAACTACACTTACTGCACCCTTTTACGAGACACTATAAGGTTATCTTCCTTGGTGTAGATATGTCTTCATTTGTTATCTTGAATTGTAATGAATTTTCCTTTGCTTTGACTTTCTCATTTTTTTTGCTGGAATTTTTCTTTTCATTTTACACTTCTTTGTTTGATGTAGGAGCTTTGATTTCTTTTAATTCTTATTTTCTTTTGTTTTTGTTTGCTACATGCCAATGGCAGTCTTTGTGTCAATCCAACTATGCTCTGATACCACTTGATGTAAAGCGAATCTACACCCTTCAAGTGAACTGAATTGACAATCTTATTGTGTACCTGATCTAGGAATGACAAAAGTGATGCCCTTGTATTATAATATTGGTTGCAACAAAGAAAGATGAACAAGTGATTAGTAAAGAAAATAAACAATTGGAAAATAAATAAATGATGTAATGAAATAAAAGGAAGAAGAGAGTTGGCTGCAGAAATATGTTAATACAGTTCAACCTAGCCTCACTTAGATGGATGGTGAAGTCAAGGTTGTACCTTTGATTGTTTCGATCTAGGAAGGAAACAAGAATCCTTCACAAACAAGAAAGCTAAAAATAAAATGTTTAAATAGAAGTAATGAAATGGAAAAATAAATATGGCAGCAGAATATATATATAAGTTGGTGATATGTTTAAAGGAACTGATAAATTATGGTAATGGAAGTAGAATGAAGGTGACGGAGATGAAAATGAAAGGTAGTATCTCAAAGAAGATTAAAAGAAGAACCAATGTTAAATAACAAAGACCTAAACTTTATATTACTTCTTTAAGGGGTGGTAAACAAGGAACTTTCACCCACTATCTATAAATAGATAGGAACCAGAAGTATCAGTGATGTAAGGTATTTCTACCTTGTTGATTGATTGTGGATCTAGGAAGGAAGCAAAACAACCTATATAAGTGAATGGGTCAAATAAATGGTTTGGTGGTGATGTAAAGATGAAATGGTAGCAGAAGATTGTTGTTATGGAAATGGTTATGTTAATGAAATAATGGAATGGTTGTGAGGATAGTATCTTAAAGAAGACTCAAAGAAGAACCAATATTAAATAACAAAGACCCAGACTTTATATTGCTTCTTTAAGGGGTTGATACGATCCAAACTAGCTCCAACTTTCTCCACGACTTGATCACACCATGGATGTTATTCAAAGCTGTTCCTAATGGAGTTCTTCCTTACCCTATCTTATATTATATCATTCATAAATTCTATTCTATCATAAGCATGCATTCACATGTTAGTATAAATTATCATAATAATTCTATCCTACGCTTAGTTAATCACGTCTTTCATATCATTCAAATATATGTTATGATTATATATCATTTCTTAGGATAATATTATTACATGTTTATATCATTTATTATGAATACCATGTTATATGATATTCATGCATACAACATATATCCATATCTTTATATTATTTGATGTACAATGTTATTTCAAAGCATGATAAGTATGTTAGATTAGCCTTGTATCCATTTAAGCATGATTTATTACATTTAATAAATGGTAGCATACTTAACATTCATTTGATTAGCTCATATGCATTCATTTTAGCTTTTAGACCTTATACATTAGCTCACATATATTATATAATGATATACTTAGCTCATGTTATGCATTCAAAGCTCACAAGACCATGATCGTGCATGACAGTAAGGTAATTAGCTCATACAAGCTTAATACCATTGAATTACATTGTCTTCTTTGCACATATAGGTACATTAGAGCATGGAACACGTTGGGACAGCTTGGTGGAGTATTTGGACATCATATGCAGCTCACAAATAGCTCACAAATATCATGACAGCTCATGAAGACTTATGGAAAGCTCAACTCAGCTGAGATGTAGCTGAGCCTAGCTGGATGAACCATTTGAAGTCAAGTTGCTACAAGTGATGCCAAATGCAACTGAACATAGCTAAAGGAGATGCTAGGGAGCTTATGAAGGCACGACTAACATGCTTGCAACACATAATCCTTTACTTTTATAGCTAGCTCACTACTAGCTTGAATGGAGCTAAGTCACGCCTAGTTGCTGCCCACCTTCAACCCATGCATGAAACCACACTTCACATAGCCATGTGCACACCTTGTGACTTGCAAAGCCATGTGCCTAACATGTGCTTCCATTAGGTGTCAAATGAATAGCCCCCTCTCTATTCAGCCAAGGCATGAGCATGTGCTATGTGTGTACATCATTTATGCGCCAAGATGAAGGACCACCTATCAATTCGGCCAAGCATCATTTCCTCTCCAAATTTGGCGCCAACTTGAAAGGATACAAGTGATATTCGGCAAAGACACATGCTCCTCCATTCCAACCGAACCAACACTTATTTATTCATGTTATTTATGAATTAAATTATTTCTTTATAGGGAGACACAAGGGTTGGTCGAACCACTATGTACCTATTTCGCCAAGTCCCTTCAAAAACTATAAAGAGGCTTTTCAATTTCATTTGTACACATACCTTTTTATCAATTAAAGTGAGAAATTTCTCTTTGCTTGAGTCCTTGTGACTTTTATCGAATTATCAAGTAATTCATTACTTATGGCGTCAACCCCTTTCCCTTTGATACTTGTGGTTTCTATCTCCATATAGATAGTGGGTCCAAGTCCTTATTACCACCCCTTAAAGAAGCAATATAAAGTATGGGTTTTTGTTATTTAACATTGGTTCTTCATTGAGTCTTCTTTAAGATACTATACTCACACCCTTCCATTATTTCATCAACCTAACCATAGCCATAAAAACAATCTTCCGCTACCATTTCTCATATCATAAATAGCCTACCATTTGACCTTTACATCTACCACCAAACCATCTATTTGAGCCATTCACTTATGCATGTTGTTTTGCTTCCTTCCTAGATCCACAATCAATCAAAAAGGTAGGAGTACCTTACATCAGGGTTGGTAACAAGGAATTAGACCCACTATCTATATAGAGATAGAAACCACAAGTATCAAAGGGAAGAGGATTGACGCCACAAGTAATAAATTACTTGATAAATTGATAAAAGTCACAAGGACTTAAGCAAAGAGAATACTCTCACTTTAATTGATAAAAAAGATGTGTGTACAATTGAATAGGACTAGCCCATTTATAGTTTTTGAATGGACTTGGCCGAATTATACATGGTGGTTCGGCCAGTCCTTGTGTCTCTCTAAAATGACATAATTAATTAATAAAAATCATGAAAACATAGGTTCTGGTTAGGTTGGCATGGGGAGTGATACATGCACCACATGCCTTAAATCTAAGGATGATGAATTTACTATACCACTTTACCCTATCACACGAGGCCGGACCAAACTTCTTAAAGGCAAGCTTCAAATCGTAATTTAAGCATTCATCCGTAAGGGTCTAATAGCAGCAGATTTGCAACAACGTTTAGAAGGGGATCCATTTGTTATCCTGTCAATATGTCTTCTTAAGATACAACAGTCTTTCTCTTATCTTTCCAAAAGTTCTTGAATCGCATCAATCCGAGATCGGGAACTCAAGATATGTCCATTTTACTAAAGGCGGTGCATGGAGGAAATCCTATACGGGATTAATACGTGATTTTGTAAATATTACGAATTTTCAATATTTCTATTGATTATTTGTAATATAATTTAATATAGGATGATGAATTATCTTTTAGGATCAGACTTATTATTTTATTAGAAATTAAAAACAATATTTTTAGTTATTATTATTTTATTAGGAATTAGAGTTAAAACATGTTTAGTTTATTATTATTTTATTCTTTTGTTATTTTGGACCTTTAGGATTCAACCCCTATATAAAAAAAGGCTTCATTCAACTTTGTAAATCAGATTTATTTGATTAATAATACAATGAGAGTTCATTTTTGCAAGTGTTGATTGTCTTGTGCCTTCGAAGCTTCTTCTCCTGGAGTTCTTTCAAGTTCTTGTGAGGGAGATTAATCTTTACACTCCAATTTGCCTTTTCATTGTGACTAGGAGGGTTGGTTAGATCCATATTATTGTGTTTTCCTTTTCATTGTGACTAGGAGGGCTCGATAGGACATATATCCATCTATTTTTCATAAATCCATCCTCACCATTATCATCTTTATCGTTTACCTTAATAAGGGAGATCTTTTGATTTCTTGGTTATCATACAATATTTTAAATTTCCTTATCTTTTGTTTATCTTGTTCTAATCTTGTTTCTTTCCTTGTTTCCATCACTTAAAAGAAACTCTAAAAGACCCTAGTTGCTGCCACCACATTCCCTTATTCATCCCCCTTTATTCTTCATCGAGTCTAGAGCTTTCTAGGTTTGATTCTTCAACAAGAGCAACGTTCATTAACCCACCAGCGCTTCCCTATCAATTGGTATCAGATTTGGGCCGATTCTTGGAAAGAAGCAAACAATCTTGCTTGTTCTTGCACACAAAACCGTCAAGGTATCCCAACAGAGCAAGTTTAGAGAAGATCCATCGTTTCAGGTTCTTTTTATTTAATTTTAATTTAGATTCAAATATTTCTTGTTAGTTTGCTATTTTTTTCAAAACCAACACAAAACAAAACAAAAAAGGCAAAAAAGGCAAAAAAAAAAAACAAAAAAAGCCAAAATTTCAAAAAAAATTGTAAACAAAGGTATTTAGGTCTATTTTCTCCAGATATCATATTCATGCTAATATAAATCTCCAGTCCAAAATTCACCCAACTCGGTGTTCATTAGGGCCTTCAAATACGTCCTTCAAGTTTCATCGGCAGATTCGGTCTTGGATCTTGTCGAATTTCTTGAACATTATACAAGAGGAATTTCTTGGTGAATATTTCCATATTGAAACTTCATATATTGAATATCATTCACAAAAAAAAATAAGAATTGTTGGAGATCAAGAACTCCTTCAAACAAAGAGATCAAGAAAAAAGATTATTTGAGGACTCACCGTTCAACAGAGTCTACTAGATACTACTAAAGATATTTGGTTCTGAAATTTTACAGGTTTTTTCTTGACGCATCGAAAGACATACAAGAAATATTCCAAAATTTTCGGACACTGGTAACCCCCTCAAAAATGTTGCTCAAGTTGATCCAGCATTTTCCAGTAGGACTCAAGAGTTTGCATACTTCCTTCTTTGCATTCTCGTTCTCTTGGAGTCTAACCCTTGTTTGGCCTCTTAGAGCTTTTAGGTTTTTCTTATCGCCTTTTCTAGTAATCAAACTCTTATACGAACTGTGAAATACTACTTGGTAAATATGGGCGATAATAACAACTGGATCTACGAAACCAAAATCCAAGGCCAAACAATGCTGAACTTTTGGCCCCCAGGTGAAAACAACCACGTTTTCAAGCACCCGAACTCTTTGCTAAACCAAAGTTCACGTCCCATCTTTTAAAGGAGATTACAATCTGGACAAGTACATCGATTGGGAAGGAAAATGATGTATGGAACTTGTACCTCTTCAATTGATTGTGGATCTGGGAAGGAAGAAAAACAACCTGCACAAGTGAATGGCTTAAAAAGAGATGGTTAAGGGTTGTAGACGTAAGGGTGAATAGGTAGGTTATTTAATAAAATGAGAGATGGAAGCGGAAGATGGTTGATATGGCTATGGGTTATGGTTAATGAAACAAAGGGATGGTTGTGAGGATAGTATCTTAAAGAAGACTCAAAGAAGAACCAATGCTATAGAGAGCAAAGACCCAGACTTTATATTTCTTCTTTAAGGGGTGGTATGAAGGAATTTGACCCACTAGTTATAAGAACTAGGAACTAGAAGTATCAAGGGGAAAGGGGTTGACGCCACAAGTATTAAAATACTTGATAAGTCGATAAAAGTCATCAGGACTTAAGAAATAGAATAATCTCACTTATATTAATCAAAAAGGTCTGAATACAAATGATATGTGCTTTCCTATTTATAGGAATTGGAGAAGCATGGCCGAATGATTACAAGGGGATTCGGCCAGCCTTGTGTCTTCCTATAGAGTCATAATTTAATTACAAATGGAGATGATGGTTCAGTTTAAATGGAGGGTAACAACCCTTGGCCGAATAGCTATTGTGTCCCTTCATGTTGGCGCCAAATTGGATGGGAGATGATGCTTGGCCAAATAGGGAGAGGGCTCTTTTATCTTGGAGCCTAAATGATATCACACGCAAGGCACATGGGGGCTGGTCATATGGTACGCACATGGGTGCTCTAGGGAGCCTTGTGGTGAAGCCTTGTGCATGGGATGATGGTTGGTCATGTGCTCCATCTTGGGCGTGCATGTGTATCATTCAAGCTAGCTTGAGTGTGGGAGCTAGTTAGCAAGCATGGGGCTGTTTGTGAACAAGCTTCCTAGTCGAGTCCTTGTAAGCTCCATAACAACATGTTCAGCTATATTCAGCTACCATTGATATCACTTTTGGCAACTCAGCTCCAAATAGTCCAACTAGCTGAGTTTAGCTAGCCTTGAGCTCCTCCAGCTGAATTGAGCTTTCCTTATTGTTTACATGAGCTGCCATGTACTTTTTGAGCTGCATATGATGTCCAGATAATCTACCAAGCTACCTCAACGTGCATCACACTCCAATGTACCTACATGTGCTAGGGAACAAGGTAAGTTCATGACATTGAGCTTATATGAGCTAAATACCTTGCTATCATGTATGATTATGGTAATGTGAGCTATGTTTGAAGGTCATGAGCTAATTATATCATCTCATAATATGTGTAAGATCATGCATGAAGCTTAAGAGATAATATGAATGCATATGAACTAATGAAATGAATTATAAGTATACTGCCTTTATGTATATATGATAATCATGCTTAATATGATTATAAGACTATCCTAACATGCTTAATATATTAAATAACAATGTGCATGATGTTTTCATACTAAGTTATTCTTTAACTACATAACAAGTATTCTTATCATGAAATGTATTATATAAGCATATAGTATATAAACAATATAAAGTAGATTCAGTATAAAGATGTTCAAGAGTGCTCCCTTTGTAGGTGAAAACGTGCTTGCATCAGAAACGTTGATCTCATGTTCGCATACCATGACTGCCCCCAAACTGAACAAGTTCCCCTCATCACCTTGTAATTTGAAGGATATGCTCACACTTGGTGGATGCAAACAAGGAAAGAGATTGACAACTTCCAAATTCAACCAATCACTTCTTGGACCGAACTCAAACACGCCATGAGGAACCGATTCCTACCGACACATTATACACGAGAAGTTAAACAACAACTACACCGATTTCGACAATATAGAACTTCAGTTGAAGATTACTACAAGGAGATGTAGTCCTTACTCAATAGGGCTAACATAACCTAAGAGGAAGAGGACACCATGTCAAGATTCTTCATCGGCTTAAACTCAAACATCACTGATCTTATTGATCTCCATGGATACGAAAACCTTGAAGATACACTAAAGAAAACAATGACAATCGAAGCACAAATCCAAATGATATTCCGATTCAGAGAACATTACCAAGGTAATCATTCAAATCCTTCCTCATCTTCTACTCCATCTTCTCAAAAAAAGTCGAGAGATGACAAACTCGACAAGGAGAAACAACGATCATGAAAGAATGTGACACTTCCAGCCCCTAAAGACGACACCCAAGCAAGAGACATCATGTGTTTTAAATGCTTAGAAAAAGGCCATATCAGTCGTAATTGTCCAAACACGAGGACCTTAACCATACTAGGTGATGGATCTTACAATTATAACTCCGATGATGACACCCCTGACATTCCAACACATACCGAAGCCAAAGAAGATAGTGATGATTAAGGAAGCGATGAGTACAATGGTACAATCTTGGTGATCCGCCAAATGATGTCACATATTATGGCCGAAAGAACACTTACACAATTCCAATAAAAGGTAAACTGTTCCGACTTAACCCTATACCCCCCAAAGAGATTCTCATAGATCAATAACAAATTCTCAAGCAGATAAGGAACTTGAAACAAAAGGTAAAAGAGGTCACAATCGATAAAAACCAAACAAATGATGATGTAAGGCACTTGTGCCTCTTCAATTGATTGTGGATCTAGGAAGTAAGTAAAATAGCCTGCATAAGTGAATGGCTCAAAAAGAGATGGTTAAAGGTGGTAACGTATGGGTGATTAGGTATGATATTTAAATAATAAATGATAGAAGCAGAAGATGGTTGATATGGCTATGGTTATGGCGATGAAATAAAGGGATGGAAGTGTGGATAGTATCTTGAAGAAGTCTCAAAGAAGAACCAATGCTATAGAGAGAAAAGACCCATATTTTATATTACTTCTTCAAGGGGTGGTATTAATAACTTTGATCAACTAGTTATAAGAACTAGGAACCAGAAGTATCAAGGGGAAAATAGGGTTTGACACCACAAGTATTAAAATACTTGATAAGTCGATAAAAGTCACCAGGACTTAAGAAAGAGAATAATCTCAGTTATATTAATCAAAAAGCTCTGATTACAAATGAAATAGGAAAGCCTATTTATAGTTTTTGAAGGGACTTGGCCGAATAGGTACATGTTGGTTTGGCCAGCTCTTGTACCTTCCTAAAATGACATAATTTTAATGAAAAAACAAGAATTTAATGAAAATACATGCTCTTGGCCGAAAGTTATATGTTGGTTCGGCCCTAAGGATAATTTGAATGCATTTGGAAGTTATTTGGGCGCCAAAATAAAGAGGAAAGAGTCTTTGGCCGAATAGGAAGCATCCCTTGGTGTTTTGGCACCAATTTGATGTCATATGGACTGCACATGCTTGAATGATGCACATGGCAGCCTACTTGAATGCACATGGGCCTTCTTGCAATGATTTGGTGAAGTTGCAACCATAGGATGATGTCTTGAAGTCCTTGGACAACCTAGAGATGAACTAGCTTCAAGGTAAGCTAGGTGAGTGTCTTGGTAGCTAACTAGGTGAGCTATAGCTTGATGAACTCAAGCTAGTTAGCTTTGGTATTCTCAGCTCCTCAACTACTCTCCAAGCTACTTCCACCTACCTTTAGTCCAAAGCTCTCCTCTAGCTAAGTTCAGCTACATGCTAGCTCCTCTAGCTAAGTTGAAGCTCTTTAAGTGATGAAATGAGTTCCCATAATGTTCATGAGCTAGTGTGAGCTGATATGCTTGTCCTTTTAGCTAACAAAGCTACCATAATATGCCTTGTTTTGTGTTTCACCTATAGGAATCAACAAACAAACAAATTAAGCAATGTGTGAGCTCATTTAAGGTAAAATGCATGTTGCCGTGAGATGTTTGAGTGATATAAGCTATGAATGCATGTCATGAGCTAAGTACATAATGATATAACATATGTAAGCTAATGTGTAAGACCTAGGAGCTAAAATGAATGCATATGAGCTAACAAATGAATGATTAAGCATGCTGCCATTTCATGAATGTAATGAATCATTCTTAAATGGATGTAAGATTAATCTAACAAACTTATAACATTGTGTATCAATCATAAAGATATGTGTATATGTTGTATGCATGAATACCATATAACATGGTATTCATAAATGATAAATGGAAGCATGTAATAATAATATCTTGAGAAATTATATGTAATCAAAGCATATATTTGAATAATATGAAAAACATGATCAAATAAGTATAGGATGGAAATAATAATATGATAATTTATACTAACATATTAATGCATGCTTATGATAGAATAAAATGTATAAATGATATAGTATAAGATAAGGTAATGAATAACTCCATTCGAAACAACTTTGAATAACATCCATGGTGTTATCAAGTCATGCAGAAAGTTGGAGCTAGTTTGGATCGTATCATCCTCCCCTTCTTTTAGGCAATTTGTCCTCAAATGAAAGTAGTTTCTCATTGAAGACCTTCTAGATATTGGAAGGATTGAATCCTTATACTTTCCTCCAATAGAAGATTCACATGAAATGTTCAACCTCTTGGCTTCAAATCTAATAACTTCACGTCCTTTGATGGGAGGACACAATGTTTGGAAACAATCACATGTCCTTTGAATGGAAAAAACATATTCCTTCACGAACCAACTTTATCCTTTTACTTTATTCTTTGAATCATCATAATGCTTGAAAAGGACCTCTATCTCTTCAATTCCTTCTTTTAATTCACCATGCTTGTTGGTGAAAATGTTTGTCTCATGGTTGGAGTCATCACGTCGCTTGGTGAAAATAATTATACTTTGATTGACTCCTTGGTGCTGATTTAAATGATCATGTCCTTTTACCTTTGTGCCTCTCCAAATGATTACCTTTAAGGTTGGTAGTATTTCACCATAAGGATGAAACAAGTTGCTGCAACACAAATCAAAGTTAGTAAATGAAAAGCTATTAACAATATAAATGGAAATAGCAAACCATAGAGGATGTTTAATGGGTGTTGGTTGCTTGACGATGGAAAACTCCATTGGTTGCTGAATTCTCTTCAATAGTTGTAATGTACTTGGAGCCTCAATGATCACAACTTGTGGCACTTCAAGTGACACATCTTTTTGAACTTCTAGTGACATAATTGTTGGAACCTCAAAGGACATGTCTTATGGATCACCATAAGTCACGCCTATTGATTCTTTAAAAGACATGTTTCTTGAATCTTCACCTTGAAGTGACATGTCTATTGGACTGTCCTACGCAACAAAAGAAAGAATATGAGTATGATTAGATAAAATATGTTCTTCACCCTCATTTTCCTTTTCTTCTTTGCTTCCAGATTCAATCCTTTCATTTTTCTCTTTTTCAACTCTCTCCAAGCTTATTTGTTTCTCATGCAAAACTTCTCTTTCAACTTTCTTCATGGCTTTAGTTTTCTCCCATTCCACTATACGTGATTGGAGGGTAATCTGGCATTCATGGACTTGACTTGGAAGCATAGGCGCCAATATGATTTTCTTTCCTTGATGTTGGAAAGAATACTTGTTAGAAAATCCATCGTGGGTAACCTTCTTGTCAAACTGCCAAGGACGTCCTAATATAATATGGCATGCACTCATGGGCACCACGTCACAAAGGACTTCATCTTTGTATCTTCCAATTGAGAAAGGTACAATAACTTGTTTGGTTACATTGGCTTCACCCACATCGTTAAGCCACTGAAGTTTGTAAGGGATGTTTGGAAGTCTTTAGACCCAACTTTTCCACCATATGAGTACTTGCTACATTTGTTCAACTTCCTCCATCAATGATCACCACCCAAACTTTATCTCCCACGTGACATTTGGTATGGCAGATGTTCTCTCTCTGTTCATCCTCTTGACTTTGAATGTTCAAAGTCCTTTTGACTACAAAGATGATGGATGGAAGAGACATGTTAGCAAACAAGGAAAAATGAAATGTGTGTAGGACCTTACCAGAATATTACTCTCACAAAGCCTCACGAGTCACTCCAAGGAAACTTGAATGTCACTCAATCCGCTCATGTTTACACTATAGGACTTTAATGGCTTTTACTTGTCATCTTCTGATCTCACACACGCTCCAGCCTTTTTTCTCTCGATTCTCTTATCCCAAGTTCTAGAGAGCTTTACTCAAAACCGTATCAAATAAATTTTTACTTGTTTGGCGTCGGCTGCAAAAGGGTTAGTAGGAATGGAAAACAAAATATAATGAAATGGTGGCTTAAAAATAGAAAGAATAGAACGAAAACACAAGTCACTTCACAACCTTCTATCACCCCAATCAATTTAAAATGGCTTACTTGAATGGCTTGGTGATGAGAAATGTTGATGAGTGCTTCAACTTTCTTTATTTTCTTTCCTTTGTTTTTTTTCTTCTTTTTGAGTGCTGGAATTTTCTTCTTTTGAGTGCTTTGATTTTCTTTGTTGGATTTTTCTTGATTTCTTTCACTTTGCACTTCACTTGCACTTTTTTTTGTATTTTTGTTTTTGTTGTTCTTGAACGTTGCTTTCTTCCACCAAAGCTCTGATTACCGCTTGATGTAAGACACTTGTGTCTCTTCAATTGATTGGGGATCTAAGAAGTAAGCAAAAAAACATGCACAAGTGAATGGCTCAAGAAGAGATGGTTAAAGGTGGTAAACATATGGGTGATTAGGTAGACTATTTAAATAATAAATGATGGAAGCGAAAGATGGTTGATATGGCTATGGTTATGGCGATGAAACAAAGAGGTGGTAGTGTGGATAGTATCTTGAAGAAGTCTTAAAGAAGAACCAATGCTATAGAGAGCAAAGACCCAAACTTTATATTGCTTCTTCAAGGGGTGGTATTAAGGACTTTGACCCACTAGTTATAAGAACTAGGAACCAGAAGTATCAAGGGGAAAAGGGGGTTTGACACCACAAGTATTAAAATACTTGATAAGTCAATAAAAGTCACCAGAACTTAAGAAATAGAATAATCTCACTTATATTAATCAAAAAGGTTTGTTTACAAATGAAATATGAAAGCCTATTTATAGTTTTTGAAGGGACTTGGCCGAATAGGTACATGTTGGTTCGGCCAGCCCTTGTACCTTCCTAAAATGACATAATTTTGAATGAAAAAATAAGACTTTAATGAAAATACATGCTCTTGGCCGAATGGTTATGTGTTAGTTCAGCCCTATGGATGATTTGAATGCATTTGGAAATTATTTGGGCGCCAAAATGAAGAGGAAAGAGTCTTTGGCCAAATAGGAAGCATCCCTTCGTGTTTTGGCACCAATTTGATGTCATTGGAGTGCACATGCTTGAATGATGCACATAGAAGTCTACTTGAATGAACATGGGCCTTCTTGCAATGATTTGGCGAGGTTTCAACCATAGGATGATGTCTTGAAGTCCTTGGGCAGCCTAGAGATGAACTAGATTCAAGGTAAGCCAGGTGAGTGTCTTGGTAGCTAACTAGGTGAGCTATAGCTTGATGAACTCAAGCTAGTTATCTTTGGTATTCTCAGCTCCTCAACTACTCTCCCAACTACTTCCAGCTACCTTTAGTGCAAAGCTCTCCTCCAGCTAAGTTCAGCTTCATGCTAGCTCCTAAGTGATGAAATGAGCTGCCATAACGTTCATGAGCTAGTGTGAGCTGCTATGCTTGTCCTTTTAGCTAACCAAGATACCATAATATGCCTTGTTTTGTGTTTTACCTATAGGAATCAACAAATAAACAAATTAAGCAATGTGAGCTCATTTAAGGTAAAATGCATGCTGTCGTGAGGTGTTTGAGTGATATAAGCTATGAATGCATGTCATGAGCTAAATACATAATGATATAAAATATGTAAGCTAATGTGTAAGACCTAGGAGGTAAAATGAATGCATATGAGCTAACAAATGAATGATTAAGGCTTGCTGCCATTTCATGAATGTAATGAATCATGCTTAAATGGATGTAAGATTAATCTAACATACTTATAACATTGTGTATCAATCATAAAGATATGTGTATATATTGTATGCATGAATACCATATAACATGGTGTTCATAAATGATAAATGGAAACATGTAATAATAATATCTTAAGAAATTATATGTAATCATAGCATATATTTGAATAATATGAAAACATGATCAAATAAGCATATGATGGAAATAATAATATGATAATTTATACTAACATATGAATGCATGCTTATGATAGAATAAAATGTATAAATGATATAGTATAAGATAGGGAAATGAAGAACTCCATTAGAAACAACTTTGAATAACATCCATGGTGTTATTAAGTCATGTAGAAAGTTGGAGCTAGTTTGGATCGTATCATCCTCCCCTTCTTTTAGGCAATTTGTCCTCAAATCAAAGTAGTTTCTCATTGAAGACCTTCTAGATATTGGAAGGATTGAATCCTTATACTTTCCTCCAATAGAAGATTCATATGAAATGTTCAACCTCTTGGCTTCAAATCTGATAACTTCACGTCCTTTGATGGGAGGACACAATGTTTGGGAACAATCACATGTCCTTTGAATGGAAAAAACATATCCCTTCACGAACCAACTTGATCCTTTTACTTTATTCTTTGAATCATCACAATGCTTGAAAAGGACATCTAGCTCTTCAATTCCTCCTTTTAAATCACCATGCTTGTGGTGAAAAAGTTTGTCTCATGGTTGGAGTGATCACGCCGCTTGGTGAAAATAATTATACTTTGATTGACTCCTTGGTGCTGATTTAAATGATCATGTCCTTTTACCTTTGTGACGCTCTGAATGATTGCCTTTAAGGTTGGTAGTATTTCACCATAAGGATGAAACAAGTTGCTGCAACAAAAATCAAAGTTAGTAAAAGAAAAACTATCAACAATATGAATGGAAATAGCAAACCATGGAGGATGTTTAATGGGTGTTGGTTGATTGACGATGGAAAACTCCATTGGTTGCTGAATTCTCTTCAATAGTTGTAATGTACTTGGAGCCTCAATGATCACAACTTGTGGCACTTCAAGTGACACATCTTTTTGAACTTCTAGTGACATAATTGTTTGAACCTCAAAAGACATGTCTTGTGAATCACCACATATCACGCCTATTGATTCTTTAAAAGACATGTTTCTTGAATCTTCACCTTGAAGTGACATGTGTATTGGATTGTCCTACACAACAAAAGAAAGAATAGGAGTAGGATTAGATAAAATATGTTCTTCACCCTCATTTTCCTTTTCTTCTTTGCTTCCAGATTCAATCCTTTCATTTTTCACTTTTTCAACTCTCTCCAAGCATATTTGTTTCTCATGCAAAACTTCTCTTTTAACTTTCTTCATGGCTTTAGTTTTCTCCCATTCCACTATATGTGATTGGAGGGTAACCTGGCATTCATGGACTTGACTTGGAAGCATAGGCGCCAATATGATTTTCCTTCCTTGATGTTGGAAAGAATACTTGTTAGAAAATCCATCATGGGTAGCCTTCTTATCAAACTGCCAAGGACGTCCTAATATAATATGGTACAATAACTTGTTTGGTTACCTTGGCTTCACCCACATCGGTAAGCCACTGAAGTTTGTAAGGGATGTTTAGAAGTCTTTAGACCTAACTTTTCCACCATATGAGTACTTGCTACGTTTGTACAACTTCCTCCATCAATGATCACCACGCAAACTTTATCTCCCACGTGACATTTGCTATGGAAGATGTTTTCTCTCTGTTCATCCTCTTGACTTTGAATGTTCAAAGTCTTTTTGACTACAAAGATGATGGATGGAAGTGACATGTTAGCAAACAAGGAAAAATGAAATGTGTGTAGGACCTTACCAGAATATTACTCTCACAAAGCCTCACGAGTCACTCCAAGGAAACTTGAATGTCACTCAATCCGCTCGTGTTTGCACTATAGGACTTTAATGGCTTTTACTTGTCCTCTTCTGATCTCACACACGCTCCAGCGTTTTTCCTCTCGATTCTCTTATCCTAAGTTCTAGAGAGCTTTACTCAAAACCGTATCAAATAAATTTTTACTTGTTTGGCGTCGGCTGTAAAAGAGTTAGTAGGAATGGAAAACAAAATATAATAAAAGGGTGGCATAAAAGTAGAAAGAAGAGAACGAAAAGGGGTTACTTACCCAAGTCACTTCACAACCTTCTATCACCACAATCAATTTAAAATGGCTTACTTGAATGGCTTGGTGATGAGAATTGTTGATGAGTGCTTCAACTTTCTTTCTTTTCTTTCATTTTTTTTTTCTCTTCTTTTTGAGTGCTAGAATTTTCTTCTTTTGAGTGCTTTGATTTTCTTTGCTGGATTTTTCTTGATTTCTTTCACTTTGTACTTCACTTGCACTTCTTTTTGTATTTTTGTTTTTGTTGTTGTTGCACGTTGCTTTCTTCTACCAAAGCTCTGGTTACCGCTTGATGTAAGGCACTTGTGTCTCTTCAATTGATTGGGGATCTAGGAAGGAAGAAAAACAACCTGCATAAGTGAATGGCTTAAAAAGAGATGGTTAAAGATGGTAAACCTATGGGTGATTAGGTAGACTATTTAAATAATAAATTATGGAAGCGGAAGATGGTTGATATGGCTATGGTTATGGCGATGAAACAAAGAGGTGGTAGTGTGGATAGTATCTTGAAGAAGTCTTAAAGAAGAACCAATGCTATAGAGAACAAAGACCTAGACTTTATATTGCTTCATCAAGGGGTGGTATTAAGGACTTTGACCCACTAGTTATAAGAACTAGGAACCAGAAGTATCAAGGGGAAAGGGGGTTTGATACCACAAGTATTAAAATACTTGATAAGTCGATAAAAGTCACCAGAACTTAAGAAAGAGAATAATCTCACTTATATTAATCAAAAAGGTCTGATTACAAATGAAATAGGAAAGCCTATTTATAGTTTTTAAAGGCACTTGGCTGAATAGGTACATGTTGGTTCGGCCTGCCCTTGAACCTTCCTAAAATGACATGATTTTTAATGAAAAAATAAGACTTTAATGAAAATACATGCTCTTGGTTGAATGGTTATGTGTTGGTTCAGCCCTAAGGATGATTTGAATGCATTTGGAAGTTATTTGGGTGCCAAAATGAAGATGAAAGAGTCTTTGGCCAAATAGGAAGCATCCCTTGGTGTTTTGGCACCAATTTGATGTCATATGGAGTGCTTATGCTTGAATGATGCGCATGGCATCCTACTTGAATGGACATGGGCCTTTTTACAATGATTTGGTGAGGTTGCAACCATAGGATGATGTCTTGAAGTCCTTGGGCAGCCTAGATGATGTAAGGCTCTTCTGAGGCCTTAACAAATAATTATGGATCTAGGAAGGAAGCAAAACAACCTGCAAAGTGAATGGCTTAAAAATAGAATGGTTAAGGGTGATAAACGTATGGGTGATTAGGTGGGTTATTTAATTAAGAGATGGAAGCGGAAGATGGTTGATATGGCTATGGTTATGGTTTATGAAACAAAGGGATGGTTGTGAGGATAGTATCTTAAAGAAGAATCAAAGAAGAACCAATGCTATATAGAGCAAAGACCCAGACTTTATATTGCTTCTTTAAGGGGTGGTATGAAGTACTTTGACACACTAGTTATAAAGAACTAGGAACCAAAAGTATCAAGGTGAAAAGAAAGGGGTTGATGCCACAAGTATAAAATATACTTGATAAGTCGATAAAAGTCACCAGGACTTAAGGAACAGAATAATCTAACTTTAATAAAACAAAAAGTCTGAATACAAATGATAAATGCTTTCCTATTTATAGGAAATGGAGAGACATGGCCGAATAATTACAAGAAGATTCGGCCAGCCTTGTGCCTTCCTAAAATTACATAATTTAATTCATAAATAACTTGAATAAATAGGTGTTGGTTCGGTTGAAGTGTAGGGGTATGTCTCATGGCCGAATAGCACTTGAAACCCTTTAAGTTGGCGCCAAATTGGAGGAGTAATGGTGTTTGGCCGAATGGATAGATGGCCATTCATCTTGGCGCCTAAATGAACCATATGCAAAGCACATGGGGGTTGATCACATGCAAAATACATGGCTTGGCTGAATAGGGAGAGAACTCTTCATCTTGGCGCCTAAATGATCCACATGCAAGGCACATGGGTGTTCTAGAAAGCCTTGTGGTGTAGCCTTGTGCATGGAATGATGGTTGGTCATGCTCTCTCTCTCTTGGGCGTGCATGTGTCTCCTTCAAGCTACCTTGAGTTGTGGAGCTAGCTAGCAAACATGGGCTGTTTGTGAACAAGCTTCATAGCTAAGTCCTTGTGAGTTCCTCAACATTATGTTCAGCTACATTCAACTACCTTTGACATCACTTTTGGCAACTCAGCTCCAAATAGTCCAACTAGCTAAGTTTAGCTAGCCTTAAGCTCCTCCAGCTGAATCGAGCTTCCCTTAGTGTTCCATGAGCTGCCTTGTACTTTGTAAGCTGTTTGTGAGCTGCATATGACGTCCAAATCATTCACCAAGCTACCTCAACGTGCATCATGCTCCAATGTACCTACATGTGCAAGGAAACAAGGTAAGTTCGTGATATTGAGCTAAGACGAGCTAAATACCTTACTGCCATATTTGATTATGGTAATGTGAGCAAAGTTTGAAGGCCATGAGCTAATTATATCATCTCATAGTATGTGTAAGATTATGCATGAGGCTTAAGAGTTAATATGAATGCATATGAACTAACGAAATGCATTATAAGTATACTGCCTTGATGTATAAATAATAATCATGCTTAATATGTTTATAATGCTATCCTAACATGCTTAACATATTAAAATAACAATGTGCCAGATGTATTCATACTAAGTTATTATTTGACTATTAAAACATTATATAACATAACATAGGACGGTGTTAAGTTATTAAATGAATAAAAAGCTTCAAGACACTTAGTTAGGAGAACTTCCCTGAATTGTTTAGCCCTTGACCTAGTAATGGGACCTTGCGGCATGACTTCCAAATCTGGGGTAGGTGCGATCACATCATCCCCTCCTTCTTTTAAGCTATTTTTCCCCAAATCGTGTCCATCCTCAAAGGGTGATAAGTCAGTGATGTTGAATGAGGCACTGACGCCACCAAACTCACTGGGCAATTCGAGTTTATAGGCATTGTTGTTGATCTTTTCTACAATATGAAATGGGCCATCTCCTCGAGGTAGTAGTTTAGACTTCCTTTAGTTTAGAAATCTTTCTTTCCTAAAGTGTACCCACCCAATCTCCCACGTCAAAAGTTACCTTCTTCCTTCCTTTGTTTGCTTGCTGTTCATATTGTCTTGTTCTCCTTTCAATGTTGTCCTTGACTTGTTGATGGAGTCTTTTAACAAATTCTGCCTTGTTCTTTCCATCTTTGTTTACTATTTGATCACAAGGTAAAGGAAGTAAGTCCAAAGGAGTTAAAGGATTGAAACGATACACTACCTCAAATGGAGAATATTTGGTTGCCGAGTGAATGGTTCGATTGTATGCAAACTCCACGTGTGGTAGGCGTTCTTCCCATGTCTTGATGTTTTTCTTGATAATGGATCGTAGTAGCGTTGATAAAACTCTATTAACTACTTCAGTTTGACCATCCGTTTGAGGATGACATGTATTAGAGAATAGTAGTTTTGTGCCGATTTTGCTCCGCAGAGTCCTCCAAAAGTGACTTAAGAACTTAACGTCTCTATCTGACACAATGGTTCGAGGAAGTCCATGTAACCTTACCACTTCTCAGAAGAATAAGTTAGCAACATGAATAGAATCATTGGTCTTGTGACATGGTATAAAGTGAGCCATCTTGGAGAATCGATCAACCACCACAAATATTGAATCCTTTCCACTCTTTGTTTTTGGTAAGCCCAAAACAAAGTCCATTGAGATATCTATCCATGACATGGTTGGTATTGGCAAGGGCATGTATAATACATGAGGCATGACCCTTGATTTTGCCTTTTTACATACTAAACACCTCTCACATACCTTTTCAACATACCTCTTCGTCTTTGGCCAAAAAAGGTGTTCTTTCAGAATGCCAAGAGTCTTTTCGACTCCAAAGTGTCCCATGAGTCCTCCTTCATGCGCTTCTTTAGTTAACACTTCTCGCATGGAACCTTGTGGAATACATAATCGTCCTTCTTTGAAAAGATATCCATCATGCTGATAATATTTGTCATGAGCACCTGTTTCACATAACTTATACCTTTCTCCAAAGTCCAAATCAGTAGCATAATGTTCCTTAATGAATGAAAAACCAAGAAGTTTGGAATCCAAATTATTAAGTAAGACATACATGCGTGAAAAAGCATCTGCCACGACATTATTCTTTGAGTCAAAACGGCACCTATACCAATTCTAGAAGCATCACATTCTATTTCAAAAGTTTTATCAAAATTAGGAAGTACCAGAAGCGGTGCTTTAGTCAAGCATTCCTTGATGGCCCTGAATGCTTCTTCTTGTTCTTTGCCCCATTCAAAGGTAGAATTATTTTTAATTACCCCAGTTAAGGGAGAGACAATAGAACTAAAATTGGGCACAAATCTCCGGTAAAAACTTGCAAGTCCATGAAAACTTCTGACTTGGCTTATTGATGTAGGTCTTGGCCAGTCCTGAATTGCTTTAATCTTTTCTAGATCTACTTCAAGTCCCTGTGAACTTATAATAAATCCTAAGAATGTAAGCTTGTTAGTGCAAAAAGAACATTTTTGAAGGTTAGCATAAAGTTTCTCTTTTTAGAGAGTTTCAAGTACTGACCTCAAATGTTGCACATGATCATCCAAAGTATGACTATAAATCAAAATATCATCGAAATATACCACACAAAACTTACCAATAAAAGCCCGAAGTACATGGTTCATTAACCTCATGAAAGTACTAGGTGCATTGGTAGTCCAAAGGGCATAACCACCATTCGTACAATCCTTGCTTTGTTTGAAAGCAGTTTTCCATTCATCTCCTTTCGCATCTAATGATGATATCCACTTTTAAGATCATTTTGGAGAAGATGGTGGCACCACTTAGTTCATCCAGCATATCGTCAAGCCTTGGAATTGGATGTCGGTATTTGATAGTGATCTGATTAACTGCTCGGCAATCTACACACATTCTCCATGAACCATCCATCAAACACCAAAAGGAAGTACAATTTTCATTTATTTGTATTCAATCGTGTTTTTACTTATGTGAGTTATCTTTCTATTCAGGTCATGTACATTCAAAACACTTTTTTCAAGGACATGACTTATGAAAGTAATCTTTTCATAAAGATCCCTATTGCATCTATTGGATGGGAGGACATTAAAGAGAAATCGCCTTTCGATTTGAGGATAAATTGCCTAAAAGAAAGGGGATGATGAGATCCTCTCTAGCACCAACTTTCTTCATGACATACTCACATCATTAAAGATCCATCAAGCTCAATCAAATTCCTTACTTTATCCTTTATTATCTTCTTTATGCATCACTTAATGTTATAAGCATGCTTTTACTCTTTAAACTATGCTTGAATAATCATATGTTATCATTCAATTGCATACTATATGATTTTCATGCATAACATATGTTTCCATATCTTTACTTAGCTTTATATTATGTTTACATATATTTTAGATTCATTTATTACGTTTGCATATCATTTATATATCATGGCAGCATGAATTCATTTATTTATTAGCTCATGTCATGTTATGTTTACATTAGCTCACTAGCTTTAAATCAATATTTCTTTAGCTCATTTGCATGTATGCATCTCTTTTCTAGCTCATACATGTTTTCTTAAAGCTCATGAACGTCCTATGCCTTCTATCTAGCTTATATACATGTTATCTTAGCTTCTAGATGATCATTCATAGCTCATCTTCAGCTCATACACAAGGAAATTAGCTCAATTGATGAAAGGTTACCTTACACACAATGGGACCTTTCATGACAAGTTGCTGCCCATTGCATACCATGTCACATAGGTGCACGTTGGTGAGCTTGTTGTATCCAAATAAAGCTTAATTTGCAAAGAGACATGAGGCAACCCTCACCACCATTTGGCCACACGCTTAGAACATGCCTAGCACATGTCCAAGGCTTGGCGCAAAAGTGGAGGGATGTATATCTATTCGGCCAAGGGAGATGTCTTCAACCGAATGGTCATGCTCCTACATGAAGGGTTTACCGAACCAACACCAAGGCCAAGGGGTATCTTCATTCATCCATACATCATGCATTTTCATTTAAAGTTATCTATCTAGCCGAATATGCATGTAATTATTCCGCCAGCCCTTCCAAATCCTATAAATAGGAAGGCTTATTCATTTGTAAACTCAACCCTTTGAAAAATATAAACTCTTTGTGAGAAATTCTCTCTTGCAAGTTCTTTAAGAACTTTATCGATTAAGCAAACTTTCTAAAACTGTGGCGGCAATCCCTTTCCTTGATACTTTGAGTTCCTAGTTTTCATAACTAGAGGGTTCAATTCCTTTCATACCATATCTAACTTAAGTTTATATAGAATGGGGTTAAACTTTCTATAGTTTTTCTTTCTCTTTAACTTATTTAAGATACTACCTTCATCCTTCAATATTTCATCATTTTCACGCCTACACCATCACCATTTCCATTACCATTTCAACACCATTGAAACATCATTCATTATTCATCAAGCTCAATATCCATCATCACCATTGGAAGCTGAATCACTTTTACAACTTACCTTTGATAACAACTCTACCCTTTCATTTCTTATTATTTCATCTCTTTCTTAATTTCTTATTCCATTCTAACCATTTCTTTCATTTATTTGTGCAGATTACTTATTAATACAAGTGTGGCATTTGGTGTCTCTCCTAGATATGGAAACAATAAGGCTGTCAACTTCTCCAAGCTTGGATAGCCTTACATATTTACTTACCTTTATATTATGTTTTACATATGTTTTACATTTATTTATTATGTTTGCATATCAATTACATATCATGGCAGCATGTATTCATTCATTTATTAGCTCATGTCAAGTTATTCTAACTCATGTTATGCTTACATTAGCTCACTAGCTTTAAATCCATGTTTCTTTAGCTCATTTGCATGTATACATCTCTTTTCTAGCTCATACATGTTTTCTTAAAGCTCATAAACGTCCTATACCTTCTATCTAGCTTATATACATGTTATCTTAGCTTCTAGACGATCATGCATAGCTCAAATCACTCAAATACCTCACGACAACATCCATTTTACCTTAAATGAGCTCACACATTGCTTACTTGATTTGTTTGTTGATTCCTATAGGTGAAACACAAAGCAAGGCATATCATGAACGTTATGACATCTCGTTTCATCACTTAAGGAGCTTCAACTTAGCTGGAGGAGCTAGCATGTAGTTGAACTTAGATGGAGGAGAGATTTGGAACAAATTGCTGAAAAGTGGACTAGATGTAACTGGAAGTAGCTGGGAGAGTAGCTGAGGAGCTAAGAAGACCAAAGCTATAGCTCACCTAATTAGCTACTAAGGCACTCCCTTAGCTTACCATTGAAACTAGTTCATCTCTAGGCTACCCATGGACTTCAAGACATCATCCTGTGGTTGCAACCTCACCAAAGCATTGCAAGAAGACTCATGTGCATTCAAGTAGGCTTCCATGTACTTCATTCAAGCATGTGTACTCCATGTGACATTATATAGGCGCCAAAACACCAAGGGATACATCTTATTCGGCAAAAGACTCATTCTTCTTCATTTTGGCGCCAAATAACTTCCAAAGGCATTCAAAACATCCTTAGGGTGGATCCAACACCTTACCATTTGGTCAAGAGCATGTATATTCATTAAAATAATGTATTTTAATTAAAAATCATGTATTTTCAAAGGGTTTTCAACCTTATCCGAACCATCATGTGTCTATTTGGCCTAAACCCTTTGAAAAATTTAAATATGCTATTGCATTTCATTTGTAAACAACCCTTTGATTAATACAAACTCTTTGTGAGAAATCTCGCTTGCAAGTTCTTTAAGAACTTTATCGATTAAGCAAAATTTTCTAAGTTTGTGGCGTTAATCCTTTCCTTGATACTTTGAGTTCCTAGTTTTCATAACTAGAGGGTTCAAGTCCTATCCTACCATCCCTTACTTAAGTTTATAAAGAATGGGGTTAAACTTTCTATAGTTTTTCTTCTTCTTTAACTTATTTAAGATAATATGATACAATCACGTTTTCACCTATAAAGGGAGTACTCTTGAACATCTTTATTCTGAATCTACTTTATATTGTTTATATACTATGCTTATATAATACATTTCATGATAAGAATACTTGTTATGTAGTTAAATAATAACTTAGTATGAACACAGCATGCACATTGATATTTAAGCATGTTAGGATAGTCTTATAATCATATTAAGCATGATTATCATATATACATCAAGGCAGCATAATTATAAATCATTTCATTAGTTCATATGCATTTATATTAGCTGTTAAGCTTCATGCATTATCTTACACAAATTTTGAGATGATATAATTAGCTCATGACCTTCAAACATAGCTCACATTACCATAATCATACATGGCAACAAGGTAGTTAGCTCCTAACAGCTCAATATCATGGACTTACCTTGTTTCCTTACACATATAGGTACAATGGAGTGTGATGCACGTTGAGGTAGCTTGGTGGATGATTTGAACGTAATATCCAGCTCACAAACAGCTCACAAAGTACAAGGCAACTCATGGAACATTAAGGAAAGCTCGATTCAGCTGGAGGAGCTTAAGGCTAGTTAAACTCAGCTTGTTGGACTATTTGGAGCTGAGTTGCCAAAAGTGATATCAATGGTAACTGAATGTAGCTGAACATGTTGTTATGGAGCTCACAAGGACTCGGCTAGGAAGCTTGTTCACAAACAACCCCATGTTTGCTAGTTAGCTCTACACACAAGCTAGTTTGGAAGGAGACACATACACGCCCAAGAAAGAGCACATGACCATCCATCATCACATGCACAAGGCTGTACCACAAGGCTCCCTAGAGCACCCATGTGTGTGCCATATGAATAGCCCCCACGTGTCTTGCGTGTGATATCATTTAGGCACCAAGATCCCTCTCCCTACTCGGCCTAGCGTCATCTCTCATCTAATTTGGCGCTAACATGAAGGGACACAAGAACTATTCGTCCAAGGGTTATTACCCTCCATTTAAACTGAACCATCATCTCTATTTTATAATTAAGTTATGACTCTATAGGAAGGCACAACGCTAGCTGAATCCCCTTGTAATCATTCGGCCATGCCTCTCCATTTCCTATAAATAGGAAAAGTAAATATCATTTGTATTCAAACCTTTTTGATTAATATAAGTGAGATTATTCTCTTCCTTAAGTCCTGGTGACTTTTATCGACTTATCAAATATTTTATACTTGTGGCATCAACCCCCTTTTCACCTTGATACTTCTGATTCCTAGTTCTTATAACTAGTGGGTCAAAGTACTTAATACCACCCCTTAAAGAAGTAATATAAAGTCTGGGTCTTTTCTCTCTATAGCATTGGTTCTTCTTTGAGTCTTCTTTGAGATACTATCCTCACCACCAGCCCTTTGTTTCATCAAGCCATAACCCATAGGCATATCAATCATCTTCCGCTTCCATATCTCATCAAAACAGCCCACCTATTCACCCACACATTTACCACCCATATGTTTACACGCTTAACCATCTCTTTTTGAGCCATTCACTCGTGCAGGTTGTTTTGTTTCCTTCCTAGATCCACAAACAATTGAAGAGGTACAAGCATCTTACATCATACCATCTTCATCCTTTCCATTTTCCATCATATTCATGCCAACACCATCACCATTTCCATAAACCTTTCATCACCATTGAAGCATTCCTTCATTCATCATTAAGGCAATGTGCAATAACATCATTGGAGGCCAAATTCATGTTCCATTGAAGGAAACTTCTACATCACTTTCGCATCCACTTTGATAACATTTATACTTTCATTTCGTTATCATTTCCATTTCATGTTCTTAGTTTATCATTCTATTAACCATTTTTTTTAATTTGTGCAGATTACTTATAATTCAAGTGTGGCATTTGGTGTCTCTCCTAGATCGGGAAACAACAAGTGATGTGAGAACATCTATGACAACAAAAGAAGCTGATCTGGAGGTCTTACCAATAGGATATATCACACGTTCTAAGGCAAAACATTTTAGGGAAGTTCTTTCTCTCAAGTGTTTTCAAATTTCGGAATCATTTCATAATGTTTATGCCTTAGAAATGAACCATTTTAATATGTTACATACTGATATGTAACGCCATCTTAGTTATACTAAGTAATTATATGCATTCATATTCCTCATGGCAACATATTTATCATTCCATCATGCATATTGTTATTTAAATATGTTAAAGCATGTTAGAATAATCTTGCATTCACATTCATCATGACAACATATTTATCATTTATGTTATTAGCTGATATGCATTCATTTTAGTTCTTACGTTTTAAATATTAAGTTCCCTATATTATATGATGACATTTGTAGATCGTAACATGCACTCATAAGCCCATAAGAACTTAAACATGACGACAACAAGTATTCAATTCATAACAGACCAATGCCATTAAATTACTTGTTTTCCTTGCACATGTAGGTACAAATAGCCTGGTACACGTTGGTAACAGCCTGGTGGAACATTATAAAGACATATATAATTCACTAGAGCATGGTACACGTTGATAACAGCTTGGTTGAGCATTATAAAGACAAACAATTCATTAAAGCATTATACACATTGGAAGACATAAACAACTAGTGGGGCACTAAGTGGGGCACAAGACAGCATTATCAGATTCTTTAGCACACCCATGATGTTGCACATGGCTAGCATTAATTATGTCCACAAGATAAAACTTCCAGATTATCTAAAACACCCATGTGCTTCCATATGACCAGCAAATAATGTGAAAGACGTGTAACTCCACTTGGAACCAACTTGAAGAAACATAAGTGCTATTCGGCCATGAAGATATGTTTCCACATTTCCACCGAACCAACACCGTTTATTTAATGATTAATTATGTATTAAATCATGTCTTTTAGTAAGGCATAATGGCTGGCCAAAACTACCCTGTGTCCTATACGGCTAAACCCTTTCAAACTCTTTAAATAAGCTTTGTTATTTCATTTGTAATCAGAATTTTCATGAATTAAAATTATTGTGAGGTTTTCTCTCAATGTTAGTTCTTCTTAGAACTATTTTCTTGACATTTCATGTTTGATCTTGTTGTGTCAAACCTTGATACTTCGGGTTCTTAGATTGCTATCTAACGGGTCAAAGTCCTTGGACATTGAATGTATAAGGTTTGGGTTTATACTTGTTAGTATAGGTTCTTCCTTGTTCTTTGTTGTTATCTAAATTTCCAGCACCTTAAATTCCTTCTTTTACCTATCTTTTATTCTTCATTTCTTAAGTCATTTTCGTCCATAACATTAACCATACAACCCCACCATCATCCTTATTTTCAAGTAAGTTTGCTGCAGAGGATTTGCTACTCTGTTCTAGATCCGTTACAATTGAAGAGGTCCTCAATCAACGGGCTGCCTCGTATCATATGGTAATCAGAGCAAAGGTTTGAACCAAGTAAGAAATTCATCTTGAAAGTAAAAAACAATTATTCCAAAATTTTAAAAAAATGTTATGGTAATGAGATGAAGAAAAATGCAATGATCTTGTGTTCTTCAACATTGAAATGCTTTGATTGTATTGGTGACAGTCTCGTTGTAAGCATTTCTTTGAAGTAAGTTTTACTGATTTCTTTTTATCTCTTCTTTCTTGGTTTTTGCCTTTAAATTTTAGCCTTTTTTCATTATTTTCCAATTTCCATTAACCTTTGTTGTTTCCTCTAGCCGATACATTTGACAGATTCTGAAAGATCGAATTTAGTTCATAAAAGAACTGATTACGAGGGAACGAGTGGAAAAGACACATTGAGCGTGTGAGATCAGAAAGGGAGACAGAAAAGAGCCATTAAAAGTTTCTCCTGAGTGAAGCACGGGTGTTGAGTGATTGAGTGCAATTCTGATTTCTTTGGAGCGAAATTGTGAGAATCTTTGTGTGTGTATTGTGAGGTCCTATATACATTAATTATTTTTTTTGTCTTGTTTTATTTTACTAATATGGCAGGTTCTAGTAATAGCAATCCGGGTTATCAACCACCAAATTTACAAATGCAAGCAATTACCCGTGAGATACAAAGAATGTTAAGGGCTGAACTTGAGGCTATACATTCTAGAATTGACAAAATCGATGGAGGATCACCATCTCATCATAATGAAGAGATTAATGATGAAAACGAAATTGATCAACCTCTGAGATTGAATCAAAGACATGGACATGCATTTGATGATAATTTGGCTAACATAAAAGTTGCAATTCCATCTTTTCAGGGACGAATAGATCCTGATGCATATTTAGCATGGGAGAGTAAAGTTGAGCATGTTTTTGAGTGCTATAATTACTCAGAACAAAAGAAGGTTCATTTGATAGCAATGGAGTTTGTTGATTACGCTCTCGTTTGGTGGGATCAATTGTTGATCAGTAGAAGAAGAACTAGTGAGGGTCTAGTGAACACGTGGGTAGAAATAAAGTGAGTCATGAGAAAATGGTTTATACCATCTCATTATCATCGTGATTTATTTTAGAAATTACAAAACTTGAAATAGGGTAATCGAAGTGTTGAAGATTACTACAAGATGGAAATGGCCATGATGCGTGCAAATATCGAGGAAGATAGAGATGCAACTATGGCACGTTTTCTTACAGGTTTAAATTTTGAAGTTGCTAACATTGTTGAGTTACAGCATTATGTCAAGTTGGATGAAATGGTGCATATGGCAACCTAAATAGAAAAGCAACAACGTAGAAAGTCTTCTTACCGAGGTAATACTCCTTCTAAAGTTTTCTCTAATCCATTATTCACTCCTAACAATGCCAGGAAGTAAAAACCGCTAAAGATTAAGAAAAGAACAGAAGCAAGTAGTGCAACGCCTTCCTTTTTTGAAGTTGGACGTGGAAAGCAACATATGTAACCAGAACGCACAAGAGACATCCAATGCTTCAAATGCCTTGGAAAATGGCATATTGCAAGTCAGTGTCCTAATTGTAAGACAATGTTGATGCGTGAGAATGGGGATATAGAGTCTGAATCTGAAGATGATGAACA
Source organism: Hibiscus syriacus (assembly GCF_006381635.1). Taxonomy (NCBI): domain Eukaryota; kingdom Viridiplantae; phylum Streptophyta; class Magnoliopsida; order Malvales; family Malvaceae; genus Hibiscus; species Hibiscus syriacus. Next base: position 789,477 of record NW_024062407.1, read on the forward strand.
AGACACCCCTATAGTGGACGATGATGAAGATGATGACCAATTATAGACTTATGCAATAGGTGAAGCACTTATGATTAAGAGAAGTTTGAATGCACATCCGATTCAAGATGAGTAGCAACAAGAGAACATCTTTCATACAAGATGTCATGTAAATGATAAGGTATGTGTTGTGATTATTGATAGTGGTAGTTGTACTAACGTTGCAAGTTTTGTTATGGTTGACAAGTTAGGGCTAAAAATAACAAAGCCTCCTGATCCATACAAGCTACAGTGGTTGAATGATGCTGGAGAGTTAAAGGTCACTAAACAAGTTCTTGTGCCATTTTCCATTGGAAAGTACAAGGATGAAGTGATGTGTGATGTTGTGTCAGTGGATGCCACTCATTTGTTATTGGGACGTCCGTGGTAGTTTGATAAAAAGATGATGCATGATGGTTTCACAGATAGATATTATTTTATGAATGCAATAAAGAAAATCACCTTAGCACCTTTGACACCAAGTCAAGTGCAAGAAGATCAAGTTCATTTGAAAAGAAAAATGAAGAAGCAAAAAGGAAGAAAAAGATAAACATGTATGCAAGTAGAAAAGAAATCAGGAAACGTCTTTTCTCTTAGCAGTCTTTACTTATTTTAATGTATAAGAAGCACTAATTATTGGTTGAAATTCCCAATGATTTGCATGTGTCTATTGCATCTCTTTTGCAGGAATTTGAAGATGTGTTTCCAGATGAGACACCCAGTGGATTGCCACCTATTCAGGGCATTGAGCATCATACTGACTTTATTTCGGGGGCCACTATTCCAAATAGGCCATCATATCGAAGTAATCCAGAAGAAACGAAATAAATTATGAAGAAAATCACTGAGTTAATGGAGAAGGGTTACATTCGAGAGAGCTTGAGTCCATATGCTGTACCCATGTTGTTGGTGTCAAAGAAAGATGGAATGTGGAGAATGTGTGTCAATTATCAAGCTGTGAATCAGATTACTAACAAATATCAACATCCTATTCCTCACCTTGATGATATGCTTAATGAATTATGTGCTGCGAGTATCTTATCTAATGTGGATTTAAAGAGTGTATATCATCATATTCGAATACGAGAAGGCGATGAATTGAAGAAAGCCTTCAAAATGAAATTGGGTTTGTATGAATGGTTAGTGATGCCTTTTGGTTTAACTAATGCACCTAGTACATTCATGCGGCTAATGAATCATGTTTTACGACCTTATATTGAAAAGTATTACGTTGTGTATTTTGATGACATTCTTATCTACATCAAGTCGTTGCTGGAACATGAGGAACATTTGAGAAATGTTCTTGGCACGTTGAGAAAAGAAAGGTTGTTCTATAATTTACCGAAATGTGTATTTTGTACTGATAAGCTTACCTTTCTTGGTTTCATTGTTAGTGCCCAGGGAGTAGAAGTAGATCCTAAAAAAGTGAAGGTAATTCAGGAATGGCCTCAACCGACGTCGATAACTCAAGTTAGATCTTTTCATGGTTTAGCTAGTTTTTATTGTCGGTTCGTATCTAATTTCAGTTCCATTACTGCACCCTTAACCGGAATTATAAAGAAGAATTAAATCTTTAATTGGGGTAATGAACAGGAGGAAGCCTTTTCAAAAATAAAGGATTGTTTGACTAAGGCACCAGTGTTAGCCTTACCTAATTTTGATAACATGTTTGAGATTGAGTGTGATGATTCAGGTATAGGAATTGGAACAGTCTTGTCACAGAAAAGTGACCTATTGCATATTTTAGTGAGAAGTTGAGTGGTTCCACCTTAAACTATCCAGTTTATGATAAGGAGATGTATGCATTAGTTCGAGCACTTGAGACGTGGCAACAATATCTTTTGCCGAAAGAGTTTGTGATTCACACCGATCATGAGACTTTGAAACACATTACAGGCCAGCATAAATTGAATAAAAGGCATGCTAATTGGGTTGAATTTTTGGAGTCTTTTCCTTATGTCATTCGATATAAAATGGGTAAAGACAATGTTTTTAGCAGATGCCTTGTCCCACAGGTATATACTTCTGAATTATTTGTATTCTCATTTGATTGGTTTTGCTTATATTAAAGATTTATATGCCACTGACCCTGATTTTGGAGAAAGATATATAGCATGTAAAAAGGGTGAAGATGAGAAGTTTTATCGACATGATGGCTATCTTTTCAAAGAAGTAAGAATCTGCATTCCTCAAGGGTCAATTCGAGAAGTCCTTGTTCGAGAAGCACATAAAGGTGGACTTATGGGACATTCTGGAGTTACTAAGACGTTACACATTCTGAAGGAGCATCTATTCTGGCCTAAGATGTGTAGGGACGTTGAAAGAATATGTGAACGTTGTGTAACATGTAAGAAAGCAAAATCGAAGGTTCTACCACACGGTATGTATTTACCTTTACCTATTCCTGATTCTCCTTGGCTGGATATTTCGATGGATTTTGTGTTGGGATTGCCTAAAACTACGATAGGTAGAGATAGTATCTTTGTTGTGGTTGATAGATTTTCAAAGATGGCACAATTCATTGCGTGTCATAAAATTGATGATGCTACTAATGTGGCCAACTTGTTTTTCAAGGAGATTGTTCATTTACATGGAATTCCTAGGTCTATTGTTTATAACAGAGATGTTAAGTTCTTGAGTCATTTCTAGAGGACTCTTTGGTGCAAATTGGGAATGAAACTGATGTTTTCCACTACGTTTCATCCTCAAACTGATGGACAAACTAAGGTTGTAAATCGAGTTTTATCTAACTTATTGCGTTCCATCATTAAAAAGAACATTAAGACATGGGAAGATTGTTTACCGCATGTTGAGTGTTCCTATAACATTATGTTCATTCTACTACTAAATTTTCACAATTTGAGATTGTTTACGGCTTTAATCCTTTAACTCCTATGGATTTGTTGCCATTCCCTCAAGAACAGGTTATGAACAGGGACAAAAAGTTTAAGGTAGACTATGTGAAAAGGTTGCATCAAATGGTTAAGGAAAATCTAGAGCGAATGACTCAACAGTACGAGAAGAAAGCAAATAAAGGTCATAAGCGACTTACCTTCGATGTTGGAGATTGGGTTTGGGTTCATTTTTGAATGGAACTTTTTCCAGCCCAACGATGTTCTAAGTTGTTACCACGAGGAGATGGTCCATTTCAAGTGTTGGAGAAAGTGAACGATAACGCTTATGAGTTAGATTACTAGGTGAATTCAATGTAAGTGCTACATTTAACGTTTTTGATTTATCCCCTTATGATGTTTTTGCAGATTTGAGGTCAAATCTTTTTCAAGAAGGGGGGATGATGTGAGCACATCTATGACAGCAAAGGAAGCTGATCTGGAGGTCTTACCAATAGGACCTATCACATGTTCTAAGGCAAAACATTTTAGGGAAGTTCTTTCTCTTAAGTGTTTTCAAATTTCGGAATCATTTCATAATGTTTATGCCTTAGAAACAAAGCATTTTAATATGTTACATACTGATATGTAATGCCACCTTAGTTATACTAAGTAATTATATACATTCATATTCCTCATGGCAGCATACTTATCATTTCATCATGCATATTGTTATTTAAATATGTTAAAGCATGTTAGAATAATCTTGCATTCACATTCATCATGACAACATATTTATCATTTATGTTATTAGCTCATATGCATTCATTTTAGTTCTTACGTTTTAAATATTAAGTTCCCTATATTATATGATGACATTTGTAGCTCGTAACATGCACTCATAAGCCCACAAGAACTTAAACATGCATGGCATCAAGTATTCAGTTCATAACAGACCAATGCCATTAAATTACTGGTTTTCCTTGCACATGTAGGTAAAAACAACATGGTACATGCTGGTAATAGCATGGTTGAGCATTATAAAGACATATATAATTCACTAGAGCATGGTACACGGTGATAAAAGCCTGGTGGAGTATTATAAAGATATATATAATTCACTAGAGCATGGTACACGTTGATAACAACTTGGTGGAGCATTATAAAGACATATACAATTCAATAAAGCATTATACACGTTGGAAGACATAAACAACTAGTGGGACACTAAGTGGGGCACAAGACAGCATTATCATATTCTCTAGCACACCCATGATGTTGCACATGGCCAGCATTAATTCTATGCACAAGATAGAACTACTAGATTATCTAAAACACCCATGTGCTGCCATATGACCAGCAAATAATGTGAAAGACGTGTAACTCCATTTGGAACTAACTTGAAGAAACATGAGTGCTATTCGGCCATGAAGATATGTTTCCAGATTTTCACCGAACCAACACCTTTTTTTCATTATTAATTATGTATTAAATCATGTCTTTTAGTAAGGCATAATGGCTGGCCAAAACTACCATGTGTCCTATATAGCTAAACCCTTTCAAACTCTTTAAATAAGATTTGTTATTTCATTTGTAATCAGAATTTTCATTAATTAAAATTATTGTGAGGTTTTCTCTCAATGTTGGTTCTTCTTAGAAATATTTTCTTGACATTTAAAGTCTAATCTTGTTGTGTCAAACCTTGATACTTTGGGTTCTTTGATTGCTATCTAACAGGTCCAAGTCCTTAAACATTGAATGTATAAGGTTCGGGTTTATACTTGTTAGTATAGGTTCTTCCTTGTTCTTTGTTGTTATCTAAATTTCCAGCACCTTAAATTCCTTCTTTTACCTATCCTTTATTCTTCATTTCTTAAGTCATTTTCGTCCATAACATTAACCATACAACCCCACCATCATCCTTATTTTCAAGTAAGTTTGTTGCAGAGGAATTGCTTATTTCGTTCTATATCCGTTACAATTGAAGAGGTCCTCAATCAACGGGCTGCCTCGTATTAATAAGGCTGTCATATTCTCCATCATTGAAGAAGCTTGGATAGCTTTACATCAAGCGGTATTCATAGCTTATTTGGATTGACATACAAAGTGCTGCAGCAAAAAGGAAAAAAAGAAAAAAAATCTAAAACAAAAGAAAAGTACTCCTATATCAAATAAGGAGTACAAAAAGAAAAGCAAAAGAAAAAAGTAATTCAAATCAAAGTTCCAGCAAAGAAATGTTGCAATTACATTAAAAAAAGAAGAACATTACAAACTGCCCAACATCAAACTTGAAGGAGGTATTTTTTATTTCTTGTAAAGGAAGATTGTAAGTGTTGCAACTTGGGTTGTAAGTTATCTTCATTTTTTTCTTTACTTCAAACATTATATTTTCTTTCATTATTATCTATTCATTACCTTATCTTTTCTTACCTATTTTATCCTACCTTAACCGTCTCCATTTCTATATTAACCATTCCCTTTAGTCAACGCAACAAACAAAGAAAACTTGCTCAATCTTGAGTTAGTTCTCTAAAGGACCCAAAAAGAGAGAATTGAGAGGAAAAAGGTAACAGAGAGGGTGAGAACATAAGGGATCCAAAAAAGCCAAGAAAACATATCCCCGAGTGCAAACACGAGTGTGAGTGGAGAGAAATCTGAATTTTTTTGGAGTGACCAAGTGTGGCTTTGTGAGTGCACTGGTAAGGTTTTAATTTTTTTATTTTCTACTAACAATGTCTTGTGATCTTCCATCTTTCCAAACATTGGAGGTGAACAACAAAGAACAAACACATTTCACACTCGTTGCCATGTAAATGGTAAAGTGTGTCTTGTAGTTATTGACGGAGGAAGTTGTACAAATATTGCAAGCATATACATGGTGAACAAATTGGGGCTTACAACGATTAAACATTCCAACCCATATGAATTGCAATGGTTGAAAGACGAGGAAGATTTGAAGGTCACTGAACAAGTACTTGTGCCATTTGCAATCGGAAGGTACAAAGATGAGATTCTATACGACGTGGTGTCTATGAGTATGAGTCATTTACTGTTTGGACGACCATGGCAATATGACAAGCGAGCCACCCATGACGGATTCACCAATTGGTTCTCATTTGCATATGAAAGAAAGAATATTACATTGGAACCTTTATTGCCAAATCAAGTGCTTCAAGAGAAAATCCTTCTACGGAGAAACAATGAAGCAATGAAGAAGCAACTTGAAGGAGAACATTTGGGGGAAAGTTCAAACGAAGGAATACAGTTTGAAATTGAACAAAACGATGAATATGATGACAATCAAAGAGTGGACGAAGAAGACGTTGGAGTTGAAAATGAGAAAGTTGAAAAGGATGAATTTGGATTCAAAAAGAATGATGAACAACCGAATTTTATCTAATAATACTTTTTCTCCTATTCTTGATTTTTCTTTGATGCAGGGTAATGAAAAGACTTCAAGGGATGATACAATCATGTTGCTAATCATAAATATTATCAAACAAAAACCATGTTTCATAAAGGAGTTTCAAATGATGGAACAATATAATTGTTCATCAAGAACAAGCGTTCAATGCTATTCACAAACACTAATGGGTTTGTTTTCTCTACTCTTTTGGAATTGATTTTCTTTTCTAATCTAATTGTTGTTGTAGGAAATGAAAGAAGACATAAGTTTGAGAAATATTTTCACCAGAAGATGAGAGGAAACAAAGAAAATGATTGAAAAAAATTCTACCATGATGTTTCCAACCATCACCAAAGAGAAGTTGAAGGAATAAGTGCCTTTTCCAAAAGACACAATGGTTCGAGCCAAGCAATAGTTCAAAGGACAAATCCCTTCACCAATGAATATGATGTTTCAAAACAATACAAAGGAATTGACGTGATCTTCCAACTTGAAGGATTTCAAAGGTTAAGACTCTTCACTAATAATCATGATGATTCAAATGTTGAAGACGAAGAGTTTTATACCTTCTCCAAAGGATGTGTTATTTCCATCAAAGAGATTGTTCAAAAGACATGCTTTATCAATGAAGGATATGATGTTTCCAAAAGACATCAAGGAGGACTCTAAGAGGCAAGTCTTTACACTAAGATATGTTGAATCAAAACAACACAAACGAGATAGAACAATGATGTTGAACATTTCATGGGGAACATCTTCCCAAGGAGAACATAATGATTCAATCCTTCCTACATCAAGAAGGTCTTCAATGAGAAATGAGAAACTACTTTGATTTGAGGACAAATGGCCTAAAAGAAGGGGAGGATGATATGATCCAAACTAGCTCCAACTTTCTCCATGACTTGATCACATCATGGATGTTATTCAAAGTTGATTCCAAGGGAGTTGTTTCTTACTTTATCCTTTATTAACTTCTATATGCATCATTTAATGTTATAAGCATACTTTTGCACCTTAAAATATGCTTGAATAATCATATGTTATCATTCACTTGCATACTATATGATTTTCATGAATAGCATATGTTTCCACATCTTTACTTAGATTTATATTATGTTTTACATATGCTTTATATTCATTTATTATGTTTGCATATCATTTACATATCATGGCAGCATGTATTCATTCATTTATTAGCTCATGTCATTTTATTCAAGCTCATGTTATGTTTAAAGTAGCTCACTAGCTTTAAATCCATGTTTCTTTAGCTCATTTGCATGTATGCATCTCTTTTCTAGCTCATACTGATGTAAGGCTAACCAGTCTTCTTCAATAATGGAGAAGTTGACAACCTTGTTGTTTCTCGATCTAGGAGAGATACCAAATGCTACACCTTGAATTGAAAAGTAATATGCACAAAGAAGAATGATTGGTTAAGTAAATGAGTAATTAAGAAAGGAAATGGAAAGAATTGAAATGGATAGAATAGTTATCAAAGAAGGGCTGCGGAAGTGTTGTAGAATGATCCTTCAAGTGATGATGGATTCAGCCTCCAATGGTGGTGATGGAGGAATGTCTTGTTGAGGATGAAGGATAATTCAAAGATGAAGAAATGGAAATTTATAAGTTGGTGATAATATAGGCGTGATATGGTGATGGAATATGGTGATGATATAGGCATGATAATGGTGATGGACTATGGTGATGATATAGGCGTGATAATGGTGATGGACAGATTGTATCTTATAAAACTAAGAAGGAACCAATGATATTAAAGGAGCAAAGACCCGTTTCTTATAAGTTTTATAAGGGATGGTATGAAAGGACTTTGACCCACTAGTTATTTAAACTAGGAACCAGAAGTATCAAGGTGAAGGAATGACGCCACAAGCTTTAGAAAGGCTTGCTTAATCGATATAGTTCTAAAAAGAACTTGAAGAGAGAATAATCTCACAAAGGATTTTTAATTGATCAAAGGGTTGTTTACAAATGAATACCAAAGCCTATTTATAGATTTTTAAAGGCTTGGCCGAATAAATACATGCCTTTTCGACAAAGTACATGTCTTAAAACGAAAGTAAATGATGATTGGATGAGGGGAGATGTCTTTGGCCGAATGGTTCCCATATCTCTTCATCTTGGCGCCAACTTGAAGCATGATGATGTTTAGGTCGAATAGAGAGAAGCCTCTTCATTTTGGCGCCTATTTCATTCACATGAAAAGAACATGGGTGGCTGGTCATGTGGCACTCACATGGATGGTGTAGAATGCTTAAGGCGTGGACTCCTCCATGGAGTGAAGATGAACAACAACTTAGGCGTGACTTGGCATCAAACATGTCTCTAGGTGACATGGCATCAATTGGGCAGCAACTAATTATGAAAGGTCACATTTGTGTGAAACAACCTTTCATCATTTGAGCTACTTCCCATGAGTTTGAGCTGAAGATGAGCTGGCCATAGATGAATTACATGAAGATGAGTCATAGGTCAGCTTCTTGTGAAAAGGCACCTTTTGGAATGGCAACTATTCGCGAAAAGGTACGAATCCACAAAAATTGACATAGACCATATTTGAAGTGTTCTGTGTGGTGAAGATGACAATGCAACTCTCCAGCTGAAATGAGGTCTCTAGCTAGCCTAAAAGTCCAGCTCAAGTGAGCTATGAGCTCGGGGGTCAACTGGCAACTTTGTCCCAAAATGTTCTTGAGTTGTCCCTAAGTTGTCCTAGTTAAGTTTCCATAGCTCTTAGACTCCAATTCTAGCTCCAAAGAAGACAGTGATGACTATGGAAGCGATGAGTACAATGGCACAATCTTGGTGATCTGTCATACATTGAACATCCAAGCATCCGACGAGTCTGACATACAACGTTCCAACATCTTCCACACACGCTGCCTAATCAAGGAACAACCATTCTCCATCATCATTGATAATGGTAGTTGTGTCAACGTCATTAGCTCCAATGTTGTTGAATCACTCAAACTTCCTTGCCAACGACATCCGAAACCTTATTGCTTACAATGGCTTAATGAGAGTGCCGAGATGAAGGTGGTTAAACAATGCCTCGTTAATATCAAGATGGGAAAGTATTGTGACGACGTATGGTGTGATGTAATTCCGATGCAAGCATCCCACATTCTCTTAGGACGACCTTGGCAATACGACAATGACGTCACATATTATGGTCGAAAGAACATTTACACAATTCCAATAAAAGGTAAACCGTTCCGACTTAACCCCCTACCCCCAAAGAGATTCTCATAGATCAACAACGAATTCTCAAGGAAATAGGGAATTTGAAACAAAAGGCAAAAGAGGCCACAACCGATAAAAGCCAAACAAATGACCCACGGGTGGTGAGTGAACCTCAATGTGAAAATAAAAGAGTATCTCAAAATATTTATGTGAGTGCAAAAGACATGATAGATACCCTTTTTCAAAATAGGCCATGCATTCTAGACCGTTTCAAGGACTCCATTTTATCAACTATCACTAACATCACAGATTTGCCTAGTGTATTTTCTTCTCTATTACAGGAGTTTCAAGATGTCTTAAGCAACCCACCGGATGGTTTACCACCTACAAGAGGAATCGAACATCAAATCGAATTCATCCCTGGATCAACCATACCAAACCGCCCCGCTTACCGATGCAATCCTGAGGAAACGAAGGAATTGGAACGACAAATAGATTCATTATTACAAAAAGGACACATCCGTGAGAGTCTTAGTCCTTGTGCAATTCCCGTCATTCTAGTTCCAAAGAAAGATGGCGTATTCTGAATGTGTGTAGATTGTCAACCTATCAATCGGATAACAATCAAGTATAGGCATCCTATTCCACGCCTAGATGATATGTTGGATGAACTACATGGTGCAAGTATCTTCACCAAAATTGACTTGAAGAGTGGTTACCATCAAATTCGAATGAAAGAAGGTGACGAATGGAAAACAACATTCAAGACAAAGTTTGGCTTGTATGAATGGCTTGTTATGCCCTTTGGACTCACAAACGCTCCAAGCACCTTCATGAGATTAATGAATCACGTTCTTAAGGAGTTTATAGGTAAATTTGTTGTCGTTTACTTTGATGACATTCTTATATACTCATCTTCTTTTGATTCTCATGTTATTCATGTTCGAATAGTTCTCGAAGTTCTTCGACGAGAACATTTATATGCTAACATGGATAAGTGTGTGTTTTACAGTGATAAGCTTATGTTTTTAGGCTTTATAGTTAGTGTACAGGGTATTCATGTAGATAAAGAGAAGGTCAAGGCAATTCAAGAATGGCCCACGCCTACTTCCATCACCGAGGTAAGATCTTTTCATGGTTTGGCAAGTTTCTGCCGTCGCTTTGTCAAAGATTTCTCAACCATTGCTGCACCATTAACCGAGATCATCAAAAAGTCAGTTGAATTCAAATGGGGACCACTAAAACAAAAAGCTTTTGAACTTCTTAAAGATAAGTTATGTTCTGCCCCTATTCTTCGTCTTCCCAATTTTTCTAACACCTTTGAGCTAGAATGTGATGCTTCAGGCATAGGCATTGGTGACGTCCTCATGCAAGAAAGACAACCTATCGCTTACTTTAGTGAGAAGTTAAAAGGTGCACAATTGAACTACTCTACCTACGACAAGGAACTTCTTGCACTCGTCCGAGCACTCGAAGTGTGGCAACACTATTTTCTCCCTAAAGAGTTTGTCATTCACACGGACCATGAATCACTCAAATGGTTAAATGGACAAGGTAAGTTAAACAAACGACATGCTCGATGGGTTGAGTTCATTGAATCTTTTCCTTACATCATCAAATACAAACAAGGGAAAGATAACATCGTAGCTGATGCATTATCCCGACGATACACACTTATCACTCGAATGCATGCTACTGTTCTGGGTTTTGCACATATCAAAGAACTTTATCCTAACGATCCAAATTTTTCTGAGATTTCTAAACAATGTGTAAAAGGTGCTTTTAACAAGTTTTATCTTGTAGATGGCTTTCTTTTTCGCATGAACAGGTTGTGTATACCACAAAGCTCTTTGCGAGAATTCTTGGTTCACGAGTCACATGCCGGAGGACTTATGGGACACTTCGGTATTCACAAAACACTTGATATGGTCATGGAACACTTCTTTTGGCCGCACATGCGTAAAACAGTGGAAAAGATTTGTGCATCATGCATCACGTGCAAACAAGCAAAGTCAAAGGTAAATCCTAATGGTTTGTATACGCCTTTACCAATTTCTTCTTCTCCTTGGATCGATTTATCGATGGATTTTATACTTGGCTTACCCCGCACTAAGAAAGGACTAGATATTATTTTTGTGGTTGTGGACAGATTCTCAAAAATGGCACACTTCATTCCTTGCCATAAAATGGACGATGCCACACATATTGCTAATTTATTCTTTTGAGAAATAGTCCGCCTTCATGGCATTCCTCGCACCATTATGTCCGATCGTGACACTAAGTTCATAAGCCACTTTTGGAAGGTATTATGGGGTAAGATTGGCACAAAACTTCTCTATTCCACTTCTTGTCATCCTCAAACCGATGGACAAACCGAAGTAATAAATCGGATTCTAGGATCTTTGCTATAAGAACTATGGTAGGTAAGAATACCCGTAATTGGGAAGAATGTTTACCTTTTGTTGAGTTTGCTTATAATCGATCCATTCACTCCACAACAGGTTATTCTCCATTCGAAATAGTTTATGGTTTTAACCCACTAACTACTTTGGATCTTATTCCCTTACCTTTAGATCAGGTTGCCAGTTTAGATGGTGAAAAGAAGGCTGCCCTTGTCAAAGACATTCACGCCAAATCTAAACTCAAGATGGAGAAAACCTACGAGGCAATCGCAAACCGAGTTAACAAGGGCCGACGACATGTCACCTTTGAACCAGGAGATTGGGTATGGGTTCACATGAGAAAAGAAAGGTTCCCGACACAAAGGAAATCCAAGCTAGACCCACGAGGCGATGGCCCATTCCAAGTTCTTGAATGAATCAATGAAAATGCCTACCGCATTGATCTTCCCGGTGAATATAACGTGAGTGCATCCTTTAATGTTTCTAACTTATCTCCTTTTGATATTTCAGATTCGAGGACGAATCCTTTTAAGGAAGGGGGAGATGATACATGCACCACATGCCCTAAAGCTAAGGATGATGAATTTACTATACCACTTGGCCCTATTACACGAGGCCGGACCAAACTTCTTAAAGACAAGCTTCAAATCGCAGTTCAAGCATTCATCCGGAAGGGTCTAATAGTAGCATATTTGCAACAACTTTTTGAAGGGGATCCAGTTGTTATCCGGTCGACATGTATTCTGGAGATACAACCGTATGTCTCTTATCTTTCCAACGGTTCTTGAATCCCATCAATCCGATATCGGGAACTCAAGATATGATCATTTTACTGAAGACGGTGCATGCAGGAAATCCTATACGGGATTAATACGTTATTTTGTAAATATTACGAATTTTCAATATTTATATTGATTATTTCTAATATAATTTAATATAGGATGATTAATTATCTTTTAGGATCAGATTTATTATTTTATTAGGAATTAAGGTTGGGTTAAAACAATATTTTTAGTTATTATTATTTTATTAGGAATTAGAGTTAAAACATGTTTAGTTTATTAATATTTTATTCTTTAGTTATTTAGGACCTTTAGAATTCAACCCCTATATAAAGGAGGCTTCATTCAACTTTGTAAATCAGATTTCTTTGATCAATAATACAACAACAGTTTTTTTTTTGCAAGTGCTGATTGCCTTGCGCCTTCGAAGCTTCTTCTCCTGGAGTTCTTTCAAGTTCTTGTGAGGGAGATTAATCTTCACACTCCAATTTGCCTTTTTATCGCGACTAGGAGGGTTGGTTAGAGCCATATTATCGTGTTTGCCTTTTCATTGCGACTATGAGGGCTCGATAGGACATTATCCATCGATTTTCCACATCCATCGACGCCATCAATCATCTTTACCGTTCACTTTCATAAGGGAGATCTTTGATTTCTTGGTTATTTTCTCTATTCTTAATTCCTTTATCTTTTGTTTATCTTATTTTTAATCTTGTTTCTTTTATTGTTTCTAGCACTAAAAGAAACCCTAGCTATTGCCGCCACCTTCCTCATTCATTTCTTATTGTTCTTCATCGAGTCTAGAGCTTTTCTAGGTTTGATTCTTCAACAAGAGCAACGTTCATCAATCCGCCACCGCTTCCCTATCAAATGTGCATGTTGTGTTCATACTAAGTTATTCTTTAACTACATAACAACTATTCTTATCATGAAATGTATTATATAAGCATATAGTATATAAACAATATAAAGTAGATTCAGAATAAAGATGTTCAAGAGTACTCCCTTTGTAGGTGAAAATGTGCTTGCATCATCCCCCCTTCTTTAGGGAGATTTGTCCTCAAATCGAGTTCATTCTATCCTTGCATAGCTTCACATCTCTTTGCTAAAAGAAAGCATCCTTTGAATGTTTGTGTTCTTCCAGTAGGTACCATTTCGTAAGATTTCCCTTTAGGCCTTTTTTTGGAATATGATTTACCAATAGGTACCTTTTGGGAGTGATCATCTTTAAAGGATATCCCTATTGGAAGTGACCCTTCACGTGTTTGGTTATGAAAAGTGAGGAGATAATAAGTTTCAAATGAAGAGTTACTTACCTTTTGGCGATTAAGTCCCTTGGTGAAGAGTTGTGACTTTAAATTCCAATCATCACCACTTTTCGTAGGAGACCCTTCATTTTTCAGCAATGAATCGTCGTGTTGCTTCATGAAGAAGTTGGATTTGATGTTTTGTCCTTCTTTACTTTTCATTGGTGGTTTGTCTTTATGCCATGCTTGTACACTCTTTCGCATATGTAATTGATCTTGTTGTACCTCTTTTGGCGTCAAAGGCATCAAGGTTACCTTGCGTCCATCATGCTTGAAAGTGTATTGATTGTGATAACAATCATGAATGGCCCTTTTGTCATACTGCCATGGTCTTCCAAGTAAGATGTGGCTAGCATGCATAGGGACAATGTCACAAAGCACCTTGTCCTTGTACCTACCAACTGAAAAAGGAATTAGAACCTATTTGGTAACGTTTAACTCACCTCCTTCATTGAGCCATTGAAGTTTATATGGAGTGGGATGCTTTGATGTTGCCAAACCAAGTTTTTCAACCATAAGAGTGCTGGCTACGTTTGTGCAACTCCTTCCATTGATGATCATTGTGCAAACCTTGTCCTTGACATGGCATCTTGTATGAAAAATATTGTTTCTTTGAATATCCTCTTGATATGTTTGTGATTGTAGGCACCTTTTCGAAACAAGCATCTCACTATGGTCTGCATTTTCTTCAGTTTCTTCGTCTTGTATTGTTTCAGGTTCCTCATCAAAAATAGGCTCGTTAGAATCCGATACAATATCTCCATTGTCAAGTACCATCATGGCATTTCGGTTGGGACATTGACTAGCAACATGTCCTTTCCTAAAACATTTGAAACATTTGATGTCTCTGGACCTCTCGAAAGTACTGGTTTGCTTTTCTTTACCATTACTAGATTCACCCAGTTGTTTAGTCTTGGTAACTTCTATTGAATCCTTTGCTTGTGCTGGAATTGGTTTCCTGAATATGATAGGCTCTTGTTTTCATTTGGTGGCCGAACTTGGACTGCTCTGATTGTTGGTTCTCCTTTTGAGTTGTCTTTCAATTTTCATGGCTACATGTACCATCTCATCAATCTCTACATAATGCTGAAGTTCAACAAGGTTAACAATATCAGAATTTAGGGTAGATAAAAACTTTACCATGGTTGCTTCTCTGTCTTCATCAACATTGGCTCGGATCATGGCTATCACCATTTCTTTGAAATAATCTTCAACGCTCTTGCTTAATTGTTTCAGATTTTTTAGTTTATGGTAAAGATCTCAGTGATAGTGAGTAGGAACAAACATTTTCCTCATAATGGCCTTCATTTCTTCCAACGTAGTGATGGGGCATTCACCATTTCGTCTTCTTGAACTCACCAATTGGTCCCACCAAACTAAGGCATAGTCCGCGAATTTCATAGCAGCAAGCCTGACCTTCTTTTGCTCCATATAATTTTGGCATTCAAAAATGTGTTCGATCTTGATTACCCAATAAAGATAGGCTTCAGGATCAGTTCGTACTTGAAATGGAGGAATGGTTACTTTGATGTTGCTGAAGTTGTCATTCTGATTTCGATGAGCATCTCTTCGTACGAGTGATGTTACTTCAGCCTCCTCTTCTTTGAATTCTTCTTCCATTCTAGGCTGATTTACACTTCGATTGCCTAAGGATGCTTTAAATTGATCCATACGATCATGCAAAGGCTCCAATTCTAATTTAAGCAACCTGGCCATTTCATGCATGATTGTTTGAGTTTGCAAATTAGGGGCTTCTCTTTCAGGCGTTTATCATGGACTTTGAGACATGATTAGTGAAATAAGAAAAGAATTAAATGTGTAAAAGACCTTACCAGAATATACTCTCACAAAGCCTCACGAGTCACTCCAAGGAAAACTTGAATGTCACTCAATCCGCTCGTGTTTGCACTCTAGGACTTTAATGTCTTTTACTTGTCTTCTTCTGATCTCACTCTTGTCCCACGTTCTAGAGGACTTTACATAAGACCGTATCAAGTAAATTTTTACTTGTTTGGTGTCAGTTGCAAAAAGGGTTAGTAGGAATTGAAAACAAAATATAATGAAAGGGAGGCTTAGAAAATAGAAAGAAGAGAAAAAAAGGGGTTACTTACATAAGTCACTTCACAACCTTATATCACCACAATCAATTTTAAAGGCTTACTTGAATGGCTTGGTGATGAGAATTGTTGATGAGGGCTTCAACTTTCTTTCTTTTCTTTTCTTTGTTTTTTTCTTCTTTTTGAGTGCTTTTAATTTCTTATTTTAAGTGCTTTGATTTTTTTTGCTGGATTTTTCTTGATTTCTTTGACTTTGCACTTCACTTGCACTTCTTTTTGTATTTTTCTTTTTGTTGTTGTTGTACGTTGCTTTCTTCCACCAAATCTTTGATTACCGCTTAATGTAAGGCACTTGTACCTCTTCAATTGATTGTGGATCTAGGAAGGAAGCAAAACAAAATGCACAAGTGAATGGCTCAAAAAGAGATGGTTAAGGGTGGTAAATGTATGGGTGAATAGGTGGGTTGTTTAAATGAGAGATGGAAATGGAAGATGATTGATATGGCTATGGGTTAAGGCTGATGAAACAAAGGGATGGTGGTGAGGATAATATCTTAAAGAAGACTCAAAGAAGAACCAATGCTATAGAGATAAAAGATCCAGACTTTATATTGATTCTTTAATGGGTGGTATTAATTACTTGGACCCACTAGTTATAAGAACTAGGAACCAGGACTTAAGAAAAAGAATAATCTCACTTGTATTTAATAAAAAAGGTCTGAATACAAATGATATTTGCTTTCCTATTTATAGGAAATGGAGAGGCATGGCCGAATGATTACAAGGGAATTCGATCAGCCTTGTGCCTTCTTTTAGAGTCATAATTTAATCATAAAATAGAGATGATGGTTCAGTTTAAATGGAGGGTAATAACCCTTGGCCGAATAGTTCTTGTGTCCCTTCATGTTGGCACCAAATTGGATGGGAGATGAGGCTTGGTCGAATAGGGAGATGGCTCTTCATCTTGGCGCCTAAATGATATCACACGCAAGGCACATAGGGGGCTGGTCATATGGCACACACATGGGTGCTCTAGGGAACCTTGTGGTGCAGCCTTGTGCATGGGATGATGGCTGGTCAAGTGCTCCATCTTGGGCGTGCATGTGTCTCCTTCCAAGCTAGCTTGAGTGTGGAGCTAGCTAGCAAGCATGGGGTTGTTTGTGAACAAGCTTCCTAGCCGAGTCCTTGTAAGCTCTATAATAATATGTTCAGCTTCATTCAGCTACCATTGATATAACTTTTGGAAACTCAACTCCAAATAGACCAACTAGCTGAGTTTAGCTAGCCTTAAGCTCCTCCAACTGAATCGAGCTTTCCTTAGTGTTCCATGTGCTGCCATGTACTTTGTGAGTTGTTTGTGAGCTTCATATGATATCCAAATCATTCACCAAGCTAACTCAATGTGCATCACACTCCAATGTACCTACATGTGCAAGGAAACAATGTAAGTCCATGATATTGAGCTGATATGAGCTAAATACCTTGTTGTCATGTATGATTATGATATTGAAGTTCATGAGCTAATTATATCATCTCATAATATGTGTAAGATTATGCATGAAGCTTAAGAGCTAATATGAATGCGTATGAACTAATGAAATGAATTATAAGTATGCTGCCTTGATGTATATATGATAATCATGCTTAAATATCAATGTGCAAGTTGTGTTCATACTAAGTTATTCTTTAACTACATAACAAGTATTCTTATCATGAAATGTATTATTTAAGCATATAGTATAGAAACAATATAAAGTAGATTCAGAATAAAGATGTTCAAGAGTACTCCCTTTGTAGGTGAAAATGTGCTTGCATCACTTTCTCTTAAGTGTTTACAAATTTTTGAATTATTCCATAATGTTTATGCCTTAGAAACTAAGCTTTTTAATATGTTACATACTAATATGTAACGCCACCTTAGTTATATTAAGTAATTATATGCATTTGCATTAGTTTCATTAGGTATATAAGTCTGTGCATTATATATTACTTAGTTTATGTTTTTAATAAGTTTTATAGCTCATAAGTGTGTTTGTGTGGTATTTTCAGCTTATTAGTAAGTTTACAATAAGTTTACCGTACTTTGATGGAAGCTACTATGTTTTCCATTTAGGAACAATAAAGAGCAGCAGCTTAAGGTCTTAATCCTAGCTCGGTTGAAGCTCAAGGGAGTGTATGCAACTCATTTCAGCTCAAATCAACTCACTAGAATTTCAGCTAGCTGAATTCAACTCAACTTAGCTTCGTCAGCTCCACTTCAGCTGAATTCAAGCTAACAAGTTCAGAAGTAGCTAAAAGGTGTCCTACGTGTGGGCGAGTGTCCTACAAGCATGTGAGTAGCATATGGGGCATTGTGTACCTATCCAAGAGTGCATGGCATGTGTGATATTGTGCACATGTGTGGAAATTCAACATTGGGCAGATTTGAATTCAAACTAAAAGCACTTGTGAAATTGTTTGAATTCTCAACCATTCCCTTCGTGCATGGCCGATTTTTAACCTCTTTATCCACTCATATAACACATGTAAAATGTGTTAAATGCATTCAAAATCAGCCATACAAATGGGAAACAAAACAAGGGAGTTACATGGTGGTTTTTCATTTGAGTTTTAAATTCAAAACCTGATTAATTTGTAGGCACAAGTGATGGTCGGCCATATCTCTCTTTTACCTATATATTTTGTAATTTTGTAAGTGCAAAGGTTAGACATTTGATGAATAAAAATTATTGCGAGGTTTTCTCTCAATGTTGGTTCTTCTTAGAACTATTTTCTTGACATTTCAAGTTTGATCTTGTTGTGTCAAACTTGTGATACTTCGGGTTCTTAGATTGCTATCTATCGTGTCCAAGTCCTTTGAACATTGAATGTATAAGGTTCGGGTTTATACTTTTTAGTATAGGTTCTTCCTTGTTCTTGTTTGTTAACCAAATTTCCAGATTTATTCTTTCACCATTGTCATCTTCACCAAGCATCCATCTTCCACCTTTCACTATTTTAAAATTTCCAGTAACTTAATTCCTTCTTTTTTTTCATCCTTTCTTCATCCTTTCTTAGCCATATTCTTTCATAGCCTTAACCATACAACCAACAACATCATCCTTAGTTTTAGTAAGTTTACTGCAAAGGAATTACTTACTTCATTCTAGATCCATTACAATCGAAGAGGTCCTCATCCAATAGGTTACCTCATATCAACGAGGTACTTTGTGATGTATTCCCTACGCATGCTAGTCACATTATTCTTGGCAGGCCATGGCAGCATGATAAAAGTGTCACTAATGATTGTTATCACAACCGATACTCCTTTAAACATGAAGAAAGCAAAGTTACTTTGGTGCTTATGACGCCTAAAGACTTACAACAAGATCGGATTCATATGAGGAATGTGGAGGCCTTGCGAAAGGATAAGCCACCATTGAAAATTGAAGATGGACAAGACATGAAATCAAACTTTTTATGAAGAAATGTGATGGGTCGTTGCTTGAAATTAAAAGGATTTCAATGAATAATAGTGGCGGTTGGGATTTAAAGACACAATTTCTAACCAAGAGTCACGGTTCATGTCTTCAAAAGGTATGTACCCCTTCATCTAAAACATCACACCTTTTCATTTTTCAAGAGAAACCAAATGAGAGGTCTCTTCCAACTAAGATATCCTTAGAAGAAGATCTTTCAAAAAAGGTACCTGTTGGTATATTATACTCCAAAGAAAGGCCTATTAGAAAAAATTATGAAAAGGTACCTATTGGAAGTGCCCATTCATCTAAAGGATACAATCCTTTGCCGAGAGAGAAGATTGAACAAATAACTAAGCATTTGGAATGACACAACGTTATACCATTCAAGCATACCAAAGGCTTCGATTTGAGGACAAATCACCCTAAAGAAGGGGGATGACACAAGCACGTTCTCACCATATGCAAGCATTGTTTACTTAGCCTTCAAGGAAGTACTCTTAGACCTTAATCTACTTTTCTTTCTTTGCATCATTCTGATCATTTATAAACTAATAACATATATCATACTTAGGTTGTTAGTTATGAGTTTTATCAATTAAGTAACTTGCATAATTAAACCACATCTTTATATTACTTGATGCATTATCTTATTTAAAGCATATTATTTATTTATATTACTTGATACATTATCTTATTTAAAGCATATTATTTATTTATATTAGTCTTGCATTCATATAGAGAAGTTTCATTTCATTCATGAATTGGCATGCGTTCATTCATTCATTTCTTAGCTCATTTCCATTCAATTCAGCTCCTAAGTCATATACATTAGCTCACATATATTATATCATATAGTTCATATCTCATGACATGCATTCTTAGCTTATAAGTTCACAAACATGCACGACAATAAGGTATTTCATTCATTCCATATCATTTCCATTGATTTACCTTGTTTTCTTTGCACATATAGGTACATGGACGCACGTCACACATTAGGGTGGCTTGAGGGAGTATTTGGCACTCTATGGCAGCTCACAATCAGCTCAATATCTCCATGGCATCTCATTGATACTTGCACCACACGCCCTAAAGCTGAGGATGATGAATTTACTATACCACTTGTGATGTGATCCAATTTAGCGTCAAAAATGGACTTGCATCTCCAACCTTTCTCAATAATCAAAGAGGGGTTTTCTTTAACTTAATCTTTCTTTATACCATAGTTATGATAATAGCTTACATACATTATATTTTATAGTTATGATGATGATATTATGAATGTATGAAGTTATTATTATGAACCATATATTTATATATATTTATATCTTATATTACTTAGCTTATAAATGCTTTCTTTTGTAGGAACATGTTCGGACACATGATGGGAGCTGACTTAAAGCTAGCATTGGAGTCAATGAGCTAAGGAAACTTGACTAGGACAACTCCGGGACAACTCAAGGACATTTTGAGACAAAGTTGCCAGCTGACCCCCGAGCTCATAGCTGACTTGAGATGGACTTTTGAGCTAGCTAGAGACCTCATTTCAGCTGAACAGTTGCACCATCATCTTCACCACATAGAGCAAAAAAATATGGTCTAGGTCAAATTTTGTGGATTCGTACCTTTTCGCAAAGAGTTGCCATTCCGATAAGTGCCTTTTCACAATGAGTTGTCCTAAGGCTCATCTACATGTCCTTCATCTATGGCTAGCTCAACTTCAGCTCAAACACTTGGAAAGTAGCTTAAATTATGAAAGGTTACCTTCCACAAATGTGACCTTTCATAACAAGTTGCTGCCCAATTGATGGCATGTCATTTAGATACATGTTTGATGCCAAGTCACGTCTAACTTGCTGCTCATCTTCACGCCATAGAGGAGTCCACACCTTAAGCATTCTACACCACCCATAAGAGTACCTCATGACCAGCCCACACATGTGCCATACGTGTGGGTGAAATGGGTGCCAAAGTGAAGAAGCTTCTCCCTATTCGGCCAAAGCAAGGTATTGCTTCAAAGTTGGCACCAAGATGAACCATAAGAAGACCATTCGGCCAAGGACATTTACTTTCATCCAAGCATCATGCATTTTCATTTAAAATTAATGTATCTAGCTGAATGGACACCTATTTATTTGGCCAAACCTATACAAGCCTATAAATAAGGCTTTGGCATTTCATTTGTACACAACCCTTTGATAATATAAAATCTTTGTGAGATTATTCTCTCTTCAAGTTCTTTTTAGAACTATATCGATTAAGCAAGCTTTTCTAAATTTTGTGGCGTAAATCCCTTCCTTGATACTTATGGTTCCTAGTTCATATAACTAGTGGGTCAAAGTCCTTGCTACCATCCCTTATGAGACTTATAAGAAATGAGTCTTTGTTCTTTATAACATTGGTTCCTTCTAAGTTTTATAAGATACTATTTCTATCACCATCTTTCCATCACCATCCTCCATCACCATTCATACCTATATCATCATCCTTCCATTACCATCTCTTCATCCTTAAACCATCCTTCAATTATCAACAAGGCAAACGTCCAACAACATCATTGGTGGTCGAATTCTCTTACATTTGAAGGATAATTCAACATCACTTCTGCAACCCATCTTTGATAACATTTCTTTCCATTTCAACTCTTTCCATTTCTATTTCCTTTCCTTAATTATCCATTTAATTAACAAATTCTTCTTATTTCATGCATATTACTTTCAATTCAACATGTAGCATTTGGTGTCTCTCCTAGATCGAGAAACAACAAGGTTTCCAACTTCTCTATTATTGAAGAAGCCTGAATAGCCGTATATCAATCGGTAATCAGAGCTTAGTCGGATTGACAATCAAGTGCTATAACAAAAAGCAAAAGAAAGAAGAAAAACAAAAAAAAAGTAAAAGAAAAGACTCCTACTATAAATTTGATGTGCAAAAGAAATAAAAGAAAAAGAAGAGAAGTTGTAAAGTACACTCAAAGAGAATCACATTACAATCTGCCCAACAACAAACTAGAAGGAGGTATCCTTGTTGTTTCTTGTGAAGGAAGATACTAAGTGTTACAACTTGAGTTGTAAGTTATCTTCATTTTCTTAATATTTCATTTCCTTAATCTTTCATCTTTTCTTATTTCATTACCTTATCCTTTTCTATCCTACCTTAACCATAACCATTTCTATACCCTAACCATTTCTTTTAAGCCGACACACAAACTAAGAAACTTGCTCAATTTTGAGTTAGTTCTTAAAAAGGACCCACAAGAGATAATTGAGCGAAAAAAGGCATAAGAGAGGGTGAGATCAGAAGGGGGAACGAAAAAACCAAGAATATATCCCCGAGTGCAAACACGAGTGTGAGTGGAGTGCAATCTGAAATTTTCTTTCGAGTGATCAAGTGAGGTTTTGTGAGTGTACTGGTAAGGCTAACTATGTCTCAAAGCCGCAGAGAAAATGCAGGAACACCAAACTTACAAATACAGGCATTCATTAGCGAAATGATGAGAATGTTTCGTGAAGAGTTCGATACTCTTCATGAAAAGATAGATCAACGTCAGGATCTACCACCATCCCGTAATAATGGAGTCCCTAGAAGACAACAACAACCACCACCTCCAGAAGAAGATATTCAAGAAAATTTAGACGATGGAGAACAAACAGCATTCTAAGGCCCTAGACGTGCCATTGTTGATGACAAATTGAGCAATATCAAGATCAAAATTCCTCAATTCCAAGGAAAGACTGATCCTGAAGCCTATCTCGAATGGGAAAGCAAAGTGGAACACGTTTTTAGTTGCCACAACTATTATGAGATGAAGAAAGTGAGATTGGCAGCCATGGAGTTCATAGACTATGCCTTAATATGGTGGGATCAACTTACCCTTAACCGTAGAAGGAATATAGAAAGACCAGTCTCAACTTGGCATGAAATGAAAGGTATTATGCAGAAACTATTTATTCCTATTAACTATCAACGGGACTTGTTTCAAAAGTTACAAAATCTTAAACAAGGCCAGAGGAGTGTGGAGGACTACTATAAAGAAATGGAAGTGGAAATGATCCGAGTCAACATTGAGGAGGATCGTGAAGCAACTATGGTGAGATTCCTTATTGGACTTAATCCCGAAATTACCAACACCTTGGAGTTGTATCATTACATCGAAATAGATGAGATGGTGCAAATGGCAATGAAAATTAAAAGACAACTAAAGAGGAGACATACATCTCGTAATATTACGCCAACATCATCCAAATGGAGTCCAAACAACATCAAGAAGCCAACTCCTCCTCCTATCAAAGATCAAGTCGAATCTTCAAAGACTCGGCAATTAAATAAAGATCATAACCAAGGTAAGCAAACTACTGAACGTTCAAGAAACATTAGGTGCTTTAAATGTCTTGGGAGGGGACATGTATCTACACAATGTCCTAACTGTAACACCATGCTTTTACTTGGAAATGGTGAAATAGAATCTGAACCTGAAGAAGAATAAGAGGCACCCATTGAAGTCAATGAAGAAATAACTCTTGTAGATCTCGTTGATCTAGGAAAAGCTTTGGTAATTAAAAGAAGTTTGAATCTTAAAGTTACAAAAGACAATGCACAGCGAGAGAACATTTTCCATACCCGATGCCATGTGAATGAAAAGATATGTTTTGTTATTATAGATTGTGGAAGTTATATTAACGTGGCAAGTACCATAATGGTGGAAAAGCTTGGTTTGAAAACAATGAAGCACCCGAATCCATACAAGTTGTAGTGGCTCAATGAACGAGGAGAACTCAACGTTAGAAAACAGGTGATAGTTCATTTTTCCATTGGTAAATACAAAGATGAGGTTATGTGTGATGTTGTCCCTATGCACACTAGCTATATACTTCTTGGAAGGCCATGGCAATACGACAAAAGGACTATTCATGATTATTTTACCAATCAATACTCGTTCAGCTATAAAGGGATGAAGATTATCCTTACTCCTTTGACGCCTAAACATGTCCAGAATGATCAAGCCAAAATGAAACAAAGTGCTGAGGCTATAAGGAAAGGAAAAGCAACAACCATGGAGGAAACTGATCTGAGAACAAGTGCTTATTCTTCAAAGTGCTTGATTCGAGAATACCTATTGACAAAATGCAGGGTTGAAGATGATTATTTTAACTTTGAACATGCAGATTTTTTCTTTGACTTGCAGGATGTACCAAGAGACACCATTTTCCAAAAGGAAGGTTTAGGAGAAGTGACCTTTGGGAATCCAAAAGATGTGTCCATTCAGCAGCAAATGGACATAATTTTTCATTCAAAGGATGTGTCCATTGAACAACAAAAGGGCACCATTTTTCATTCAAAGAATGTGTCTTTAGAAGAACCAATGGACGTGACCTATGAGGATTCAATGATCATGCCAATTGGTGTATTAGGAAACACAACTTTTGGGATATCAAGGGACCTAAACGTTCAAAGAAAAATTACATGGGCATATCTCACTCAAGAGCATATTGAAGGGATCCCAATTTCTGTCGAAACAACAACTATGGAATGGAGGAACGTTGAAAAGAAACCACCCTTCGATTTGAGGACAAATCGCTTTAAAGAAGGGGGATGATGTGATCCAATTCAGCGTAAAAAATGGACTTGCATCTCCAACCTTTCTCAATAATCAAAGGGGGATTTTCTTTAACTTAATCTTTCTTTATACCATAGTTATAATAATAGCTTACATACATTATATTTATAGTTATGATTGATGTAAGGCTCTTCTGATGCCTTAACAAATGATTGTCGATCTAGGAAGGAAGCAAAACAACCTGCAAAGTGAATGGCTCAAAACAGAATGGTTAATGGTGGTAGGCATATGGTGAATAGGTGGGCTGTTTAATTGAGAGATGAAAGTGAAAGATGGTTGATATGGCTATGGTTATGGTTTATGAAACAAAGGGATGGTTGTGAGGATAGTATCTTAAAGAAGACTCAAAGAAGAACCAATGCTATATAGAGCAAAGACCCAGACTTTATATTGCTTCTTTAAGGGGTGATATGAAGTACTTTGACCCACTAGTTATAAAGAACTAGGAACCAGAAGTATCAAGATGAAAGGAAAGGGGTTGACGCCACAAGTATAAAATATACTTGATAAGTCGATAAAAGTCACCAGAACTTAAGGAAGAGAATAATCTCACTTTAATTAAACAAAAGGTCTGATTACAAATGATGAATGCTTTACTATTTATAGGAAATGGAGAGACATGGCCGAATAATTACAAGGATATTCGACCAGCCTTGTGCCTTCCTAAAATGACATAATTTAATTCATAAATAACTTGAATAAATAGGTGCTGGTTCGGTTGAAGTGTAGGGTATGTCTCATGGCCGAATAGCACTTGTAACCCTTCAATTTGGTGCCAAATTGGAGGAGTAATGGTGTTTGGCCGAATGGATAGATGGCCATTCATCTTGGCACCTAAATGGAATCATATGCAAGGCACATGGGGACTGATCACATTCAAAACACATGGCTTGGCCGAATAGGGAGAGAACTCTTCATCTTGGCACCTAAATGATCCATATGCAAGGCACATGGGGGCTGGTCATATGCAAGGAACATGGGTGTTCTAGGAAGCCTTGTGGTGCAGCCTTGTGAATGGAATGATGGTTGGTCATGCTCTCTCTCTCTTGGGTGTGCTTGTGTCTCCTTCAAGATAGCTTGATGATAGGGAAGTGGTGGCGGATTGATGAACGTTGCTCTTGTTGAAGAATCAAACCTAGAAATCTCCAGACTCAATGAAGAACAATGGGGAACGAATAGGGGAAGGTGGCGGTAGCAAGTAGGATTCTTTGAGTTTATTTTAAGTGATGGAAACGAGGTAAGAAACAAGATTAAAACAAGATAGAGAAAAAATAAAGGAATTGCAAATAAAATAAGATAACCAAGAAATCAAAAGATCTCCCTTATGAAAGTGAACGGTAAAGATGATTGATGGCGTGGATGGATATGTGGAAAATCGATGGATAATGTCCTATCGAGCCCTCCTAGTCGCAATGAAAAGGTAAACATGATAATATGGCTCTAACCAACCCTCCTAGTCGCGATGAAAAGGAAAATTGGAGTGTGAAGATTAATCTCCCTCACAAGAACTTGAAAGAACTCAAGGAGAAGAAGCTTCGAAGGCACAAGGCAATCAGCACTTGCAAAAACAAACTCTCGTTGTATTATTAATCAAAGAAATCTTGAATTGCAAAGTTTAATGAAGCCTCCTTTATATAGGGGCTGAGTTCTAAAGGTCCTAAATAACTAATGAATAAAATAATAATAAACTAAACATATCTTAACTCTAATTCCTAATAAAATAATAATAACTAAAGATAATATTGTTAACCCAACCTTAATTCCTAATAAAATAATAAATCTAATCCTAAAAGATAATGCATCATCCTATATTAAGTCATATTACAAATAATCAATAAAAATATAGAAAATTCGTAATATTTACAAAATCCCGTATTAATCACGTATAGAATTTTCTGCATGCACCGTCTTCAGTAAAATATCCATATATTGAGTTCCTGATATCGGATTGATGTGATTAAAGAACCGTTGGAAATATAAGAGACATATGGTCGTATCTCCAGAAAACATCGTGACTAAATAAGATCAGGATCCCATTAAAAAAGTCGTCGTAAGTCTGCTTCTGTTCTGATCTTCTTTTCCAATGCTTGGACGAGTGGATCATTTGGAAGAGTTCTTACTTCTTCCTTTGATGTGAGCCTTGTGATGCATGTATCATCCTCTCTTTCTTTAAAAAGATTCGACCTTGAATCTGAAACATTAAAGGGAGCAACATTAGAATCGTTTAATGATTCATTCACATTATACTTACCGAATAGATATGCTTTGAATCTTTGAGACTTTGTTCTTCTAATAGGTTCGAGTAGAAACATTAGTCCAAAGAAGCATGTATTATGGACTCTGGTGCATGTATCATTCCCCCACTCCTTAAAAGGATTCGTCCTCGAATATGAAACATTAAAGGGAGCAACATTAGAATCGTTTAATGATTCATTCACATTATACTTACCGAATAGATATGCTTTGAATCTTCGAGACTTTGTTCTTCTAATAGGTTTGAGTAGAAACATTAGTCCAAAGAAGAATGTATTATGGACTCTGGTGCATGTATCACTTGAGTTGTGGAGCTAGCTAGCAAACATGGGTTGTTCGTGAACAAGCTTCCTAGCTAAGTCCTTGTGAGCTCCTCAACAATATGTTCAGCTATATTCAGCTACCTTTGACATCACTTTTGGCAACTCAGCTCCAAATAGTCCAACTAGCTAAGTTTAGCTAGCCTTAAGCTCCTCCAGCTGAATCGAGCTTCCCTTAGTGTTCCATGAGCTGCCTTGTACTTTGTAAGCTGTTTGTGAGCTGCATATGACGTCCAAATCATTCACCAAGCTACCTCAACGTGCATCATGCTCCAATGTACGCTCATGTGCAAGGAAACAAGGTAAGTCCATGATATTGAGCTAAGACGAGCTAAATACCTTGCTGGCATGTTTGATTATGGTAATGTGAGCTAAGTTCGAAGGCCATGAGCTAATCATTTCATCTCATAATATGTGTAGGATTATGAATGAGGCTTAAGAGTTAATATGAATGCATATGAACTAACGAAATGCATTATAAGTATGCTGCCTTGATGTATAAATAATAATCATGCTTAATATGTTTATAAAGCTATCCTAACATGCTTAACATATTAAAATAATAATGTGCCAGATGTATTCATACTAAGTTATTCTTTGACTATTAAAACATTATATAACATAACATAGGAGGGTGTTAAGTTATTAAATGATTCAAAAGCTTCAAGACACTTAGTTAGGAGAACTTCCCTTAATTGTTTGGCCCTTAACCTAGTAATGGGACCTTGCGGCATGACTTCCGGATCTGGGGTAGGTGAGATCACATCATCCCCCTTCTTTTAAGCGATTTGTCCCCAAATCGTGTCCATCCTCAAAGGGTGATAAGTCAGTGATGTTGAATGAGGCATTGTAGTTTATAGGCATTGTAGTTGATCTTTTCTACAATCTGAAATGGGCCATCTCCTCGAGGTAGTAGTTTAGACTTCCTTTGGTTTGGAAATCTTTCTTTCCTAAAGTGTACCCAAACCCAATCTCCCACGTCAAAAGTTACCTTCTTCCTTCCTTTGTTTGCTTGCTGTTCATATTGTCTTGCTCTCCTTTCAATGTTGTCCTTGACTTGTTGATTGAGTCTTTTAACAAATTATGCCTTGTTCTTTCCATCTTTGTTTACTATTTGATCACAAGGTAAAGGAAGTAAGTCCAAAGGAGTTAAAGGATTGAAACCATATACTACCTTAAATGGAGAATATTTGGTTACCGAGTGAATGGTTCGATTGTATGCAAACTCCACGTGTGGTAGGCATTCTTCCCATGTCTTGATGTTTTTCTTGATAATGGATCTTAGTAGCGTTAATAAAACTCTATTAACTACTTCAGTTTGACCATCCGTTTGAGGATAACATGTAGTAGAGAATAGTATTTTTGTGCCAATTTTGCTCCACAGAGTCCTCCAAAAGTGACTTAAGAACTTAACGTCTCTATCTGACACAATGGTTCGAGGAAGTCCATGTAACCTTACCACTTCTCGGAAGAATAAGTTAGCAACATGAATAGCATCATCGGTCTTGTGACATGGTATAAAGTGAGCCATCTTGGAGAATCGATCAACCACAACAAATATTGAATCCTTTCCACTATTTGTTTTTGGTAAGACTAAAACAAAGTCCATTGAGATATCTATCCATGGCATGGTTGGTATTGGCAAGGGCATGTATAATTCATGAGGCATGACTCTTGATTTTGCCTTTTTACATACTAAACACCTCTCACATACCTTTTCAACATACATCTTCATCTTTGGCCAAAAGATGTGTTCTTTCAGAATGCCAAGAGTCTTTTCGACTCCAAAGTGTCCCATGAGTCCTCCTTCATGCGATTCTTTAGTTAACACTTCTCGCATGGAACCTTGTGGAATACATAATTATCCTTCTTTGAAAAGATATCCATCATGCTGATAATATTTGTCATGAGCACCTGTTTCACATAATTTATACCTTTCTCTAAAGTCCAAATCAGTAGCATAATGTTCCTTAATGAATGAAAAACCAAGAAGTTTGGAATCCAAAGTGTTAAGTAAGACATACCTGCGTGAAAGAGCATCTGCCACAACATTATCCTTTCCTCTCTTATAGTGGATGACATAGGGAAAAGACTCAAGAAATTCAACCCATTTGGCATATCTCTTGTTGAGTTTGTGTTGTCCTTTGATATGCTTTAATGCTTCATGGTCAATGTGTATCACGAATTCTTTCGGCAATAAGTAGTGCTGTCAAGTCTCCAAGGTTCAAATGAGTGCGTACATTTCCTTGTCATATATTGGATAGTTCAAAGTTGCCCCATTTAGTTTTTTACTAAAGTAGGCGATGGGCTTTCCTTCTTGACTTAAAATAGCACCAATCCCAATTCTAGAGGCATCACATTCAACTTCAAATGTTTTCTCAAAGTTCGGCAATACTAATAGTGGAGCCTTTGTTAAACAATCCTTGAGTTCGTTGAATGCTTCATCTTATTCTTTTCCCCAAGTGAAGTTCAAATTCTTCTTAATAATCCTTGTTAAGGGGGCGACAATAGAACTAAAATTTGGTACAAACCTTCTATAAAAACTGGCTAATCCATGGAAACTCCGAACTTGGCTGACATTGACCGGCTTTGGCCATTCTTGTATTCCCTTAATCTTTTTTGGATCCACTGACAATCCTTGTGAACTTACAATGAAGCCTAAGAAAGTAACTTGATTAGTGCAAAAAGCACACTTCTTAAGATTAGCATATAGGTGATTTTCTCTTAAAGTGCTAAGAATGGAATGTAAATGTTCAACATGATCTTTTAGTGACTTACTATATATCAAGATATCATCAAAGTAAACAACATAAAACTTACCAATGTAAGGCCGAAGGACATGATTCATTAGACGCATAAAGGTACTAGGGGCATTAGTCAAGCCAAAAGGCATGACTAACCATTCATACAAACCTTGTTTAGTCTTGAATGCAGTTTTCCACTCGTCACCTTCCTTCATTCTTATTTGATGGTAACCACTTTTCAAATCAATTTTGGAGAAGATGTTGGCTCCACTAAGTTCATCAAGCATATCATCCAGCCGAGGTATGGGGTGCCTATATTTGATAGTGATTTGATTCACTGCCCAACAATCCACGCACATTCTCCAAGTTCCATCTTTCTTTGGTACCAACAAAACGGGTACAGCACAAGGACTTAAACATTCCCGAATGTAAGGAGTTCTTTGACTTGTCTTTGTAATTCCTTTGTTTCTTCGGGATTGCTTCTATATGCTGGTCTATTAGGAATGGTGGCTCCAGGAATGAAATCAATTTGATGTTCAATTCCTCTAATTGGAGGCAATCCCTCGGGAATTTCTTTGGGAAACATATCCTCAAATTCCTGCAAAAGATTAGAAATAGAAGAAAGCAAGCCTTCAGGAGGGTTAGTAAGAAGAAAACTTTCCTTATACATAAGTATAAGTAGAGCCTTCTTAGTTGATAAATGTTTCCGGATATCTCCTCTGCTGGCATAGATATTCATCTTCGGAGTATGAATTTATTTGGCCTTATTTTCTTTCTCCCATTCTTCTATGCGTGACTTGAGGGTCACTTGACATTCATGAACTTAGCTTGGAAGCATTGGTGCTAATATGATTTTTCTCCCTTGATGCTGGAAAGAGTACTTGTTAGAGAATCCGTCATGGGTAGCCTTCTTATCATATTGCCAAGGATGCCCGAGTATAAGGTGGCTTACACTCATTGGCACCACATCACAAAGGACTTCGTCTTGGTATCTTCCAATTGAGAAAGGTACAACAACTTGTTTGGTTACCTTGGCTTCACCCACATCATTGAGCCACTGAAGTTTGTATGGATGAGGATGCTTGGAAGTCTTGAGACCCAATTTTTTCACCATGTGAGTACTTGCTAAGTTTGTACAACTTCCTCCATCAATGATCACCACGCAAATTTTATCTTCCATGTGACATTTGGTATGGAAAATGTTCTCTCTTTGTTCATCCTCTTGACTTTGAATGTTCAAAGTCCTTTTGACTACAATGATGTTGGATGGAAGAGACATGTTAGCAAATAAGGAAAAATTGAAATGTGTGTAGGACCTTACCAGAATGTACTCTCACATAGCCTTACGAGTCACCCCAAGGAAACTTGAATGTCACTAAATCCACTCGTGTTTGCACTCTAGGACTTTAATGGCTTTTACTTGTCCTCTTCTGATCTCACACACTTTCTAGCCTTTTTCCTCTCGATTCTTTTGTCTCAAGTTCTAGAGAACTTTACTCAAGACTATATCAAGTAAATTTTACTTGTTTGGCGTCGGCTGCAAAAGGGTTAGTAGGAAGGGAAAAACAAATATAATGAAAGGGTGGCTTAGAAATAGAAAGAAGATAAACAAAAGGGTTACTTACACAAGTCACTTCACAACCTTCTATCACCACAATCAATTTAAACGGCTTATTTGACTTGCTTGGTGATGAGAATTGTTAATGAGTGCTTCAACTTTCTTTCTTTTCTTTTCTTTGCTTTTCTTCTTTTTGAATGCTGAATTTCTTTCTTTCTTTTGGAGTGCTTCAATTTCTTTTCTGATTTTCTTTTTCTTTGACTTTGCACTTCACTTGCACTTCTTTTTTTGTATTTTTCTTTTTGTTGTTGTTGCACGTTGCTTCTTCCACCAAAGCTTTGATTACCACTTGATGTAAGGCTCTTTTGATGCCTTAACAAATGATTGTGGATCTAGGAAGGAAGCAAAACAACCTGCGAAGTGAATGGCTCAAAATAGAATGGTTAAGGGTGGTAGGCGTATGGTGAATAGGTGGGTTGTTTAATTGAGAGATGGAAACGGAAGATGGTTGATATGGCTATGGTTATGGTTTATGAAACAAAGGGATGGTTGTGAGGATAGTATCTTAAAGAAGACTCAAAGAAGAACCAATGCTATATAGAGCAAAGACCCAGACTTTATATTACTTCTTTAAGGAGTGGTATGAAGTACTTTGACCCACCAGTTATAAAGAACTAGGAACCAGAAGTATCAAGATGAAAGGAAAGGGGTTGACGCCACAAGTATAAAATATACTTGATAAGTCGATAAAAGTCACCAGGACTTAAGGAAGAGAATAATCTCAATTTAATTAAACAAATGATCTGATTACAAATGATGAATGCTTTCCTATTTATATGAAATAGAGAGACATGGCCGAATAATTACAAGGAGATTCGGCCAGCCTTGTGCCTTCCTAAAATGACATAATTTAATTCATAAATAACTTGAATAAATAGGTGTTGGTTCAGTTAAAGTGTAGGGGTATGTCTCATGGCCGAATAACACTTGTAACCCATCAAGTTGGTGCCAAATTGGAGGAGTAATGGTGTTTGGCCGAATGGATAGATGGCCATTCATCTTGGCGCCTAAATGGAGTCATATGCAAGGCACATGGGGGCTGATCACATGCAAAACACATGGCTTGGCCAAATAGGGAGAGAACTCTTCATCTTGGCGCCTAAATGATCCATATGCAAGGCACATGGGGGCTGGTCATATGCAAGGCACATGGGTGTTCTATGAAGCCTTGTGGTGCAGCCTTGTGCATGGAATGATGGCTGGTCATGCTCTCTCTCTCTCGGGCGTGCATGTGTCTCCTTTAAGCTAGCTTGAGTTGTGGAGCTAGCTAGCAAACATGGGTTGTTCGTGAACAAGCTTCCTAGCTAAGTCCTTGTGAGCTCCTCAACATTATGTTCAGCTATATTCAGCTACCTTTGACATCACTTTTGGCAACTCAGCTCCAAATAGTCCAACTAGCTATGTTTAGCTAGCCTTAAGCTCCTCCATCTGAATCGAGCTTCCCTTAGTGTTCCATGAGCTGCCATACACTTTGTAAGCTATTTGTGAGCTGCATATGACGTCCAAATCATTCACCAAGCTACCTCAATGTGCATCATGCTCCAATGTACCTACATATGCAAGGAAACAAGGTAAGTCCATGATATTGAGCTAAGACAAGCTAAATACCTTGTTGCCTTGTTTGATTATGGTAATGTGAGCTAAGTTTGAAGGCCATGAGCTAATAATATATCTCATAATATGTGTAGGATTATGAATGAGGCTTAAGAGTTAATATGAATGAATATGAACTAACGAAATGCATTATAAGTATGCTGCCTTGATGTATAAATAATAATCATGCTTAATATGTTTATAAAGCTATCGTAACATGCTTAACATATTAAAATAACAATGTACCAGATGTATTCATACTAAGTTATTATTTGACTATTAAAGCATTATATAACATAACATAGGAGGGTGTTAAGTTATTAAATGAGTCAAAAGCTTCAAGACACTTAGTTAGGAGAACTTCCCTGAATTGTTTGGCCCTTGACCTAGTAATAGGACCTTGCGACATGACTTCCGGATCTGGGGTAGGTGCGATCATATCAATGATGATGATATTATGAATGTATGAAGTTATTATTATGAACCACATATTTATAGATATTTATATATTATATTACTTAGCTTATAAATGCTTTCTTTTGTAGGAACATGTTTGACCACATGATGGGAGCTGACTTAAAGCTAGAATTGAAGTAAATGAGCTAAGGAAACTTGACTAGGACAACTCCGGGACAGCTCAAGGACATTTTCAGACAAAGTTGCCAGTTGACCCCCGAGCTCATAGCTGACTTGAGCTGGACTTTTAAGCTAGCTAGAGACCTCATTTTAGCTGGAGAGTTACACCATCATCTTCACCACATAGAGCATAACAAATATGGTCTAGGTCAAATTTTGTGGATTCGTACTTTTTCGCGAAGAGTTGCCATTCCGAGAAGTGCCTTTTCACAAGGAGCTGTCCTAAGACTCGTCTATATGTCCTTCATCTATGGCCAGCTCAACTTTAGCTCAAACTCTTGGAAAGTAGCTTAAATGATGAAAGGTTACCTTTCACAAATGTGACCTTTCATTACAAGTTGCTGCCCAATTGATTACATGTCATTTAGACACATGTTTGATGCCAAGTCACGCCTAACTTGCTGCTCATCTTTACGCCATATAGGAGTCCACACCTTAAGCATTCTACACCACCCATGTGAGTACCTCATGAGCAGCCCCACATGTGCCATACATGTGGGTGAAATGGGCGCCAAAGTGAAGAGGCTTATCCCTATTCGGCCAAAGCAAGGTATTGCTTCAAAGTTGGCGCCAAGATGAACCATAAGAAGACCATTCGGCCAAGGAGATTTCCTTTCATCCAAGCATCATGCATTTTCATTTAAAAGTCATGTATCTAGCTGAATCGACACTTATTTATTCGGCCAAACCTATGCAAGCCTATAAATAAGGCTTTGGTATTTCATTTGTACATAACCCTTTGATAATATAAAATCCTTGTGAGATTATTCTCTCTTCAAGTTCTTTTTAGAACCATATCAATTAAGCAAGCTTTTCTAAAGTTTGTGGTGTAAATCCCTTTCTTGATACTTCTTGTTCTTAGTTCATATAACTAGTGGGTCAAATTCCTTACTACCATCCCTTATAAGACTTATAAAAAACGGGTCTTTGTTCTTTATAACATTGGTTCCTTCTTAGTTTTATAAGATACTATTTTTATTACCATCTTTCCATCACCATCCTCCATCACCATTCACGCCCATAACATCATCCTTCCATTACCATCTCTTTATCCTTAAACCATCCTTCAATTATCAACAAGGCAAACATCCAATAACATCATTAGTGGCCGAATTCTCTTACATTTGAAGGATAATTCAACATCACTTCTGCAACCCGTCTTTTATAACATTTATTTCCATTTAAATTCTTTCCATTTCTATTTCCTTTTCTTAATTATCCATTTAATTAACCAATTCTTCTTATTTCATGTAGATTACTTTCAATTCAACGTGTAGCATTTGGTGTCTCTACTAGATTGGGAAATAGAAGGCCTCCGACTTCTCCATTATTGAATAAGCCTGAATATCCTTACATCAACTTGGCCCTATCACACAAGGCCAGACCAAACTTCTTAAGGACAAGCTTCAAATCGCAGTTCAAACATTTATCTGTAAGGGTCTAATAGCTGCATATTTAAAACAACTTTTTGAAGGAGATCCAGTTGTTATATAGTCAACATGTCTTCTGTAGATACAACACAATGTCTCTTATATTTCCAACGGTTCTTGAATCACATCAATCTGATATCGAGAACTCAAGATACATTCATTTTACTGAAGACAACACATGCAGAAATTCCTATACGAGATTAATATGTAAT
Organism: Hibiscus syriacus; assembly: GCF_006381635.1. Classification (NCBI taxonomy): domain Eukaryota; kingdom Viridiplantae; phylum Streptophyta; class Magnoliopsida; order Malvales; family Malvaceae; genus Hibiscus; species Hibiscus syriacus. The sequence continues at coordinate 825,362 of NW_024062407.1, forward strand.
TTTGTAAATATTATGAATTTTCAATATTTATATTGATTATTTGTAATATAATTCATATAGTATGATGCTTTATCTTTTAGGATTAGATTTATTAATTTATTAGGAATTAAGGCTGAGTTAAAACATTATTTTTAATTATTATTATTTTATTAGGAATTAGAATCAAGACATGTTTAGTTTGTTATTATTTTATTCATTAGTTATTTAGGTCCTTTAGAACTCATCTCCTAAATAAAGGAGGCTTCATTCAATTTTGTAAATCAGATTTCTTTGATTAATAATACAACGAGAGTTCATTTTTTGCAAGTGTTGATCGCCTTGTGCCTTCGAAGCTTCTTCTCTTGGAGTTCTTTCAAGTTCTTGTGAGGGAGATTAATCTTCACACTACAATTTGCCTTTTCATCACGACTAGGAGGGTTGGTTAGAGCAATTATCGTGTTATCCTTTTCATTATGACTAGGAGGGCTTAATGAAACACTTATCCATCTATTTTCCACTAATCTATCCTCATCATCATCATCTTTACTGTTCACCTTCATAAGGGAGATCTTTTGATTTCTTGGTTATCATATTTTATTTTCAATTTCTTTATATTTTGTTTATCTTGTTCTAATCTTGTTTCTTACCTTGTTTCCAGTACTTAAACTCTAAAATACCCTAGTTGCTGCCACTACCTTCCCCTATTCATCCCCTTTTGTTATTCATTGAGTCTAGAGATTTCTAGGTTTAATTTTTCAACAAGAGCATTGTTCATTAAACCGCCACCGCTTCCCTATCAATTGGTATCAGATTTGGGCCAATTCTTTGAAAGAAACAATCAATCTTGCTTGTTCTTGCATATAAAACCATCAAGGTACCCCAACAGAGCTAGTTCATAAAAGATTCATCGTTTCAAGTTCCTTTTATTTAATTTTAATTTAGATTCAAATTCTTCATGTTATTTTGCTATTTTTTTCAATAAAAACAAAAAAAAAAGTCAAATTTCAAAAAAATTACAAACGAAGGAGTTTAGGGATTATTTTCTCCAGGTCTTATATTTATCCTAAGAGTAATATCCATCCCAAAATTCACCCAATCGGAGTTCATTAGAGCATTCAAACAAGACGTTCAAGTTTCATCGGTAGATTCGGTCTAGAATCTTGTCAAATTTCTTGAAAATTCTACAGGAGGAATTTTGTGGTGAAAATTTCCATATTGAAACGTCATATATTGAAGATCATTCACACAAATAATAATAATTTTTGGAGATCAAGAAAACCTTCGAACAAAGCAATCATAAAAATAGATTATTTGAGGACTCACCGTTCAACAAAGTCTACAGGATACTACTGAAGGTATTTGGTTTTAAAATTTTATATACGGTTTCTCTATGCATCGAAAGACATTCAAGAATTTCTCTAAAATATTTGGACACCGGTAACCCCTAAAAAACATTACCCAAGTTGATCCAGCGTTTTCTAGGTTTCTGGTTTGGTTCTTTTTTTCTTTAACTCTTAGTACTCTAGGTTCTTTTTTTTTCTTTTTTATTGTTCTTTTGCATTATTTAACACATTATATTTATTTAGTTAGTAGGACTAAAGAGTTTGCTTACTTCTTCCTTCTTTGCATTCTCGTTCTCTTGGAGTCTAACCTTTGTTTGGCCTCTTAGAGCTTTTAGGTTTTTCTTATCGCATTTTCTAGTAATCAAACTCCGATACAAACTGTGGAAGACTACTTGGTAAAGTGAGTTTTAAAGAGTACAAGATCGTCTTACTTTCTTCTCGTTGTGTTACTTTCTTAGAGTGACTTCTGAGGTTTCTTGCTTTGTTGAATTTACTTTCTTTTATTTTTATTCTACTTTAAAATCTTCTTTTGAGTGTTATAATTGTAGGATGAGCGACAATAACAATGAGACACTTACGGCTATATTAGCCGCACTTGAACGAATCACAACATTATTTGATCAACTTAACAATGCCTTGAGAGATCTACCAAACCAGAATCCAAGGCCAAGCAATGTTGAACTTTTGGCCCCCAGGCGAGCACAACCACGTTTTCAAGCACCTGAACTCTTTGCAAAACCAAAGTTCACGATCTCATCTTTTAAAGGAGACTACGATCCGGATAAGTATATGATTGGTAAGGAAAAGTTAATCTCATGTTCGCATACCATGACTGCCCCCAAGCTGAACAAGTTCCCCTTATCACCTTGGAATTCAAAGGATATGCTCACACTTGTTGGATGCAAACAAGGAAAAAGATTGAAAACTTCCAAATTCAACCAATCACTTATTGGAACGAACTCAAATACGTCATGAGGAACGGATTCCTACTGACACATTATACATAAGAAGTTAAACAATGACTACACCGACTTCGACAAGGTAGAAGTTTAGTTGAAGATTACTACAACGAGATACAATCCTTACTCAATAGGGCTAACATAACCGAAGAATAAGAGGACACCATGTCAAGATTCATCATCAGCTTAAACTCAAACATCACTGATCTTCCTGATCTCCGTGGGTACGAAAACCTTGAAGATACACTAAAGAAAGCAATGAAAATTGAAGCAGAAATCCAAAAGAGATTCTGATTCAGAAAATATTACCAAGGTACTTCATTATCTCACCAAGGTAATCCTTCAAATCCTTTCTCATCTTCTACTCCATCTTCTCAAAAAAAGTCCAGAGATGACAAACCTGACAAGGAGAAACAACGAACAACAAAGAATGACACACTTATAGCCCCTAAAGATGACACTTGAGCAATAGACATCAAGTGTTTTCAACGCTTAGAAAGAGGCCACATCAACCAAAATTATCCAAACACGTGGACCTTAACCATACTAGGATATGGATCATACAATTCTGACTCCAATGATGACATCCCAACATTCTAGCACATGCCAAAGCCAAAGAAGATAGTGATGACTATGGAAGCGATGAGTACAATGGCATAATCTTGGTGATCAGTCATACCATGAACATCCAAGCATCCGACGAGTCTGACATACAACGTTCCAACATCTTCCACACACGCTTCCTAATCAACAAACAACCATTCTTCATCATCATTGACAATGGTAGTTGTGTCAACGTCATTAGCTACAATGTTGCTGAATCACTCAAATTCACTACCAACAACATCCGAAACCTTATTGCTTACAATGGTTTAATGAGAATGTCGAGATGAAGGTGGTTAAACAATACCTCATTAATATCAAGATGGGAAAGTATTGTGATGATGTATGGTGTGATGTAATTCTGATGCAAGCATCCCACATCCTCCTAGGATGTCCTTGGCAATACAACAACGGCGTCACATATTATGGCCGAAAGAACACTTACACAATTCCAATAAAAGGTAAACCGTTTCGACTTAACCCTCTACCCCTAAAAGAGATTCTCACAGATCAACAACAAATTCTCAAGGAGACAGAGAACTTGAAACAAAAGGAAAAAGAGCTCATAATCGATAAAAGCCAAACAAATGACCCACGAGTGGTGAGTGACCATCAATGTGAAAATAAAAGAGTGACTCAAAACATTTATGCAAGTGCAACAGACATGAGAGATACTCTTTTTCAAAATAAGCTGTGCATTATAGTCAGTTTCAAGGACTTCGTTTTATCAACTATCACTAACATCACATATTTACTTAGTGTATTTTCTTCTCTATTGTAGGATTTTCAAGATGTCTTAAGCAACCCACCAGATGGTTTACCATCTACAAGAGGATTCGAGCATCAAATCGACTTCATCCCTGGGTCGGCCATACCAATCCGCCCCAATTACCGATGCAATCCTGAGGAAACGAAGGAATTGGAACAACAAATAGATTCATTATTACAAAAAAGACACATCTGTGAGAGTCTTATTCCTTGTGTGGTTCCCGTCATCCTAGTTCCAAAGAAATATGGCACATTACAAATGTGTGTAGATTGCCGACCTATCGATTGGATAACAATCAGGTATAGGCATCCTATTCCACGCCTAGATAATATGTTGGATGAACTACATGGTGCAAGTATCTTCACCAAAATTGACTTGAAGAGTGGTTACTATCAAATTTGAATGAAAGAAGGTGACGAATGGAAAACATCATCCAAGACAAAGTTTGGCTTGTATGAATGGCTTGTTATGCCCTTTGGACTCATAAACGCTCCAAAAACCTTCATGACATTAATGAATCACGTTCTTAAGGAGTTTATAGGTAAATTTGTTGTCTTTTACTTTGATGACATTCTTATATACTCGTCTTCTCTTGACTCTTATGTCATTCACGTTCGAATGGTTCTCAAAGTTTTTCGATGAGAACATTTATATGCTAACATGGATAAGTGTGTGTTTTGCAGTGATAAGTTTATAGTTTTAGGGTTTATAGTTAGTGTACAGGTTATCCATGTAGATAAAGAGAAGGTCAAGGCAATTCAAGAATGGCCCGCGCCTATTTTCATCACCGAGGTAAGATCATTTCATGGTTTGGCAAGTTTCTACTATCGCTTTGTCAAAGATTTCTCAACCATTGTTGCACCATTAACTGAGATCATCAAAAAGTCAGTTTAATTCAAATGGGGACTAATATAACAAAAAGCTATTAAACTTCTTAAAGATAAGTTATGTTCTGCCCCTATTCTTCGTCTTCCCAATTTTTCTAACACCTTTGAGCTAGAATGTGATGCTTCAGGCATAGGCATTGGTGTCGTCCTCATGCAAGAAAGACAACCTATCGCTTACTTTAGTGAAAAGTTAAAAGGTGAACAATTGAACTACTCTACCTATGACAAGGAACTTCTTGCACTCGTCCAAGCACTTAAAGTGTGGCAACACCATCTTCTCCCTAAAGAGTTTGTCATTCACACGGACCATGAATCACTTAAATGGTTAAATGGACAAGGTAAGTTAAACTAACGACATGCTCGATGGGTTGAGTTCATTGAATCTTTTCCTTACATCATCAAACACAAGCAAGGGAAAGATAACATTGTAGCTGATGCATTATCTCGATGATACACACTTATCACTCAAATACACGTTACTTTTCTGGGATTTGCACATATCAAAGAACTTTATCCTAACGATCCTATTTTTTATGAGATTTATACACAATGTGTAAAAGGTGCTTTTAACAAGTTTTATCTTGTAGATGACTTTCCTTTTCGCATGAACAGGTTGTGTATACCACAAGGCTCTTTTTGAGAGTTCTTGGTTTAGGAATCACATGTCGAAGGACTCATGGGACACTTCGGTGTTCACAAAATGCTCTATATGGTCATGGAACACTTCTTTTGGCCGCACATTCATAAAACAGTGGAAAAGATTAGTGGATCATGCATCACGTGCAAACAAGCAAAGTCAAAGGTAAATCTTAATGGTTTGTACACGCCTTTGCCGATTTCTTCTTCTCCTTGGATCGATTTATCGATGGATTTTATACTTTGCCTACCCCACACTAAGAAAGGACGAGATAGTATTTTTTTGGTTGTGGACAGATTCTCAAAGATGGCACACTTCATTCCTTGCCATAAAACGGATGATGGCACACACATTGCTAATTTATTCTTTTGAGACATAGTCTGCCTTCATTGCATTCCTTGCACCATTGTGTCTGATCGTGACACTAAGTTCATAAGCCACTTTTGGAATGTATTACGGGGTAAGATTGGCACAAAACTTCTCTATTCCACTTATTGTGATCCTCAAACCAATGGACAAATCGAAGTAATAAATTGGATTCTAGGATCTTTGTTAAGAACTATGGTAGGTAAAAATACTCGTAATTGGGATGAATGTTTACCTTTTGATGAGTTTGCTAATAACCAATCAATTCACTCCACAACAGATCAGGTTGCCAGCTTAGATGGTGAAAAGTGGGCTGCCCTTGTCAAAGACATTCATGAAAAAGCCAAACTCAAGATGGAGAAAACCTACGAGGCAATTGCAAACCGAGTTAACAAGGGTCGACGACATGTCACCTATGAACCAGGAGATTAGGTATGGGTTCACATGAGAAAAGAGAGGTTCCCAACACAAAGGAAATCCAAGTTAGACCCACGAGGCGATGACCCATTCCAATTCCTTGAACGAATCAATGAAAATGCCTACAGCATTGATCTTCCCAGTGAGTATAATGTGAGTGCATCCTTTAATGTTTCTATTTTATCTCCTTTTGATATTTAAGATTCGTGGATGAATCCTTTTAAGGAAGGGGGAGATGATACATGCACCACACGCCCTAAATATAAGGATGATGAATTTACTATACCACTTGGCCCTATCACACGAGGCCAGACCAAACTTTTTAAGGACAAGCTTCAAATCGCAGCTCAAGCATTCATCCGTAAGGGTCTAATAGAAGTAGATTTACAACAACTTTTTGAATTAGATCCAGTTGTTGTCCGTCCAACATGTCTTCAGGAGATACAACTCTCTGTCTCTTATCTTTCCAACGGTTCTTGAATAGCATCAATTTGATATCGAGAACTCAAGATACATTCATTTTATTAAAGACAGCGCATGCAGAAATTCCTATATGAGATTAATACGTGATTTTGTAAATATTACGAATTTCCAATATTTATATTTATTATTTGTAATATAATTTAATATAGGATGATGCATTATCTTTTAGGATTAGATTTATTATTTTATTAGGAATTAAGGCTGAGTTAAAACATTATTTTTAGTTATTATTATTTTATTAGGAATTAGAGTAAGACATGTTTAGTTTGTTATTATTTTATTCATTAGTTATTTATGACCTTTAGAACTCAACCTAATGTGATCTAAATCAGCAACATAAATGTCCTTGCATCTCCAACCTTTCACAATAATCAAAGGGGATTTTCTCTAACTTATTCTCTATTCGTCCAAAGCTTCATCTTGCTTCAAAGTTGGCGCCAAGATGAACACCAAGGAGACCATTCAACCAAGGACATCTCCCCTCATGCAAGCATCATTTACTTTCATTTTAAGACATGTATTTTGCCAAAAAGCCTTGTAACTATGCAGCCAAACCCCTTGCACGCCTATAAATAGGCTTTGACATTCATTTGTAAACTGAACCTTTTTGATAAATTAAATCCTTGTGAGATTATTCTCTCTTCAAGTTCTTTTTAGAACTATATCGATTAAGTAAGCTTAATTATTAAGTTTGTGGCGTCATTCCTTCCCCTTGATACTTCTGGTTCCTAGTTCTTATAACTAGTGGGTCAAAGTCCTTGTTTACCACCCCTTATAAGACTTATAAGAAACGGGTCATTGCTCCTTTATAGCATTGGTTCCTTCTTAGTCTTATAAGATACTATATGTCCATCAGCATCTTCCATTACCATTTCATGCCTATATAATCACCATCTTCCATCACCATTTCACGCCTATATCATCACCATCCCTTAACCATTCCTCTATCATTGAATTATCAATCATCTATCATCAAGAATCACGTGCATCATCACCATTGGTGGTCGAATTCTCTTACTTTTGAAGGATAATTCAACAACACTTCCGCAGCCCATCTTTGATAACATTTCAATTATTTCCATTTCCATTTCCTTTTATTTCTTAATTATCAATTTACTTAATCAAATTCTTCTTCTTTTGTGCATATTACTTTCAATTCAAAGTGTAGCATTTGGTGTCTCTCCTAGATCGGGCAACAACAAGGCTACCAACTTCTCCATTATTGAAGAAGCCTGAATAACCTTACATCAATATCTTATATTACTTAGCTTATATTATGCTTTCTTTTGTAGGTGCCTAGGTGAACACATAATGGGAGCTAACTTAAAGCTAGTATTGGAGTCAAAGAGCTATGGAAACTTGACTAGGATAACTCCGGGATAGCTCAAGATCATTTTGGGACAAAGTTGCCAGCTAAGCCCCAAGCTCATAACTAACTTGAACTGGACTTTTGAACTAGCTAGAGGTCTCATTTCAGCTAGAGAGTTGCACCATCACCACCACCACACAGAGAACTACAAATATGGTCTAGGTCAATTTTTGTGGATTCGTACCTTTTCGTAAAGAGTTGCCATTCCAAGATGTGCATTTTCATAAGGAACTGACAAAAGACTCATCTTCATGTACTTCATCTATAGCCAGCTTGATGTAAGGCTCTTCTGATGCCTTAACAATTGATTGTGGATCTAGGAAGGAAGCAAAATAACCTGCACAAGTGAATGGCTCAAAAAGAGATGGTTAAGGGTGGTAAACGTATGGGTGAATAGGTGGGCTATTTAAATGAGAGATAGAAGCGAAAGATGGTTGATATGGCTATGGTTATGGTGATGAAACAAAAGGGATGGTAGTGAGGATAGTATATTGAATAAGTCTCAAAGAAGAACCAATGCTATAGAGAGCAAAGACCCAGACTTTATATTGCTTCTTCAAGGGGTGGTGTTAAGTACTTTGACCCACTAGTTATATGAACTAGGAACCAGAAGTATCAAGATGAAAGAAAGAGGTTGATGCCACAAGTATAAAATACTTGATAAGTCGATAAAAGTCACCAGGACTAAAGGAAGATAATAATCTCACTTATATTGATCAAAAGGTCTGCTTACAAATGAAATAGGAAAGCCTATTTATAGTTTTTGAAGGGACTTGGCCGAATAGGTACATGTTGGTTCGGCCAGCCCTTGTACCTTCCTAAAATGACATGATTTAAATGCTAAAAGAGATTATGGTTTGGCCCTTGATGGAGGGAAATGATCTTTGGCCGAATAACACTTGTATCCCTTCACTTTGGCGCCAAATGGGAGAGAAGATAATGCTTGGTCGAATGGTTAAATGGCTCTTCATCTTGGTGCCTAAATGAACCACATGCAAGGCACATGCAGGCTGATCATATGCAAAGCACATGGGTGTTCTAGGGAGCCTTGTGGTGTAGCCCTTTGCATGGGATGATGGCTGGTCATGTGTTCCCTTCTTAGACATGCACGTGTCTCCTCCAAGCTAGTTTGAGTGTGGACCTAGCTAGCAAGCATGGGTTGTTTTGTGAACAAGCTTCATAGCCGAATCCTTATGAGCTTCATAACAGTACGTTCAGCTATATTCAGCTACATTGACATCATTTTTGACAACTCAGCTCCAAATAGTTCAACTACCTGAGTTTATCTAGCCTTGAGCTCCTCCAGCTGAATTGAGCTTTCCTTAATGTTCCATGAGCTGCCTTGTCCTTTATGAGCTGTTTGTGAGCTGCATAGGACGTCCAAATCATCCACCAAGCTACCTCAACGTTCGTCACACTCCATTGTACCTATATGTGCAAGGAAATAAGGTAAGTCCACGATATTGAGGTAAGACGAGCTAAATACCTTGCTGCCATGTAAGAATATGGTAATGTGAGCTATGATTGAAGGTCATGAGCTAAATATATCATCTCATAATATGTGTAAGATAATGCATGAAGCTTAAGAGCTAATATGAATGCATATGATCTATTAAAATGAATTATAATGATGTTGCCTTGATGTATATATGATAATCATGCTTAATATGATTATAAGACTATCCTAACATGCTTATAACATTATGTATCAATCATAAAGATATGGGTATATGTTGTATGCATGAATATCATATAACATGGTATTCATAAATGATAAATGGAAACATGTAATAATAATATCCTAAGAAATTATATGTAATCATAGCATATATTTGAATAATATGGAAAACATGATCAAATAAGCATAGGATGGAAATAATAATGTGATAATTTATACTAACATGTGAATGCAAGCTTATGATAGAATAGAATGTATAAATGATATAGTATAAGATAGGGTAATGAAGAACTCCCTTAGAAACAGTTTTGAAGAACATCCATGGTGTGTTCAACTCATGGAGAAAGTTGGAGCTAGTTTGGATCGTACCATCCTCCCCTTCTTTTAGGCGATTTATCCTCAAATCGAAGTAGTTTCTCATTGAAGACCTTCTTGATGTAGGAAGGATTGAATCCTTATGTTTTCCTCCAATAGATGATTCACACGATATGTTCAACCTCTTGGCTTTAAAAGAATGATGCTGCCTTGATGTATATATGATAATCATGCTTAATATGATTATAAGACTATCCTAACATGCTTATAACATTGTGTATTATTCATAAAGATATGGGTATATGTTGTATGCATGAATATCATAAAACATGGTATTCATAAATGATAAATGGAAATATGTAATAATAATATCCTAAGAAATGATATGTAATCATAGCATATATTTGAATAATATGAAAAACATGATCAAATAAGCATAGGATGGAAATAATACTATGATAATTTATACTAACATGTGAATGCATTCTTATGATAGAATAGAATGTATAGTATAAGATAGGGTAATGAATAATTCCCTTAGAAATAGATTTGAAGAACATCTATGGTGTGTTCAAGTCATGGAGAGAGTTGGAGCTAGTTTGGATCGTATCATCCTCCCCTTTTTTTAGGCGATTTATCCTCAAATCAAAGTAGTTTCTCATTGAAGACCTTCTTGATGTAGGAAGGATTGATTCCTTATGTTTTCCTCCAATAGATGATTCACACGATATGTTCAACCTCTTGGCTTCAAATATGGTAACTTCACATCCTTTGATGGGAGGATACAATCTATGGGAATCATCACATGTCCTTTGAACGGGAGAGACATAGCCCTTCACGAACCAACTTGATCCATTTTCTTTATTCTTTGAATCATCACAATGCTTGGAAAGGACCTCTATGTCTTTATTTTCTCCTTTTAATTCACCATAATTGTTGGTGAAAAGGTTTGTCTCTTGGTTGGAGTCATCACATCGCTTGGTGAAGATAAGTGTTCTTTGAATGACTTTTTGGGGCTGATTTAAATCATCATGTCCTTTCACCATTGTACCTCTCCAAATGATTACCTTGAGGGTTGGTATGATTTCTTCACCATAAGGATGAAACAAGTTGTTGCAAAATAAATCAAAGTTACTAAATGAAAAATTATTAACAAGATGAATGGAAATAGTAAACCAGGGTGGATGTTTAATGGGCATTGGTTGCTTGATGATGGAAAACTCCATTGGTTGTTGAAATCTCTTCAATAGTTGTAATGTACTTGGAGCCTCAATGATCACAACTTGTGGCACTTCAAGTGACATATCTTTTTGAACTTCTAGAGACATAATTATTGGAACCTCAAAGGACATGTCTTGTGTATCACGACAAGTCACGCCTATTGATTCTTTAAAAGACATGTTCTTTGAGTCTTCAATTTGAAGTGATATGTCTCTTGGATTGTCCTGCAAAACAAAAGTAATAATTAGAGGAAAAGTGTTGTTAAGGAATCATACTCTCCATTCTCCCTTTCTTTTCCAATGTTTCTCATATCAATCTGATTTTCTACTTGTTCTACTTGATGCTCATGCAAGACTTCTCTTTCAACACTAACAGTTTCATTTACAATTGTTCTTATCTCCTCAAAACGTTCTTCTTCAAGGGTTCTTTTCATGGCTTTCTCTTTCTCCCATTAAGTGGATTACAACAAGAACAAGCAAAAGCAACATCCTACCATTCAATAAAAAGAAAATCAAAAAGAGAAGTGCCAAAAGAAAAAAAATCAGCAAGTTAATCCCAACATCAACAAGGGATTTTAATTGAAGAAAAACTAAAGAAAGGAAACAAAGAAATCAAAATGCAAAGAAGTGCCAAAGGTGACAAGCAACATCATTATTTCAACCGATCCTAAGGAAGTCTTCAAGACCATTGATTGTTCTTCTAGGAAGGTGGTTGAGTATCTTTGCATAGTAAGTGAACCTTTCTTTATTTTTCTTCCTTTTATAAGACCACCCTTCATTATTTAATCTTTCTACCTTTCTATTTTTTTTCCTCTACACTAGCAAAATTTTCAGCCGACGTCCATAGCACTTGAAAGGTCTCGAGTTAGTTCTTTTAAGAACTTTACAAGAGAGGAACGAGTGGAAAAAGTCTAATCGATTGTGCGAGATCAGAAGGGGAATCGAAAAAGCCAATTTATATTCCCGAGTGCAAACACGAGCGTTGAGTGGAGCATCATCATTTTTTTAGAGTGATCGTGTGGATTTGTGAGTGATTATTGGTAAGGTCCTTTCTTCGTATTCAACTATTAATTTTTCACTAACAATTCTCCCATCTTTCGAATGGAATACGGATAACAAAGGAGGAATCCATTTCATACTCATTTTCATGTGAATGATAAAGTATGCCTTGTAGCCATTGATGGTGGTAGTTGTGCAAATCTTGCAAGCATATACATGGTTGAGAAGTTGGGGCTTATAACATTCAAACATCCCAGTCCATATGTTTTGTAAGGATTAAATGAAGATGAAGAGTTAGAAGTCATAGAGCAAGTACGTGTGTCATTTTCAATTAGGGGATATAAAGATGAAGTTTTGTGTGATGTTGTTTTTATGAATTCAAGCCATCTACTTTCTACATGACATGCTCACATCATTCAAGATCCATCAAGCTCAATATAAGGGAGCTCTACCTTACTTTATCTTATATTTACTTATTTATGCACTATATATTATTATGAGCATACATTTGCATATTATACTATACTTGAATTATCATAACATGTGCATTCATTCTATGGTTTGCATCATTGATTGATATTCATACATATAATCTATAGTTATAATAATAATATTCATTCATTATCATATGATGCATGAGTAATTATTATAACATATAGTTCACATCTTTATATGTTTATACTTACCTTATATTATACTTTTTTTGTAGGTGTATAATGAGCCACATGATGGGAGCTAACTTAAAGCTAGCATTGGAGTCCAAGAGCTATGGAAACTTGACTAGGACAACTCCAGGACAACTCAAGAACATTTTGGGACAAAGTTGCCAGCTGACCCCCGAGCTCATAACTAACTTGAGTTGGACTTTTGAGCTAGCTAGAGACCTCATTTCAGCTGGAGAGTTAAACCATCATCACCACCACACAGAGTACATCAAATATGGTCTAGGTCAATTTTTGTGGATTCGTACCTTTTCGCGAATAGTTGTCATTCCAAGAGGTGCATTTTCACAAGGAGTTGTCCTATAACTCATCTTCATGTAATTCATCTATGGCCAGCTCATATTCAGCTCATACACATAGGAAGTAGCTCAAATGATGAAAGGTTACCTTACATACCTAGACACATGTTGGAAGCTAAGTCACGCCTAGTTGTTGCCTATCTTCATTCCACGGACTTCAAGACATTATCCTATGGTTGCAACCTCACCAAAGTATTGCAAGAAGACCCATGTGCATTCAAGTAGGCTATCATATGCATCATTCAAGCATGTGCACCTCATGTGACATTAAATAGGTGCCAAAACACCAAGGGATGCTTCCTATTCGGCCAAAGACTCCTTCCTCTTCATTTTGGCGCCAAATAACATCCAAATGCATTCAAAACATCCTTAGGGCCGAACCAACATCTTACCATTCGGCCAAGAGCATGTATCTTCATTAAAATCATTTATTTTCATTTAAAATCATGTATTTTCAAAGGGGTTTCATCCATAGCCGAACCATCATGTGTCTATTCAGCCTAAACCCTTTGAAAACTATAAATAAGCTATTGCATTTCATTTGTAACTGAAACCTTTCAATAAATTAAATCCTTGTGAGATTATTCTCTCTTCAAGTTCCTTTTAGAACTATATCGATTAAGCAATCTTAATTCTTAAGTTTGTGGTGTCATTCCTTCCCCTCGATACTTTTGGTTCCTAGGTCTTATAACTAGTGGGTCAAAGTCCTTGTTTACCGCCCCTTATAAGACTTATAAGAAACGGGTCTTTGCTCCATTATAGTATTGGTTCCTTCTTAGTCTTATAAGATACTATATGTCCATCACCATCTTCCATTACCATTTCACGCCTATATCATCGCCATCTTCCATCACCATTTCACGCATATATCATCATCATCCCTTAACCATTCCTCTATCATTGAATTATCCATCATCTATCATCAAGAATCACGTGCATCATCACCAATGGTGGCCGAATTCTTTTACTTTTGAAGGACAATCAACAACACTTTCGCAGCCCATCTTTGATAACATTTATATCCATTTCAATTCTTTCCATTTCCATTTCCTTTTTATTCCTTAATTATTAAATTACTTAATCAAATTCTTCTTCTTTTATGCATATTACTTTCAATTCAAAGTGTAAAATTTGGTGTCTCTCCTAGATCGGGTGATGTAAGGAGAATCTACACACTTTGATGAAAAGAGTAGATAGCCTTATTGTGTCCCGATCTAGGATTGACAAGTACTGATGTCCTTGAATTATAAGCTTGGCTACAATAAATATAAGAAAGAAATGATATTAATAATGGTGTTAAGAAATGAATATATATTAAAGGAAATGAAATAGAAAGAAATGAAGGAGATGGCTGCGGAATTAATGGTCTTGATGGATGTTGATGATGGTGTTGTTGATGAAATGGAAATGGTAGTGATTTGTACCTCAAACACGCCAAATATGAAACAATGCTAAGGAGCACAATCCCGATCTTCACAAACTTGCTTGAGGGGTGGTGATAGTGTCTTCAACCCACTAGATATTAATCTAGGAATTTTGGAATCAAGATGGAAATAATGACGCCACAAGTATATGAATTATACTTGCTTAATCGATAAAGTTCACAAAGAACTTTGAAGAGAAATAACTCAAAAGAGTATGTTTTATATAAGAGATGAGATAGGTACAAATGAAGGCAAGCCACTCTTTTTATAGGAAATGAGAGGGCTTGGTCGAATGGTTACAAGTTGTTTCGGCTAGATACATGTCTCTAGGAAAATACATAATGCTTGAGATGAATGAATAAGTCCTTTGGGCTTGTGATGGTTCGACTAATCCTTCATGAAAAGCCTTAATGATTCGGCTAAGGATGGGAAGACATCTCCCTTGGCCGAATGGGCATGCTTGTTCATCTTGGCGCCATTTTCTTCCCTTGGTCGAATGGTGGTGTGTCACTTCATGTTTGGCGCCAAAGGCTCTCATGTGCATGGCATGTGATGTGGCTGAATAGGCATAGATCCTTTAGCTCATATCTCTTGGTGATTTAAGCTTCCAATGCTAGCAATTCCTTCACCAACGTGCTCCTAGATGAAAAGGCATCTTCATGGGCATCATCATTCATGAAAAGTCACAATGCTTGAGAAAGGTGTCCCTTCATGTTTGAGCTGCTTATGGTGTGAATGAGCTAAAGGAGAGCTGGCCATAGATGACTTGTGACATGGTGGACGTTTGGGCAGCTCCTTGTGAAAAGGTACCTCTTGAGGTGGCAATTATTCGTGAAAAGGTACGATTTCACAAATTTTGACTTAGGACATATTTGAAGTGTCCTAAGTGGTGATGATGATGGTGCAACTCCCCAGCTGAAATAAGGTCATCTTGTAGCTCAAATCTTCAGCTCAATCTAGCTATGAGCCACGGCCTCCGGACAAATTTTCACCAATTGTTCCTTGTGCTCTCCTAATCGATCCCATGTAAGTTTCCTTGCTATTACATGCTCCATTTAGCTCTAATGCAGCTCCCAAATGTTGGCCAAATATGCCTACATGCATAACATAAAGAAATAAACTAAGTATATAAGCTTATATAATGTGTATATTATAATATTGTGACTATAGTATATGATAATAACTTGTATCTCATATATAAATGGATAACTTATTATCATAATAACTATAGGTATAATATATATATATATGAAAATAACTATCCTATAACATATGAAATAAGCATCTATAGTTATAAAGATAGAAAGTTTCTTCCCTGGAGAGGTTGGAATAGCCATGGTAAATATGATGTTGAATTGGATCACATCATCCTCCCCTTCTTTTAATCGATTTGTCCTCAAATCGAATGATCGTCTTTTCCTAGTGTCCTTCCATTCAATCTTTACAAAAAAGGTTCATATCCATTGAAAGACTGCTTTGGAAGTTCTTAACCTGAAAAGAAAGAAAACTTTCATTAGAAAAACTGTGATCAAACATAACAAAAGTTAAGAAATATTTCCTGTAAATTGTATGTTCAAAGTTCATGTCTATTGAAGTCATTTTGCTTTGAACGTTTGAGCCCTTTTGCATTCCAAAAATCATGTCCTTTTGTTCTTCAATAGATATTTGCATTGATTCATGAAAGATTATGACTCTTGGAATGGTGATGTTCTCACAAGTCACGTCCCTTGGTTGAAAAATCGCTTCCCTTTGATTTTCATTAGGCATAACTCTTGATTCTTGAAGGATCACGTCCTTTGGATGAAGAATTACCACTCTTTGCTTTTCAAAAATCGTACCTTTTGGCTCTTGAAAGGTCACGTCTTTTAATTTCCCAAATCGATGGATTGTGTCACTTGGATCATCCTGCAAATCAAAGAAAATTCCTGCATTGTCTAAGTTAGAAAAATCTTCATTGACCTTGTGCCTCGCCAGTAAACATCTTTGTAACAAGCACTTAGATGTATAAGCACTTGTTTTTGGAATGTTTTCTTCCTGGATTAACTTCGATTTTTCTTTCCTCATGGCCTCATCACTTTGTTTCATCTTGATTTGCTCAACTTGGACTCATTTAGGCGTCAAGGGTGTTAGGATGATCTTCTTTCCTCCAAGGTTGAATGACTACTGATTGGTAAAACAATCATGAATGGTCCTCCTATCATATGGCCATGGTCTTCCAAGGAGTAAATGGTTAGCATGCATAGGAACAACATCGCACATAACCTCGTCCTTGTACTTACCAATTGAAAAAGGGACTATCACCTGTTTGTTGACATTAAGTTCACCTCGTTCATTAAGCCATTGTAGTTTGTAGGGATTTGGATGTTTCAACGTTTGCAATCCCAATTTCTCCACCATGATGGTACTGGCAACATTAGTACAACTCCCTCCGTCTATAATCATGAAACACACTTTTTCATTCACATGGCAGCGGGTATGAAAGATGTTTTCCCGTTGTGCATCGTCTTCTACTACTTGGGCACTTAGACTTCTCTTGACCACTAGGGCTTCACCTTCCACAGGAGCACCAATTTCAGTTTCTTCCTCCACCTCTGTTGGTGGTGCTTCTTCTTCTTCATGGTCAGATTCAATCTCACCATTTCCAAGTAATAACATGGTGTTTCTATTGGGACATTGTGTGGATATATGTCCCCTCCCAAAACATTTAAAACAACGAATGTCTCTTGTTCGTTCAGGGATCTCTTTTCCTCGATTCTCCTTACCAAGTTGGGATGCATTTGATGATTCGGCTTTTTCCTTGATAGGAGTAGGAGTAGACTTCTTCAAATTGTTAGGACTTCATCTCGAAGGCATGGTAGTGCGAGATATAGATCTCCTTCATAATTGCCTTTCTATTTTTATAGCCATTTGCACCATTTCATCAAGTTTGATATAATGATACAATTCTAGTGTGTTGGCAATCTCAGGATTGAGTCCAACAAGAAATCTAGCCATGGTTGCTTCACGATCCTCCTCAATATTGACTCGGATCATTTCCATTTCCATTTCTTTATAATAATCCTCCACACTCCGTTGGCCTTGTTTCAAATTCTGTAATTTCTGAAACATGTCTCGGTGATAATGAGTAGGAATGAAACATTTACGCATGATACCTTTCATTTCGAGCCATGTTGAAATTGGTCTCTCTCCATTCCTTCTTCGAGTAATAGTAAGTTGATCCCACCATATCAAAGCATAATCAACAAACTCCATGGCTGACATTCTTACTTTCTCAAGTTCGGAATAGTTATGGCAACTAAACACATGTTCCACCTTGCTTTCCCATTCAAGATAGGCTTTTGGATCAGTCTTCCCTTGGAATTGAGGAATTTTTATTTTAATGTTGCTCATATTATCATCAACATTGGCACGCCTAGGTCCTTGTATCAATGCTGGTTCTTCTTCATCATAAAGATTTGGGACATCATATTCTGGAAGAGGTTGTTGCCTCCGATGAGTACTATTATTTCTAATTTGTGGTTGATCTTGTCTTTGGTCTAGTTTCTCATGGAGAGCATCAAATTCTATTCGAAACATTCTCATCATTTCTCCAATCAGTGCTTGTATTTGCAAATTGGGTTGACCTGCATTTCCTTTAGGACTTTGAGACATGGTTAGTAAATAAAACAAAAAAATAAACCTTACCAGCACACTCACAAAATCTCATAATTTTACTCTAAAGAAAAGATAAGATCACTCCACTCAACACTCGTGTTTACTCTCGGGAATATATATTTAGCTTTTAGCAATTCCCCTTCTGATCTCACTCTCTCAATAGCCTTTTTCCACTCAATTTCTCTTGCTAAGTCCTTTGAGGAACTTACTCAAGATTATAACAAGTTAATTCCTTCCTTGTGTGCGTCGGCTGCAAATAGGTTAGGGTAGAAAGAATAGAAGAAATGGAAAGGTAGAAGAAAGGTTTTAAGGTATTAAAAAAGAAAAAGAAATGGTTGAAGACTAGAAAAATGAAAGGATAGAAAATGAAGAGGTGACTTACAATTCAAGAAACAACACTTACTGCAACCTTTCTCAAGAAACAATAAGGTTACCTTCTCTTAGTGTAGATGGCCTCTTTGATGTACTTGTAATGGTAGAGAACTTTCCTTGGCTTGCTTTCTTTTTGAATTTTTCTTTTTCTTTTCTTCTCTTCTTTTCTGATTTTTCTCTTCTTTTGTCTTTTTCTTTCTTTTTGCACTCCAATTCTGATGAAGGAGTCTTTTCTTCTATTTTTCTTTTGCATTGCACGCCAATGACACTTTTGTTGTCAATCCAACTATGCTTTGATTATCGCTTGATGTAAGGCGAATCTACACACTTTGATGAAAAGAGTAAATAGCCTTATTGTGTCCCGATCTAGGATTGACAAGTACTAATGTCCTTGAATTATAAGATTGGCTGCAATAAATATAAGAAATAAATGATATTATTAATGGTCTTAAGAAATGAATATATATTAAAGGAAATGAAATAGAAAGAAATGAAGGAGATGGCTGCGGAATTGATGGTCTTGATGGATGTTGATGATGGTGTTGTTGATGAAATGGAAATGGTAGTGATTTGTATCTCAAACACGCCAAAGATGAAACAATGTTAAGGAGCACAACCTCGATCTTCACAAACTTACTTGAGGGGTGGTGATAGTGTCTTCAACCCACTAGATATCAATCTAGGAATTTTGGAATCAAGATGGAAAGAATGACACCACAAGTATATGAATTATACTTGCTTAATCGATAAAGTTCACAAAGAACTTTGAAGAGAAATAACTCACAAGAGTATGTTTTATATAAGAGATGAGATAGGTATAAATGAAGGCAAGCCACTCTATTTATAGGAAATGAGAGGGCTTGGCCGAATGGTTACAAGTTGTTTCGGCTAGATACATGTCTCTAGGAAAATACATAATGCTTAAGATGAATGAATAAGTCCTTTGGGCTTGTTATGGTTCGGCTAATCCTTCATGAAAAGCCTTAATGATTCGGCTAAGGAAGGGAAGACATCTCCCTTGGCCGAATGGGCATGCTTGTTCATCTTGGCACCATTTTCTTCCCTTGGCCGAATGGTGGTGTGTCACTTCATGTTTGGCGCCAAAGGCTCTCATGTGCATGGCATGTGATGTGGCTGAATAGGCATAGATCCTTTAGCTCATATCTCTTGGTGATTTAAGCTTCCAATGCTAGCAATTCCTTTACCAACGTGCTCCTAGATGAAAAGGCAACTTCATGGGCAGCATCATTCATGAAAAGTCACAATGTTTGAGAAAGGTGTCCCTTCATGTTTGAGCTACTTATGGTGTGAATGAGCTAAAGGTGAGCTGGCCATAGATGACTTGTGACATGGTGGACGTTTGGACAACTTCTTGTGAAAAGGTACCTCTTGAGGTGGCAATTATTCGTGAAAAGGTACGATTTCACAAATTTTGACTTAGGACATATTTGAAGTGTCCTAAGTGGTGATGATGATGGTGCAACTCACCAGCTGAAATAAGGTCATCTTGTAGCTCAAATCTTCTGCTCAATCTAGCTATGAGCTCACGGCCTCCAGATAACTTTTCACCAATTGTTCCTTGTGCTCTCCTAATCGATCCCATGTAAGTTTCCTTGCTGTTACATGCTCCATTTAGCTCTAATGCAGCTCCCAAGTGTTGGTCAAATGTGCCTACATGCATAACATAAAGAAATAAACTAAGTATATAAGCTTATATAATGTGTATATTATAATATTGTGACTATAGTATATGATAATAACTTGTATCTCATATATAAATGGATAACTTATTATCATAATAACTATAGGTATAATATATATATATATGAAAATAACTATCTTATAACATATGAAATAAGCATCTATAGGTACAAATATAGAAAGTTTCTTCCCTGGAGAGGTTGGAATAGCCATGGTAAATATAATGTTGAATTGGATCACATCATCGGGAAACAACAAGTGATATAGTCACGTCTACACCAGATCCGGAGGTCATGCCACACGGTCCCATTACTAGGTCAAGGGCCAAACAATTCAGGGAAGTTCTCTTAACTAAGTGTCTTGAAGCTTTTGATTCATTTGATAACTTAACACTCTCTAATGTTATGTTATATAATGTTTTAATAGCTAAAGAGTAACTTAGTATGAATTCATATTACACATTGTTATTTTAATATGTTAAGCATGTTAGGATAGTTTTATTATCATATTAAGCATGATTATTATACATCAAGGCAGCATACTTATAATGCATTTCATTAGTTTATTTGCATTCATGTTATCTCTTAGGCTTTATACATTATCTTACACATATTAGGAGAAGATGTACTTAGCTCATGACCATCATACTTAGCTCCCATTACCATAAACAAACATGGCAGCAAGGTATTTAGCTCGTTTTAGCTCAATATCATGAACTTACCTTGTTTCCTTGCACATATAGGTACAATGGAGTGTGATGCACGTTGAGGTAGCTTGGTGAATGATTTGGACGTCATATATAGCTCACAAACAGCTCACAAAGTACAAGACAGCTCATGGAATGCTAAGGGAAGCTCGATTCAGCTGGAGAAGCTTCAGGCTAGCTAAACTTAGCTAGTTGGACTATTTGAAGCTGAGTTGCTAAAAGTGATGACAAATGTAGCTGAATGTAGCTGAACATGCTATTATGGAGCTCAAAAGGACTCGGCTAGGAAGATCATTCACAAACAGCCCCATGCTTGCTAGCTAGCTCAACACTCAAGCTAGCTTGGAGGAGACACATGGACGCCTAAGAAGAAGCACATGACTAGCCATCATCCAATGCACATGGGTGCACCACAAGGCTTCCTAGAACACCCATGTGCCGTGCATATGACCAGCCCCCATGTGCCTTGCATGTGAACTCATTTAGGCGCCAAGATGAAGAGCCCTCTCCCTATTCGGCCAAGCATCATTTCCCATCCAAATTGGCGCCAACTTGAGGAGACACAAGAACTATTCAGCCAAGGATCATTTCCCTCCATCTAGGGCCGAACCATCCTCTCTTTTAGCATTTAAATTATGTCTTTATAGGGAGATACATAGGCTGGCCGAATCATCTTTTATTTATTCGGCCATGTCTCTCCATTTCCTATAAATAGGAAAACATTCCATCATTTGTAAAAAAACACCTTTTATTCAATTAAAGTGAGATTATTCTCTTCTTAAGTCCTGGTGACTTTTTATCGACTTATCAAGTATTTTATACTTGTGGCGTCAACCCCTTCCTTTCATCTTGATACTTCTGGTTCATAGTTCATATAACTAGTGGGTCAAAGTACTTAACACTATCCCTCGAAGAAACAATATAAAGATTGGGTCTCTGCTCTATATAGCATTGGTTCTTCTTTGAGATTTCTTCAAGATACTATCCTCACAACCATTCTTTTATTTCATCACCATAACCATAGCCTTATCAACTATCTTCCGCTTCCATTACTCATTATTTAAATAGCCTACCAATTCACCCATACGTCTACCACCCTTAACCATTCTATTTTTGAGCCATTCACTTTGCAGGTTGTTTTGCTTCCTTCCTAGATCCACAATCATTTAAAAAGGTACAAGTACCTTACATCAAGCGGTAATCAGAGCTTTGGTGGAAGAAGCAACGTGCAATAACAACAAAAAGAAAAATACAAAAAGAAGTGCAAAAGTGAAGTGCAAAGTCAAAGAAAAAAAATCGGCAAAGAAAATTGAAGGACTCAAAAGTCAAAGCACTCAAAAAGAAGAAAAAAAAAGCAAAGAAAAGAAAGAAAAGTTGGAAGCACTCATCAACAATTCTCATCACCAAGCATTTTCAAGTAAGCCTTTAAAATTGATTGTGGTGATAGAAGGTTGTGAAGTGACTTGTGTAAGTAACCCTTTCATTCTCTTCTTTCTAATTTCTAAGCCACCTTTTCAATTATATTTGCTTTCCATTCCTACTAACCATTTGCAGCTAACGCCAAACAAGTGAAATTACTCGATATAGTCTTGAGTAAAAGTTCATTAGAACTTGAGACAAGAGAATTGAGGGAAAAAGGCTGGAGCGTGTGTGAGATCAGAAGAGGACAAGTAAAAGCCATTAAAGTCCTAGAGTGGGAACAAGAGCGGATTGAGTGAAATCAAGTTTTCTTGGAGTGACTCGTGAGGCTTTGTGAGAGTATACTCTGGTAAGGTCCTACACACATTTCAATTTTTCCTTATTTGCTAACATGTCTTTTCCATCCAACATTTTTGTAGTCAAAAGGACTTTGAACATTCAAAGTCAAGATGATGAACAAAGAGAAAACATCTTCCATACTAAATGTCACATGGGAGATAAAATTTGTGTCGTGATCATTGATGGAGGAAGTTGTACCAATGTAGCAAGTACTCACATGGTGGAAAAGTTGGGTCTCAAGACTTCCAAACATCCTCATCCTTACAAACTCCAATGGCTCAACGATGTGGGAGAAGCCAAGGTAACCAAGCAAGTGATTGTACCTTTCTCAATTGGAAGATACAATGATGAGTCCTTTGTGACGTGGTGCCCATGAGTGCAAGTCACCTTATACTAGGACGTCCTTGGCAATATGATAAGAAAGCCACCCATGACGGATTCTCTAACAAGTACTCATTCCAACATCAGGGAAAGAAAATCATATTGGCACCTTTGTTACCAAGCCAAGTTCAGGAATGTCAAGTGACCCTCAAATCACACATAGAAGAATGGGAGAAAGGAAAGAAGGCAAAAGAAATCCATACTCCAAAGATGAATATCTATGCCAGCAGAGGAGATATTCGGAAACATTTATCAACTAAGAAATCTCTACTTATACTTATGTATAAGGAAAGTTTTCTTCTTACTAACCCTCCTAAAGGTTTGCCTTCTTCTATTTCTAATCTTTTGCAGGAATTTGAGGATATGTTTCCTGAGGAAATTCCCGATGGATTGCCACCGATTAGAGGAATTGAACATCAAATTGATTTCATTCCTGGAGCCACCATTCCTAATAGACCAGCATATAGGAGTAATCCTGAAGAAACAAAGGAATTGCAAAGACAAGTAAAAGAACTCCTAAACAAAGGTTACATTCGAGAAAGCTTAAGTCTATGTGCTGTCCCCGTTTTGTTGGTACCAAAGAAAGATGGAACTTGGAGAATGTGCGTGGATTGTAGAGCAGTGAATCAAATCACTATCAAATATAGGCACCCTATACCTCGGTTGGATGATATGCTTGATGAACTTAGCGGGGCCAATATCTTCTCCAAAATTGATTTGAAAAGTGGCTACCACCAGATAAGAATGAAGGAAGGTGATGAGTGGAAAACTGCGTTCAAGACCAAACAAGGTTTTTATGAATGGTTAGTCATGCCTTTTGGCTTGACTAATGCCCCTAGTACCTTTATGCGTTTAATGAATCATGTCCTTCGGCCTTATATTGGTAAGTTTTGTGTTGTTTACTTTGATGATATTTTGATATACAGTAAGTCATTGAAAGATCATGTTGAACACTTACGATCTATTCTTAGCACTTTGAGAAAAGAGCATTTATATGCTAATTTCAAAAAGTGTGATTTTTATACTAATCAAGTTACTTTCTTAGGCTTTATTGTAAGTTCACAGGGATTATCAGTGGATCCAGAGAAGATTAAGGCAATACAAGAATGGCCAAAACCGGTTAATGTCAGTCAAGTTCGAAGTTTCCATGGATTAGCCAGTTTTTACAGAAGGTTTGTACCAAACTTTAGTTCCATTGCTGCACCCTTAACAGGGATTATTAAGAAGAATTCAAACTTCTCTTGGGGCAATGAACAAGACAAATCTTTCAACGAACTCAAAGATTGTTTGACAAAGGCCCCATTACTAGTCTTGCCAAACTTTGAGAAAACATTTGAAGTTGAATGTGATGCTTCCGGAATTGGAATTGGTGCTGTTCTAAGTCAAGAAGGAAAACCCATTGCCTATTTTAGTGAAAAACTAAATGGTGAAACTCTGAACTATCCAACATATGACAAAGAGATGTATGCACTCATTCGAGCATTGGAAACTTGGCAGCACTATTTATTGCCAAAGGAATTCGTGATACACACTGACCATGAAGTATTAAAGCATATCAAAGGACAACACAAACTCAACAAGAGACATGCCAAATGGGTTGAATTTCTTGAGTCTTTTCCCTATGTCATCCACTATAAGAGAGGAAAGGATAATGTCGTGGCAGATGCTCTTTCACGCAGGTATGTCTTACTTAACACTTTGGATCCCAAACTTCTTGGTTTTTCATTCATTAAGGAACATTATGCTACTGATTTGGACTTTGGAGAAAGGTATAAGTCATGTGAAACAGGTGCTCATGATAAGTATTATCAGCATGATGGATATCTTTTCAAAGAAGGACGATTATGTATTCCACAAGGTTCCATAAGAGAAGTGTTAACCAAAGAAGCACATGAAGGAGGACTCATGGGACACTTTGGAGTTGAAAAGACTCTTAGCATTCTGAAAGAACACCTCTTTTGGCCAAAGATTAAAAGGTATGTTGAAAAGGTATGTGAAAGGTGTTTAGTATGTAAAAGGGCAAAATCAAGAGTCATGCCTCATGGATTATACATGCCTTTGCCAATACCAACCACGCCATGGATAGATATTTCAATGGACTTTGTTTTAGGTTTACCAAAAACAAAGAGTGGAAAGGATTCAATATTTGTGGTGGTTGATCGTTTCTCCAAAATGGCTCACTTTATACCATGTCACAAGACTGATGATGCTATTTTTGTTGCCAACTTATTCTTCCGAGAAGTGGTAAGGTTACATGGACTTCCTCGAACCATTGTGTCAGATAGAGACGTTAAGTTCCTAAGTCATTTTTGGAGGACTTTGTGGAGTAAAATAGGCACAAAACTACTATTCTCTACTACATATCATCCTCAAACGGATGGTCAAACTGAAGTAGTTAATAGAGTTTTATCAACGCTACTACGATCCATCATCAAGGAAAATATTAAGACATGGGAAGAATGCCTACCACACGTGGAATTTGCATACAACCAAACCATTCACTCGGCAACTAAACATTCTCCATTTGAGGTAGTGTATGGTTTCAATCCTTTAACTCCTTTGGACTTACTTCCTTTACCTTATGATCAGATAGTGAACAAAGATGGAAAGAACAAAGCAGAATTTGTTAAAAGACTCCATCAACAAGTCAAGGACAATATTGAGAGAAGAACAAGACAATATGAACAACAAGCAAACAAAGGAAGGAAGAAGGTAACTTTTGACGTAGGAGATTGGGTTTGGGTACACTTTAGGAAGGAAAGATTCCCAAACCAAAGGAAGTCCAAACTATTACCCCGAGGAGATGGTCCATTTCAGATTAAAGAAAAGATCAACGACAATGCCTATAAAATTGAATTGCCCAGTGAGTTTGGTGGCGTCAGTGCTTCATTCAACATCACTGACTTATCTCCCTTTGAGGATGGACACGATTTGGGGACAAATTGCTTAAAAGAAGGGGGGGATGATATAGTCACGTCTACACCAGATCCGGAGGTCATGCCACACGGTCCCATTACTAGGTCAAGGGCCAAACAATTCAGGGAAGTTCTCTTAACTAAGTGTCTTGAAGCTTTTGATTCATTTGATAACTTAACAGTCTCTAATGTTATGTTATATAATGTTTTAATAGCTAAAGAGTAACTTAGTATGAATTCATATTACACATTGTTATTTTAATATGTTAAGCATGTTAGGATAGTTTTATTATCATATTAAGCATGATTATTATACATCAAGGCAGCATACTTATAATGCATTTCATTAGTTTATTTGCATTCATGTTATCTCTTAGGCTTTATACATTATCTTACACATATTAGGAGATGATGTACTTAGCTCATGACCATCATACTTAGCTCCCATTACCATAAACAAACATGGCAGCAAAGTATTTAGCTCGTTTTAGCTCAATATCATGAACTTACCTTGTTTCCTTGCACATATAGGTACAATGGAGTGTGATGCACGTTGAGGTAGCTTGGTGAATGATTTGGACGTCATATATAGCTCACAAACAGCTCACAAAGTACAAGACAACTCATGGAATGCTAAGGGAAGCTCGATTCAGCTGGAGAAGCTTCAGGCTAGCTAAACTTAGCTAGTTGGACTATTTGAAGCTGAGTTGCTAAAAGTGATGACAAATGTAGCTGAATGTAGCTGAACATGCTATTATGGAGCTCAAAAGGACTCAGCTAGGAAGATCATTCACAAACAGCCCCATGCTTGCTAGCTAGCTCAACACTCAAGCTAGCTTGGAGGAGACACATGCACACCTAAGAAAAAGCACATGACCAGCCATCATCCAATGCACATGGGTGCACCACAAGGCTTCCTAGAACACCCATGTGCCGTGCATATGACCAGCCCCCATGTGCCTTGCATGTGAACTCATTTAGGCGCCAAGATAAAGAGCCCTCTCCCTACTCGGCCAAGCATCATTTCCCATCCAAATTGGCGCCAACTTGAGGAGACACAAGAACTATTCGGCCAAGGATCATTTCCCTCCATCTAGGGCCGAACCATCCTCTCTTTTAGCATTTAAATTATGTCTTTATAGGGAGATACATAGGCTGGCCGAATCATCTTGTATTTATTCGGCCATGTCTCTCCATTTCCTATAAATAGGAAAATATTCCATCATTTGTAAAAAAACACCTTTTATTCAATTAAAGTGAGATTATTCTCTTCTTAAGTCCTGGTGACTTTTTATCGACTTATCAAGTATTTTATACTTGTGGCGTCAACCCCTTCCTTTCATCTTGATACTTCTGGTTCCTAGTTCATATAACTAGTGGGTCAAAGTACTTAACACCATCCCTTGAAGAAACAATATAAAGATTGGGTCTCTGCTCTATATAGCATTGGTTCTTCTTCGAGATTTCTTCAAGATACTATCCTCACAACCATTCTTTTATTTCATCACCATAACCATAGCCTTATCAACTATCTTCCGCTTCCATTACTCATTATTTAAATAGCCTACCAATTCACCCATACGTCTACCACCCTTAACCATTCTATTTTTGAGCCATTCACTTTGCAGGTTGTTTTGCTTCCTTCCTAGATCCACAATCATTTAAAAAGGTACAAGTACCTTACATCAACAAGGCTACCAACTTCTCCATTATTGAAGAAGCATGAATAGCCTTACATCACAACCTACATAAGTGAATGGCTCAAATAGATGGTTTGGTGGTAGATGTAAAGGTGAAAAGGTGATGTAAGGTGATTTACACGATTTGGGAGAAGAGAGTAGATAGCCTTATTGTGTCCCGATCTAATATTGACAATTACTGATGTCCTTGAATTATAAGCTTGATTGCAACATAGATAAGAAAATGAAAATGATTAATAAAGGAAGATTAATGAAATGATAAAGATAAGGAATGAAATGAAATAAATAAAGAATAGAGATGGATGCGGAATTGATGGTCTTAATGGATGAAGATGATGGTGTTGATGATGAAATAGAGATGGTGTTGTTGTTGTATCTCAAACGCACCAAAGAAGAAATAATGCTAATGATGTGATTCGATTCAGCGTCAAAAATGGACTTGCATCTCCAACCTTTCACAATAATCAAAGGGGGATTTTCTTCAACTTAATCTTTCTTTATACCATAGTTATGAAAATAGCTTACATACAATATATTTATAGTTATGATGATGATATTATGAATGTATGAAATTATTGTTATGAACCACATATTTATATATTTATATTTTATATTACTTAGCTTATAAAAGCTTTCTTTTGTAGGTACATGTTCGGCCACATGATAGGAGCTGATTTAAAGCTAGCATGGGAGTCAATGAGCAAGGAAAACTTCCATAAGATGACTCGTGAGATCATGAAGAACAAATGATGAAAAGTTGCCAGCTGACCTCCGAGCTCATAGCTCACTTGAGCTGGACTTTTGAGCTAACTAGAGACTTCTTTTCAGCTGAAGAGTTGCACCATCATCTTCACCACATGGATCACTACAAATATGGTATTGGTCGAATTTTGTGAATTCGTACCTTTTCACGAAGAGTTTCCAATCTGAGAAGTGCCCTTTCACAAGGAGCTGTCCTAAGACTCATTGACATGTATTGCATCTATGGCCAGCTCATCTTTAGATCAAACACATGGGAAGTTGCTCAAATGATGAAAGGTTGTCTTCCACAAATGTGACCTTTCATAAATAGTTGCTACCCCATTGATGCCATGTCACCTAGATGCAAGTTTGATGCCAAGTCATGCCTAAGTTGCTGCTCAAATTCACGCCAAGAAGAAGCCACACCATAAGCCCCTATGCCACCCATGTGAGTGCCTCATGAACAGCCCACACATGTGCCATCCATGTGGATGAAATGGGTGCCAAAATGAAGAGACTTCTTACCATTCGGCCAAAGCATCATCTTGTTTAAAATTGGCACCAAGATGAAGAGACAAGAGAACCGTTCGGCCAAAGACATCTCCCCTCATCCAAGCATCATTTATTTTCGTTTTAAGACATGTACTTTGCCGAAAAGGCATATATCTATTCGGCCAAGCCTTTACAAATCTATAAATAGGCTTTGGCATTCATTTGTAAAAGAAACCCTTTGATAATTAAAATCCTTTTGTGAGATTATTCTCTCTTCAAGTTATTTTTTAGAACTATATCGATTAAGCAAGCTTTTCTAAAGCTTGTGGCGTCATTCCTTCACCTTGATACTTCTGGTTCCTAGTTTTTATAACTAGCGGGTCAAAGTCCCTACTACCATCCCTTATAAAACTTATAAGAAACGGGTCTTTGCTCTTTATAGCATTGGTTCCTTCTTAGTTTTATAAGATACAATCTTCCATCACCATTATCACGCCTATATCACCACCATAGTCCATCACCATTATCACGCCTATATTATCACCATATTCCATCACCATATCACGCCTATATTATCACCAACTTTTAAATTTCCATTTCTTCATCTTTGAAATATCCTTTATCCTCAACAAGGCATTCATCCATCACCACCATTGGAGGCCGAATCCATCATCACTTGAAGGATCATTCTACAACACTTCCGTAACCCTTCTTTAATAACTATTCTATCCATTTCAATTCTTTCCATTTCCTTTCTTAATTACTCATTTACTTAACCAATCATTCTTCTTTGTGCAGATTACTTTTCAATTCAAGGTGTAGCATTTGGTGTCTCTCCTAGATCAGGAAATAACAAGGTTGCCATCTTCTCCATTATTGAAGAAGCCTCGTTAGCCTTACATCAAGCGGTAATCAGAGCTTTGGTGGATTGACATTCAAAGTGCAAAAAAAAAAGCAACGAGAAAGAAGAAAAGAAAAAGAAAAAGAAAAGACTCCTACAACAAAATTGGAGTGCAAAAGAAAGAAAAGAAGAAGAAAATCAAAAACAAAGAAAAAGTGAAGAAAGTTGCAAATACACTCAAAGAGAAGCATATTACAATCTGCCCCAACAACAAACTTGACGGTGGTATCCTTGTTGTTTCTTGTGAAGGAAGATAGTAAGTGTTGCAACTTGAGTTGTAAGTTATCTTCATTTTTTTATCATTTCATTTCTTTATTCTTTCATATTTTCTTATTTCATTACCATATCTTTTTCTAAACCTTTTTCTATACTACCCTTATCATAACCATTTTCTATTCCTAACCATTCTAAACCGAAGCACAAACTAAAGAAACTTGCTCAATCTTGAGTTAGTTCTTAAAAAGGACCCACAAGAGAGAATCGAGCGGTAAAAGGCAAACGAGAGGGTGAGATTAGAAGGGGGATCAGAAAAAAAGCCAAGAACATATCCCCGAGTGCAAACACGAGTGTGAGTGGAGTGCAATCTGAAATTTTCTTTGGAGTGATCAAGTGAGGTTTTGTGAGTGTGCTGGTAAGGTTTTCAATTCATTTTATTTGCACTAACCATGTCTCAAAGCCCCAGAGAAAATACAGGAACACCAAACTTACAAATGCAGGCACTCATTGGCGAAATGATGAGAATGTTTCGTGAAGAGTTCAATACTCTTCATGAAAAGATAGATCATCACCAGGATCTACCCCCAGACCGTAATAATAGAGTTCCTAGAAGACAACAACCACCACCCCCTCCAGAAGAAGAAGTTTAAGAAAATTTTGACGAGTGAGAACAAGTAGCATTCCAAGTCCCTAGACGTGCCATTGTTGATGATAATCTGAGTAATATCAAGATCAAAATTCCTCAATTTCAAGGTATTATGCAGAAATGATTCATTCCTATTCACTATTCCGAAATTAAGAAAGTGAGATTGGCAGCCATGGAGTTCATAGACTATGCTTTAATATGGTGGGATCAACTTACTTTGAACCGAAGGAGGAAGGGAGAACGACCGATCTCAACTTGGCTTGAAATGAAAGGTATTATGCGAAAACGATTCATTCCTATTCACTATCATCGTGACTTGTTTCAAAAGTTACAGAATCTGAAACAAGGCCATAGGAGTGTGGAGGACTATTATAAAGAGATGGAAGTCGCAATGATCCGAGTCAACAATGAGGAGGATCGTGAAGCAACTATGGCGAGATTCCTTGCCGGACTTAATCCCGAAATTGCCAATACTTTGGAATTGTATCATTATATCGAAATGGATGAGATGGTGCAAATGGCAATGAAAATTGAAAGGCAACTAAAGAGGAGACACACATCCCGCAATATTGCACCTACATCATCCAAATGGAGTCCAAACAACATCAAGAAACCAACTCCTCCTCCTGTCAAAGAACAAGCCGAATCTTCAAAGAATCAACAAGCAAACAAAGACTTCAACTGAGGAAAGCAAACTATTGAACGTTCAAGAGACATTAGATGCTTTAAATGTCTTGGGTGGGGCCACGTATCTACACAATGCCCTAACTGGAACACTATGCTTTTACTTGGAAATGGCAAAATAGAATCTGAATCAGAGGAAGAACAAGAGGCACCTATTGAAGTCAATGAAGAAATCACTCTTGCAGATCCCGTTGAACAAGGAGAAGCCTTGGTAATTAGAAGAAGTTTGAATCTTCAAATTACGGAAGATAATGCACAGCGAGAAAAATATTTCATACCCGATGCCATGTGAATGAGAAGGTATGCTTTGTTATTATAGATGGTGGAAGTTGTACTAATGTGGCCAGTACAATAATGGTGGAAAAACTTGGTTTGAAAACAATGAAGCACCCGAATCCATATAAGTTGCAGTGGCTCAATGAACGAGGAGAACTCAATGTTAGCAAACAGGTGATAATTCCTTTTTCCATA
Organism: Hibiscus syriacus; assembly: GCF_006381635.1. Taxonomy (NCBI): domain Eukaryota; kingdom Viridiplantae; phylum Streptophyta; class Magnoliopsida; order Malvales; family Malvaceae; genus Hibiscus; species Hibiscus syriacus. The sequence goes on from NW_024062407.1 coordinate 857,169, forward strand.
GGCAAATACAAAGATGAGGTTATGTGTGATGTTGTCCCTATGGACGCTAGCCATCTACTTCTTGGGAGGCCATGGCAATACGACAAAAGGATTATTCATGATTGTTTTACCAATCAATACTCGTTCAGCCATAAAGGGAAGAAGATTATCCTTACTCCTTTAACGCCTAAACAAGTCCAGAATGATCAAGCCAAAATGAAGCAAAGTGTTAAGGCTATAAGGAAAGGAAAGGCAACAACCATGGAGGAAATTGATCCAAGAACAAGTGCTTATTACTCAAAGTGCTTGATTCGAGAATGCCTATTGACAAAATGCAAGGTTAAAGATGATTATTCTAACTTTGAAAATGTAGATTGTTTCTTTGACTTGCAGGTTGTATCAAGAGACACCATTTGCCAAAAGGAATGTTTAGGAGAAGTGACCTTTGGGAATACAAAAGATATGTCCATTGAGCAGCAAAAGAACACCATTTTTTATTCAAAGGACGTGTCTTTAGAAGAACCAATGGATGTGACTTATGAGGATTCCATGATCATGCCTATTGGAGCATTACGAGACCCCACTTTTGGGATATCAAGGGACCTAAACATTCAAAGCAAAATTACGAGACCCCAATTTTTGATGAAACAACAACTATGGAATGGAGGAACGTTGAAAAGAAACTACCCTTCGATTTGAGGACAAATCGCTTTAAAGAAGGGGGGGATGATGTGATTCGATTCAGCGTCAAAAATGGACTTGCATCTCCAACCTTTCACAATAATCAAAGGGGGATTTTCTTCAACTTAATCTTTCTTTATACCATAGTTATGACAACAGCTTACATACATTATATTTATAGTTATGATGATGATATTATGAATGTATGAAGTTATTGTTATGAACCATATATTTATATATTTATATTTTATATTACTTAGCTTATAAAAGCTTTCTTTTGTAGGTACATGTTCGGCCACATGATAGGAGCTTATTTAAAGCTAGCATGGGAGTCAATGAGCTAGGAAAACTTCTATAAGATGACTCGGGAGATCATGAAGAACAAATGATGAAAAGTTGTCAGCTGACCTCTGAGCTCATAGCTCACTTGAGCTGGACTTTTGAGCTAGCTAGAGACTTCTTTTTAGCTGGAGAGTTGCACCATCATCTCCACCACATAGAGCATTACAAATATGGCCTAGGTCGAATTTTGTGAATTCGTACCTTTTCGCGAAGAGTTTCCAATCCGAGAAGTGCCCTTTCACAAGGAGCTGTCCTAAGACTCATTGACTTGTATTGCATCTATGGCCAGCTCATCTTTAGCTCAAACACATGGGAAGTAGCTCAAATGATGAAAGGTTGTCTTCCACAAATGTGACCTTTCATAAATAGGTGCTGCCCCATTGATGCCATGTCACCTAGATGCAAGTTTGATGCCAAGTCATGCCTAAGTTGCTGCTCAAATTCACGCCAAGAAGAAGCCACACCATAAGCACCTATGCCACCCATGTGAGTGCCTCATGAACAACCCACACATGTGCCATGCATGTGGATGAAATGGGTGCCAAAATGAAGAGGCTTCTAACCATTCGGCCAAAGCATCATCTTGTTTCAAATTGGCGCCAAGATGAAGAGACAAGGGAACCATTCGGCCAAAGACATCTCCCCTCATCCAAGCATCATTTATTTTCGTTTTAAGACATGTACTTTGCCGAAAAGGCATATATCTATTCGTCCAAGCCTTTACAAATCTATAAATAGGCTTTGGCATTCATTTGTAAAAGAAACCCTTTGATAATTAAAATCCTTTTGTGAGATTATTCTCTCTTCAAGTTCTTTGTAGAACTATATCGATTAAGCAAGCCTTTCTAAAGTTTGTGGCATCATTCCTTCACCTTAATACTTCTGGTTCTTATTTTTATAACTAGCGGGTCAAAGTCCCTACTACCATCCCTTATAAAACTTATAAGAAACGGGTCTTTGCTCTTTATAGCATTGGTTCCTTCTTAGTTTTATAAGATACAATCTTCCATCACCATTATCACACCTATATCATCACCATAGTCCATCACCATTATCACGCCTATATCATCACCATATCACGCCTATATTATCACCAACTTCTAAATTTTCATTTCTTCGTCTTTGAAATATCCTTCATCCTCAACAAGGCATTCGTCCATCACCACCATTGGAGGCCAAATCCATCTTCACTTGAAGGATCATTCTACAACACTTCTGCAGCCCTTCTTTGATAACTATTCTATCCATTTCAATTCTTTCCATTTCCTTTCTTATTTACTCATTTACTTAACTAATCATTCTTCTTTGTGCGGATTACTTTTCAATTCAAGGTGTAGTATTTGGTGTCTCTCCTAGATCGGGAAATAACAAGGTTGCCATCTTCTCCTTTATTGAAGAAGCCTGGTTAGCCTTACATCAGCTAAGGAGCATAATCCCGGTCTTCACAAACTTGTTTGAGGGGTGGTGATAGTGTCTTCAACCCACTAGATATTAATCTAGGAATTTAGGAATCAGGATGGAAGGAATGACGCCACAAGTATAGGAATTATACTTGTTTAATCGATAAAGTTCACAAAGAACTTTGAAGAGAAATAACTCACAAGAGTAATTTTTATATATGAGATGAGATGAGTACAAATGATGGCAAGCCACTCTATTTATAGGAAATGAGAGGGCTTGGCCGAATGGTTACATGATGTTTTGGCTACATACATGACTTTATGAAGATACATAATGCTTTAAAATGAAAGAACATGTCTCCAGGCTAGGTGTTGGTTCGGCTATCCCTTCATAAAGGGTCTTGATGACTCGGCTTAGGATGCGAAGGCATCTCCCTTAGCTGAATGGGCATGCTTGTTCATCTTGGCGCCATTTGCTTCTCTTTGGCCGAATGGTGATGTTGCTCCTCATGTTGGCACCAAATGCTCTCCTGTGCATAGCATATGTTATGGCCGAATATATATGACTTTATATCATGTCCCATGGTGATTTAAGCCTTCAATGATTACAAGTTCTTCACCAGCATACTCTTAGATGTAAAGGTATCTTCATGGGTAGCAACATTTATGAAAGGTTATAATGTTTGAGAAAGGTAGCCATTCATGTTTGAGCTACTTATGGTGTGAATGAGCTAAAGGTGAGCTGGCCATAGGTGACTTGTAGCATGGTGAACATTATGGCAGCTCCTTGTGAAAAGGTACCTCTTGAGGTGGTAATTATTTGCAAAAAGGTACGATTTCACAAATTTTGACTTAGGACATATTTGAAGTTTCCTAAGTGGTGATGATGATGGTACAGCTCCCCAGCTGAAATAAGGTCATCTTGTAGCTCAAATCTTCAGCTCAATCCATCTATGAGCTCACGGCTTCTAGACCACTTTTCACCAATTTGCTCCTTATGCTCTCTTAATCATTCCCATATAAGTATCCTTGTTGTTTCATGCTCCATTTAGCTCCAATGTAGCTCCCAAGTATTGGTTGAATGTGCCTACATGCATAACATAAAGAAATAAACTAAGTATATGAACTTATATAATGTATAATATAAGAATGTGAACTATAGGTTATTTAATATTCAATATATAACATATTAAACAACCTATTATCTAATGGTTCTTTCTCATTAAAAGATTTAAAAACATTAAGGCACTTATGAGAAAGTACTTCCCTGAATTGTTTTGCCTTTGCACGAGTGATAGGTCCTTCAGGCATGACTTCAGGATCCATTTGTGTTGTTATGATCAAATCAAAAGGTAGGCTATTTATGATATGAGAGATGGTGGTGAAAGTATGTTGTTATGACTATGGTATGGTTGATGAAACAATGGAAAGTTATGAGGATATTATCTTAAAGAAGACTCAAAGAAGAACCAATGTTAAATAACAAAGACCCAGACTTTATATTGCTTCTTTAAGGGGTGATAATAAGGATTTGGACCCACTATCTATATGGAGATAGGAACCACAAGTATCAAAGGGAAATGGGTTGACGCCACAAGTAATTAATTACTTGAAGGACTTAAGCAAAGAGAAATATCTCACTTTAATTGACAAAAAGGTCTGTCTACAAATGAAATAGGAAAGTTTATTTATAGTTTTTGAAGGGACTTGGCCAAATAGGTACATGGTGGTTCGACCAGCCCTTGTGTCTCCCTGTAAAGACATAATTTAATTCATAAATAACATGAATAAATAAGTGATGGTTCAGTTGGAATGAGGAGCATGTCTCTTGGCCGAATAACACTTGTATCCTTTCAAGTTGGCACCAAATTTGGATAAAAAATGATGCTTGGCAGTGAGATAGCTATGCAAGTAAAGGATGATGTGTTGCAAGCATGCTAGTTGTGCCTTCATAAGCTCTCTAGCATCTCCTTTAGCTATGTTCAGCTGCAGTTGGCATCACTTGTAGCAACTTGACTTCAAATGGTTCATCCAGCAAGTTTCAGCTACATGTTAGCTCCCTCAGCTGAGTTGAGCTTTCCATAAGTCTTCATGAGCTGCCATGATAATTTTGAGCTGTTTGTGAGCTGCATATAATGTCCAAATACTCCACCAAGATGTCCCAACGTGTGCCATGCTCCAATGTACCTATATGTGCAAAGAAGACAAGGTAATTCAATGGTATTAAGCTTGTGTGAGCTAATTACCTTGCTGCCATGCATGATTAAGGTCTTGTGAGCTTTGAATGCATATCATGAGTGATATGATCCAATTCAGCATCATGTTTACAATGGCTATTCCACCCTTACAAGGGAAGAAACTTTCTAACTTTACACATATATATGTTTATTTCAAATGTTATAATATAGTTATTTTCGTATATATAATATCTATGGTTATTATAATAACTTAATCATTACTATATGAGATATAAGTTATTATATATTATAGTTCACATTCATATATTATATAAGTTTATATACTTAGTTTATTTCTTTATGTTATGCATGTAGGTACATTCGGCCTATACTTGGGAGCTACATTGGAGCTAAATGAAGCATGCAACAGGAAGGATACTTACATGGGAACGATTAAGAGAGCATAAGGAGCAAATTGGTGAAAAATGGTCTAGAGGCCATGAGCTCATAGCTGAATTAAGCTGAAGATTTGAGCTACAAGATGACCTCATTTCAGTTGGGGAGCTACACCATCATCACCACCACTTAGGACACTTCAAATATGTCCTAAGTCAAAATTTGTGAAATCGTACCTTTTCGTGAATAGTTGCCACCTCAAGAGGTACCTTTTCACAAGGAGCTGCCATAATGTTCACCATGCTACAAGTCACCTATGGCCAACTCACCTTTAGCTCATTCACACCATATGATACGATCCGATATGCCTTATCGAATGATTGTGGATCTAGGAAGGAAGCAAAACAACTTGCATAAGAAAAGGGTAAGAAATGGATAGTTTAAGTGGTAAACGTGATGGTAAATGGTCGGATAAGAGATGGTAGCGGAAGATTTGGTTGTGGTTATGATATAGAAACGAAATAACAGAATGGTAAATATGATAGTATCTTAAGGAAGACTCAAAGAAGAACCAATGTTAAAGAACAAAGACCCAGACTTTATATTGCTCCAATAAGGGATGGTAAATAAGGAATGGATAGTATCTTAGAATAACCAAGGAAGAACCAGTACTATAAAGAGCAAAGACCCAGCCTTACAAATCGTTCTAAGGGGTGGTAACAAGGAATTTGACCCACTATCTATATAGAGATAGGAACCAGAATTATCATAATGAAGGGAGTTGACGCCACAAGTAACAAGTTACTTGTTTGGTCGATAAAAGTCACAAGGACTTAAACAAGAGAATAATCTCACTTAATTCATCATAATGAGCTCCATTATAATGCAATATGAAAGCTTATGTATAGGACTTAGAAGTTTTTGGCCGAATTCTTAAAGTTCTTGCTAAGTGGAGACAAGCATCTTGCTTTGTTGGCATGCACATGGGCTGTTTTGTAGTGCAATTTCGTGTAGGATGTGCAGCAGCAATTTGGGCGTGTATTGTCTTCATTTCAAGCTTAATTTGAGTAGATAATTAACAAAACAAGGGCTGGTGGTGTTGAGTTGTCATTTGTACACTTCCAGACTAAATTCCCTCCACAAGCTGCCCCACAATCTGTCATGAGTTGTTGGTGAGTTTTCATGTTTCCTTAATGCTCCAACAAGCTGCCAATTATGTGTAATGCTCCAATAAGCCTTGCTGCCATGTTTGTGAGTTGGAATCAAATTAATCTGATATGTGGAGCTCGAGATATGGCCAAATTACTGAAGACAGTGCAGGCTGGAAATAAGTACGGGATTTATAGCTATTCATCTCCTTCAATGGACTTATACTTGAGAGGCCTTAACGGAGAACATGCCACATGTTAGGAAAGTCTAGTGGAGCCGATGCAAGCACGTTTTCAATTATAAAGGGAGTACTCTTGAACATCCTTTTAATGCATTTACTTTATAATAACCTTATAATATATACTATTATATTACATATCATTCTAAGGATGTTGGTTATGAAGTTAAAGAATAACTTAGTATGAATACATCTTACACATTGTTATTTTAATATGTTAAGCATGTTAGGATAGCTATATAATTATATTATGCATGATTATAACAAATACATCAAGGCAGCATACTTATAATGCATTTCATTAGTTCATTTGCATTCATATTAGCTCTTAGACTTTGTATCTTACCTTACACATATTAGGAGATGATATAATTAGCTCATGACATTCAAACATAGCTTACATTACCATATTCATGCATGGCAGCAAGGTATTTAGCTCATATCAGCTCAATGCCATGGACTTACCTTGTTTCCTTGCACATGTAGGTACATTGGAGAATAATAAACGTTGAGATAGCTTGGTGAATAATTTTGACTTCATATGCAACTCACAATCAGCTTACAAAGTACAAGGCAGCTCATGGAACACTAAGGGAAGCTCGTTTCAGCTGGAGGAGCTAAACTTAGCTAGTTGGACTATTTGGAGTTGAGTTGCCAAAAGTGATGTCAAAGGTAGCTGAATGTAGCTGAACATAATATTGAGGAGCTCACAAGGACTTAGCTAGGACGTTTGTTCACAAACAGCCCATGCTTGCTAGCTAGCTTCACAACTCAAGCTAGCTTGAAGAAGACACATGCACACCCAAGAGAGAAAGCACATGACCAGCCATCATTCCATGCACAAGGTTGCACCACAAGGTTTCCTAGAACACCCATGTGCCTTGCATATGACTAGCCCCCATGTTCCTTGCATGACGATCATTTAGGTGCCAAGATGAAGAGTTCTCTCCCTATTCGGCCAAGCCATGTGTTTTGCATGTGAACAGCCCCATGTGCCTTGCATGTGGTTTATTTAGGCGCCAAGATGAAGAGCTCTCTCCCTATTCGGCCAAGCATCATTTCCCATTCAATTTGGCACCAACTTGAGGGGACACAAGGACTATTCGGCCAATGATTATTTCCCTCCATAAAGGACCGAAACATTATGTCATTTAGAATTTAATTATGTCATTTTATAGAGGCACAAGGGCTGGCCGAACCACCATGTATCCATTCAGCAATGCCCCTCCATTTCCTATAAATAAGAAATCACAATTCATTTGTAATCAGACCTTTTATTTTAATTAAAGTGAGATTATTCTCTATCTTAAGTCTTGGTGACTTTTTATCGACTTATCAAGTATTTCATACTTGTGGTGTCAACCCTCTTCTTTCATCTTGATAATTCTGGTTCCTAGTTCCTATAACTAGTGGGTCAAAGTACTTATCACCACCCCTTGAAGAAACAATATAAAGATTGGGTCTTTGCTCTCTATAGCATTGGTTCTTCTTTGAGCGTTCTTCAAGATACTATCCTCACAACCATCCTTTTGTTTCATCGCCATAACTATAACCATTTCAATCATCTTCCGCTTCCATCTTTCATTTATTAAATAACCTACCTATTAAACCATACATTTACCACCCTTATCTATTCTGTTTTGAGCCATTCACTTGTGCAGGTTGTTTTGCTTCCTTCCTAGATCCACAATCAAACGAGCCGGTAGAATTAACTTACATCAGGAGCACTTAGAAGACACATCCAGCTCACAAACATGGCAGCAAGGTTTATTGGAGCATTACACACAATTGGCAGCTTGTTGGAGCATTAAGGAAACATGACAACTCACCAGGGAACTGGTGCCCAATGATATCATCAAGCTTCATCCAAGGTTTGATCTTTCCAAATCTTTTGTTATTGATTTACCTACTAACTTTCATTTACCATTTGGAGGGATGATTAAAAAACGTGGAATTAATGTATTGAGTTGCGAGGATAAGTTTCTTTGCAATCTTGATAAGAAATTGTCACTCTCCATTTTGCAAATAAATGATTTAAAGAAAAAGCTATCCACCCACCCTCGTGATGAATTAAGTGAGATTATTCTCTTGTTTAAGTCATTGTGACTTTTTATCGACCAAACAAGTAACTTGTTATTTGTGGTGTCAATTCCTTTCATTATGATAATTCTGGTTCCTATCTCTATATAGATAGTGGGTCAAATTCCTTGTTACCACCCCTTAGACGATTTGTAAGGCTCGGTCTTTGCTCTTTATAGCACTGGTTCTTCCTTGGTTATTCTAAGATACTATCCATTCCTTATTTACCATCCCTTATTGGAGCAATATAAAGTCTGGTTCTTTGTTCTTTAACATTGGTTCTTCTTTGAGTCTTCCTTAAGATACCATCATATTTACCATTCCGTTATTTAATTTCTATATCATAACCACAACCAAGTCTTCCGCTACCATCTCTTATCCGACCATTTACTATCACGTTTACCACTTAAACTATCCATTTCTTACCCTTTTCTTATGCAGGTTGTTTTGCTTCCTTCCTAGATCCACAATCATTCGATAAGGCATATCGGATCGTATCAAGCCTTATCAACCATTTTCCGCTTCCATCTCTCATTTTAAACAGCCCACCTATTCACCATACGTCTACCTCCCTTAACCCTCTCTTTTTTAAGCCATTCACTTGTGCAGGTTGTTTACTTCCTTCCTAGATCCACAATCAATTTGTTAAGGTACAAATGCCTTACATCAAGTGGCCTCAAAAGCCTTACATCAGCTTCACTCAACTTTGTAAATCAGATTTCTTTGATTAATAATACAACAAGAGTTTGTTTTTGCAAGTGCTGATTGCCTTGTGCCTTTGAAGCTTCTTCTCCTAGAGTTCTTTCAAGTTCTTGTAAGGGAGATTAATCTTCACACTCCAATTTTCCTTTTCATTGTAATTAGGAGGGTTGGTTGGAGCCATATTATCTTGTTTGCCTTTTCATTGTGACTAGGAGGGCTCGATCAAACATTATCCATTGATTTTCCACATATCCATCCACACCATCAATCATATTTACCGTTCACCTTCATAAGGGAGATTTTTTGATTTCTTGGTTATTTTACTTTATTCTCAATTTCTTTATCTTTTCTTTATCTTGTTCTAATCTTGTTTTTTAACTTGTTTCCAGCACTTAAAATAAACTCTAAAAGACCTTAGTTGATGTCACCACTTCCCCTATTCATCTCCCTTTCTTCTTCATCGAGTGTAGAGCTTTCTAGGTTTGATTCTTTAACAAGTGCAACGTTTATTAACCCGCCACCGCTTCCCTATCATACCATCACCATTTCATTACCATAGAAACTTCCTTCATTCATTAACAAGACAAACGTCCATCCTCACCATTGGAGGCCGAATCATATTCCATTTGAAGGATTTTTTCTACATCACTTCCGTAACATACTTTGATAACATTTATCTTCCTTCATTTCTTTATCAATTCATATCTTTCATTAGTTTATTATTCTATTTAATCATTTCTTTCTATAAATTATGTAGATTACTTATAATTCAAGTGAGACATTTTGTGTCTCTCCTAGATCGGGAAACAACAAGGCTTCCATCTTCTCCATCATTGAAGAAGCTTGGATAGCCTTACATAAATCATGGCACCCAAAGATGTGCTCTACCTTCTTTTCCCATGCTAGGTAAGCCTCGAGATCCATCATGCCTTGCAATGGTTGGATGGAAATCTTGATGATGTAAGGGTAATGTACCCTCAATTGATTATGGATCTCGAAAGGAAGCAAAACAACCTGCAAGTAAGTGAATGTGATGTGGTTACGTCTACACTACACCAAGAAGTAATACCACAAGGTCCCATTACTCGATCCAGAGCCAAGCAATTCAGGGAAGTACTCTTAAATAAGTGTCTTAACACTTTTGATTCATTTGACAAGTTAACACCACTTAATACTAAGTTATTTAATGTTCTAATAGCTAAAATTTAACTTAACATTTCCACATCTTTTCATCTTTTTATTACCTACTGCATGATGTTATTTCAATTCCTTATTTAGCATATTATTGATTTATATTAGTTTTACATTCATTTAGATAGGTTTCATTTCATTCATGAATTGGCAGCATGTTCATCCTTCATTTCTTAGCTCATTTCAATTCAATTCAGCTCACAAATCATATATATTAGCTCCTTCATATATAAACCTCTTATAAATCGCTCATGATAGCCATCCATATCTTACAAGCATGTATTCTCACATGGCAGCATGCATTTGCATTCATTCCAGCTTATTCACATTGATTTACTTTATTTTCTTTGCACATATAGGTACATGGAGGAACGACACACATTAGGGTAGCTTGTGGGAGTATGTGGCACTCTATGAAAGCTCACAATCTCCATGACAACTTGTGAAAGGCAATGGGAAGCTCAACTGAGCTGGAGGAGCTAAGGGCTAGCTAAATTTAGATCGGTGGACTAAATGAAGCTAAGTTACTAAAAATGATGAAATGAGCAGCTGAAGGTAGCTAGGAGAGGTGCTGAGGAGCCAAGGAGGTCTCGGCTAGAACACTCACTTACAGCCAGCCCCTTGGTTGCTAGCTAGCTACATACTCAAACAAGCTTGGAGGAGGACCAATGCACGCCTAAAGCTGTTGTACATGACCAACCTTCATCCTATGCACAAGGCTGCACCACAAGGCTCCCTAGAACCCCCATTTGCATGCCATATGATCAGCAACCATGTGCCTTTCATGTGGACTCTTTTAGGTGCCAATATGAAAGGCTGCATCACCATTCGGCCAAGCACTCCCTCTTCTTCAAATTGGCGCCAAGATGAATAGCAAAAGGAACCCATTCGGCCAAGGATCGTTTCCCTTCATCTAAACCAGATCATCATCTCTTTTCAACATTTAATTATGTCATTTTAAAGGGACACCATGTAACCACTCAGCCATGCCCCTTCAAAGCCTGTAATGGGCTGCCATATTTCATTTGTAATCATACCTTTAATATATTTTATTCAAGTAAGATTTCTCTCTTTTCTCAAGTCCTTGGTGATGTGATCCAATTCAGCATAATGTTTAACTTTGCATTTCCAACCTTTCAAGGGGGAAACTTTCTATTTTTCTACATAAGGATGCCTATTTCGTTTGCTATAACATAGCTATATTCATATATATATATATACATCTATAACTATAATGATAATAACTTATAATTACTAAGTGAGGCATAAGTTATTATTATATACTATAGTGCACATCTTTATCATATACACATTAATATAGTTCATGTACTTAACTTATTTTCTATGTACATTCGACCACAACAAAGGGAGCTATTTTTTAGCTAAATGATGAAAGCAACAGTAAGGAAACTTACATGGGAACGTTTAGGAGAGCATAAGAAACAATTGGTAAAAAGTTATCCAGAGACCAGTGAGCTCATAGCTGGATTGAGCTGAAGATTTGAGCTACAAGATGACTTCAATTCAGCTAGGGACTTGCACCATCATCATCACCACTTAGGATACTTCAAATATGTCCTAATTCAATTTTTGTGAAATTGTACCTTTTCGCGAATAGTTACCATTCCAAAAGGTGCCTTTCCAGAAGGAGCTGTCATAACGTTCATCATGATGCAACTCACCTAAGGCAGCTCACCTCCAGCTCATTCACCTTAGAACTAGCTTAAACATGAAAGGTTACCTTTCAACAATTGCGACCTTTCATGAATGTTGTTGTCCATGAAGATGTCATTTCATCAAGGTGCACGTTGGTAAAGAGATCCCATCCATTGGAGGCCTAAATCATGAAGAGACATGAGGCAAGCACCATACCTATTTGGCCACCATCCACATGCCTTGCACAAGAAGACTTTGGCACCAAGATGAACCATCACAACATCATTCGGCTAAGGGATATAACTTTGGCACCAAGATGAACCAACATATCACCATTTTGCCAAAGGGAGATTGATTCATGCATGGCCGAAACATCATGACTCCTTTTGAAGAGATAGTTGAACCATCATCATGCCAAGGGACTCATCCTTTCATTTAAAGCATTATGTACTTTCATTTAAGTTATGTACGTAGCCGAAACATAAGATGTCTATTCGGCCAAGCCCTCTCATTTCCTATAAATTGAGAGGTTTTCTTTCATTTGTACTCATCTCCTTCATATTATAAATAACTTATTTGTGAGTTAAATCTCTCTTCTCTTTGAGAACTTTATCGATTAAGCAAGTATATTTCTATACTTGTGGCAGCAAACCTATAACCTTGATTCTTATAATTCCTAGATCTCATATCTAGTGGGTTAAAGACACTATTACTATCCCTCAAGCAAGTTTGTTAAGACTAGGGTTGTGCTCTCTAGCATAGCTTCGTCTTTAGCGTGTTTGAGATACACTTTCATCACCATCAACCATTCAACATCAACACCATCAACCATCCTCCATTAAAGAACATCAACATCTTCATATTCAATTATGTAGCTAACTCGTCCTTGTATTTTCATCTTTTATTTTACTTATTCATTTCATTATTTCATTACTAATACTATATATTCATCTTCTTTGTTGCAACCATACTTATAATTCGAGGGCATTACTTTTTGTCATTCCTAGATCAGGACAACAATAAGGCTATCTACTCACTTTGATGTGATCATGTCTAGCACCAACTTTCTTCATGACACACTCACATCATTAAAGATTCATCAAGCTCAATCTAAGGGAGTTCTACCTTACTTTATATTATATTTACTCATTTATGCACTATATATTACTATAAGAATACATTGGCATAATAGACTATACTTGAATTATCATAACTTGTGGATTCATTACATCATTTGGTTTGCATCATTGATTGATATTCAAGCATATAATCTATAGTAATAATAATAATATTCATTCATTATCATATGATGCAAGAGTTATTATTATAACCTATAGTCCACATCTTTATAATATACACATCCTTATTCTTTAAATACTTAGCTTATATTATGTTTTCTTTGTGAAGGTCGACCACACAACTTGGGAGCTATATCAAAGATAAATGGAGCATGCAACAACAAGGAAACTTACATGGGGACGTTTAGGAGAGCATAAGGAACATTTGGTGAAAAGATATCCGGAGACCCGTGAGCTCATAGCTGGATTGAGCTGAAGATTTGAGCTACAAGATGACTTCAATTCATCTTGGGAGTTGCACCATCATCATCACCACTTAAGACACTTCAAATATGTCAAAGTCAAATTTTGTGAAATCGTACTAATGTGATCCTGTCTAGCACCAACATTTTGCATGACATACTCACATCATTGAAGATCCATCAAGCTCAATATAAGGGAGTTCTACCTTACTTTATATTATATTTACTCATTTATGCACTATATATTATTATGAGCATACATTTTCATATTAGACTATGCTTGAATTATCATAACATGTGCATTCATTCATTATGTCCTATGGTTTGCATCATTGATTGATATTCATGCATATAATCAATAGTTATAATAATAATATTCATTCATTATCATATGATGCATGAGTTATTATTATAACCTATAGTTCATATCTTTATAATATGCATATTCTTATACTTTATAATAATTCATATACTTAGTTGATATTATGCTTTCTTTTGTAGATGCATGTTCGGCCACATGATGGGAGCTGACTTAAAGCTGGCATTGGAGTCCAAGAGCTATGGAAACTTAACTAGGACAACTCTGGGACAGCTCAAGAACATTTTGGGACAAAGTTGTCAGCTGACCTTTGAGCTCATAGCTCACTTGAGCTAGACTTTTGAGCTAGCTAGAAACCTCATTTCAACTGGAGAGTTGCACCATCATCTTCACCACACAGAACACTTCAAATATGGTCTATGTCAATTTTTGTGGATTCGTACCTTTTCACGAATAGTTGCCATTCCAAGAGGTGTCTTTTCACAAGGAGCTGTCCTATAACTCATCTTCATGTAATTCATATATGGCCAGCTCATCTTCAGCTCAAACGCATGGAAAGTAGCTCAAATGATGAAAGGTTACCTTCCACAAATGTGACATTTCATGACAAGTTACTTCCCATTGAAGACCATGACACCTAGATGCACGTTGGAAGCTAAATCACGCCTAGTTGCTACCTATCTTCATTCCATGGACTTCAAGACATCATCCTATGGTTGCAACCTCACCAAATCCTTGCAAGAAGACCCATGTACGTTCACGTAGGCTTCCATGTGCATCATTTAAGCATGTGCACTCCATGTTACATCAAATTGGCGCCAAAACACCAAGGGATGCTTCCTATTCGGCCAAAGACTCTTTCCTCTTCATTTTGGCACCCAAATAACTTCCAAATGCATTCAAAGGGGTTTCAACCAACACATACTCATTCGGCCAAGAGCATGTATCTTCATTTAAATCATGTATTTTCATTAAAAATCATGTGTTTTCAAAAGGGTTTCAACCTTAGCCGAACCATCACGTGTCTATTCGGCCTAAACCCTTTGAAAACTATAAATAGGCTATTGTATTTCCATTGTAAACTCAACCCTTTGATAATACAAACTCTTTGTGAGATTATTCTCTCTTCATGTTCTTTTTAGAACTATATTGATTAAGTAAGTTTTTCTAAAATTTGTGGCGTCAATCCTTTTTCCCTTGATACTTCGAATTCCTAGTTTCTTTTGCTTGTTCTTGTTGCAATCCACCTTAGCTCTGATTACCATATGATACAGTTCAACCTAGCCTCACTTGGATGGATGGTGAAGTCAAGGTTGTACCTTTGATTGTTTCGATCTAAGAAAGCAATTGGTATCCTGCACAAACAAGAAAGCTAAAAATATGGTTAAATGAAGTAATGAAATGGAAAGATAAATATGGCAGCGGAAAATATATATAAGTTGGTGATATATTTAAAGAAACTTATGAAGTATGGTAATGGAAGTAGAATGAAGGTGATGGAGATGAATATGAAAAGTAGTATCTCAAAGAAGACTCAAAGAAGAACCAATGTTAAAGAACAAAGACCCAGACTTTATATTGCTTCTTTAAGGGATGGTAAACAAGGAATTTGACCCACTATCTATAAAGAGATAGGAACCAGAAGTATCAGGGTGACATAGATAGGGGTGATGCCACAAGCATAAGCTTGATAAGTTGATAAAGTTCACTTAAGAACTAAAGAGAGAAACTCTCACAAATATTTGATTAAACAAAGTGAATTGGTCTCCTTTACAAATGAGTGGAAAGCTATTTATAGGCCTAAGAGTGCATGGTGTGAATACAAAACATTTAATGAGTGAACCTTCATGGATGAGTGTTCATACTTTAAGTAAATACAAAGCATGGCTTAGGTGAATGAATTTTGATGAATGGATGTTCATCTTTTAATGGAATACATCCTTTGGCCGAATTCATCCCACCTTGTGTGAACTTGTTGATTTGTCTTCTATGGATGAATGTTCATGAATATATCTTGGCTGAAATTCTTCCCCCTTGTGTGAACATGACTATTTGGCTTCTTGCATGAATATGCATGAATGGATGAATTTAAAAGCCTTTGAATGAATCCTTGCACCTCCTCACAAATGTTCTGATTCATTTTAATATTCTTTTCTCATCCATGCATGTCTTCATTAATTCCTTCCATGCATAAGTCCTTTGAAGGAGATGAATGGTTGCAAATCCTGTATTAATTTCCAGCCTGCACTGTCTTTAGTAATCTGGGAATATCTCAAGTTCCCGTTATTGGATTGATGTGATTAAAAATGAGTTGGAAAGATAAGAGATAGAGGATTAAATGTTAAGAAGACTTCATCACCCAAAGATGCTTGGAATATGTTAAAAAATGTAGATCAATCTGACTGACGTGAACTGTCCAACCATCTCTTCAATTGCCTTTAGTCTTCTTAGCATCCAATGAACCGAGACAAAGTATGTAAACAAAGAATTATATAGGAATTGAGCTATGATAATTATGAATGCATGCTTCCACCTATGTTAATAATGCAAATGAGCTAACTATGGATGCATATGCATTGAATGAGTTATATAAAGATGTGAATTAATAAGTCATGCATGAATATCATATATTATGCATATAAATGACAGCATATAATATTCAAGAAAAAATTAAGAATAAGATAAACATATTCACGTGACACGTAATGCATAAATGAGTAAATAAATAATAAAATAAGGTAAGACTCCCTTAGAATCAACAAGGAAGACCGTCCATGAAGTGACCATGTGTTGAAGAAGTTTGGTCCTTGGCATGATTGCATCAGAAGGAGTATTCTTGAACATCTTTATAATGCATTCACTTTATATTAGCCTTATAATATATACTATTATAATACATATCATGCTAAGGATATTAGTTATGAAGTTAAAGAATAACTTAATATGAATACATCTTGCACATTGTTATTTTAATATGTTAAGCATGTTAGGATAGCTTTACAAACATATTAAGCATGATTATTATTTATACATCAAGGCAGAATACTTATAATGCATTTCATTAGTTCATATGCATTCATATTAACTCTTAAGCCTCATGCATAATCTTACACATATTATGAGATGATATAATTAGCTCATGGTCTTCAAACTTACTCACATTACCATACTCAAACATGGCAGCAAGGTATTTAGCTCGTCTTAGCTCAATATCATGGACTTACCTTGTTTCCTTGCACATGTAGGTACATTGGAGCATGATGCATGTTGAGGTAGCTTGGTGAATGATTTGGACGTCATATGCAGCTCACAAACAGCTTACAAAGTACAAGGCAGCTCATGGAACACTAAGGGAAGCTCGATGCAGCTGGAGGAGCTTAAGGCTAGCTAAACTTAGCTAGTTGGACTATTTGGAGCTGAGTTGCCAAAAATGATGTCAAAGGTAGCTGAATGTAGCTGAACATAATGTTGAGGAGATCACAAGGACTTAGCTAGGAAGCTTGTTCACAAACAACCCATGTTTGCTAGCTAGCTCCACAACTCAAGCTAGCTTGAAGGAGACACATGCATGCCCAAGAGAGAGAGAGCATGACCAGCCATCATTCCATGCACAAGGTTGCACCACAAGGCTTCCTAGAACACCCATGTGCCTTGCATATGACCACCCCCTTGTACCTTGCATGTGGATCATTTAGGCGCCAAGATGAAGAGTTCTCTCCCTATTCGGCCAAGCAATTTGTTTTGCATGTGATCAGCCCCCATGTGCCTTGCATGTGGATCATTTAGGCGCCAAGATAAAGAGTTCTCTCCCTATTCGGCCAAGCCATTTGTTTTTCATGTGATCAGCCCCCATGTGCTTTGCATATAGTTCATTTAGGCGCCAAGATGAATGGCCATCTATCCATTCGGCCAAACACCATTACTCCTCCAATTTGGCGCCAACTTGAAGGGTTTCAAGTGCTATTCGGCCATGAGACATACCCCTACACTTCAACCGAACCAACACCTACTTATTCAAGTTATTTATGAATTAAATTATGTCATTTTAGGAAGGCACAAGGCTGGCCGAATCTCCTTGTAATTATTCGGTCATGTCTCTCCATTTCCTATAAATAGGAAGCATTTATCATTTGTAATCAGACCTTTTGTTTAATTAAAGTGATGTTATTCTCTTCCTTAAGTCCTGGTGACTTTTATCGACTTATCAAGTATATTTTATACTTGTGGCGTCAACCCCTTTCTTTTCACCTTGATACTTTTGGTTCCTAGTTCTTTATAACTAGTGGGTCAAAGTACTTCATACCACCCCTTAAAGAAGCAATATAAAGTCTGGGTCTTTGCTCTATATAGCATTGGTTCTTCTTTGAGTCTTCTTTAAGATACTATCCTCACAACCATCCCTTTGTTTCATAAACCATAACCATAGCCTTATCAACCATCTTCCGTTTCTATCTCTCAATTAAACAGCCCACCTAATCACCCTTAAGCATTCTGTTTTTGAGCCATTCACTTTGCAGGTTGTTTTGCTTCATTCCTAGATCCACAATCATTTGTTAAGGCATTAGAAGAACCTTACATCAAGCGGTAATCAGATCTTTGCTGGAAGA
This sequence comes from Hibiscus syriacus, assembly GCF_006381635.1. Taxonomy (NCBI): domain Eukaryota; kingdom Viridiplantae; phylum Streptophyta; class Magnoliopsida; order Malvales; family Malvaceae; genus Hibiscus; species Hibiscus syriacus. Next base: position 875,625 of record NW_024062407.1, read on the forward strand.
AGCAACGTGCAACAACAACAAAAAGGAAAATACAAAAAAAAGTGCAAGTGAAGTGCAAAGTCAAAGAAAAAGAAAATCAGAAAAGAAATTAAAGCACTCCAAAAGAAAGAAAGAAATTCAGCATTCAAAAAGAAGAAAAGCAAAGAAAAGAAAAGAAAGAAAGTTGAAGCACTCATTAACAATTCTCATCACTAAGCAAGTCAAGTAAGCCGTTTAAATTGATTGTGGTGATAGAAGGTTGTGAAGTGACTTGTGTAAGTAACCCTTTTGTTTCTCTTCTTTTTATTTCTAAGCCACCCGCCGACGCCAAACAAGTAAAATTTACTTGATATAGTCTTGAGTAAAGTTCTCTAGAACTTGAGACAAGAGAATCGAGAGGAAAAAGGCTGGAAAGTGTGTGAGATCAGAAGAGGACAAGTAAAAGCCATTAAAGTTCTAGAGTGTAAACACGAGCGGATTGAGTGACATCAAGTTTTCTTGGCACTCGTGAGGCTTTGTGTGATATGATCCAAACTAGCTCCAATTTTCTCCATGACTTGATCGGTCTATGGACGTTTTTAACTACTGCTTCTAAGGGAGTTCTTCCTTACCCTATCTTATATTATATCATTTATACATTATATTCTATCATAACCATGCATTCACATGTTAGTATAAATTATTATCTTATTATTTCTATCCTATGCTTATTTGATCATGTCTCTCATATTATTCAAATATATGTTATGATTACATATCATTTCTTAGGATATTATTATTACATGTTTCCATTTATCATTTATGAATACCATATTATATGATATTCATGCATTCACATCTTTATAATTGATGCACAATGTTATTTCAAGTGTGTTAAGTATGTTATATTAGTCTTGCATTCATTTAAGCATGATTCAATTCATTCGTGAAATGGCAGAATGCTTAATCATTCATTTGTTAGCTCACGTGCATTCATTCTAGCTCCTAGGTCTTATACATTAGCTTACATATGTTATATCATTATGTACTTAGCTCATGACATGCATTCATAGCTCATATCACTCAAACACCTCACGACAGCATGCATTTTACCTTAAATGAGCTCACACATTGCTTATTTTATTTGTTTGGTGATTCCTATAGGTGAAACACAAAACAAGGCATATTATGGTAGCTTGGCTAGCTAAAAGGACAAGCACAACAGCTCACACTAGCTCATGAACATTATGGCAGCTCATTTCTTCACATAAGGAGCTTAAACTTAGCTGGAGGAGCTAGCATGTAGCTGAACTTAGCTGGAGGAGAGCTTTGGACCAAATTACTGAAAAGTGGACTAGAGGTAGCTGGAAGTAGCTGGGAGAGTAGCTGAGGAGTTGAGAAGACCAAAGCTAACTAGCTTGAGTTCATCAAGCTATAACTCACCTAGTTAGCTACCAAAACACTCACCTAGCTTACCTTGAAGCTAGTTCATCTCTAGGCTGCCCAATGGATGCCATGTCACCTAGATGCATGTTGGAAGCTAATTCACGCCTAATTGTTGCCTATCTTTATTCCATGGACTTCAAGACATCATCTTATGGTTGCAACCTCATCAAAGCATAACAAGAAGACCCATGTGCATTCATGTAGGCTGCCATGTGCATCATTCAAGCATGTGCACACCATGTGACATCAAATTGGCGCCAAAACACCAAGGGATGCTTGCTGTTCGGCCAAAGACTCTTTCCTCTTCATTTTGGCGCCCAAATAACTTCCAAATGCTTTCAAAATATCCTTAGGGCCGAACCAACACATAACCATTCGGCCAAGAGCATGTATTTGCATTAAGTCATGTATTTTCACACAAAAATCATGTCATTTTAGGAAGGCACAAGGGCTGGCCGAACCAACATGTATCTATTCGGCCAAATCCCTTCAAAAACTATAAATAGGCTTTCCTATTTCATTTGTAAACAGACCTTTTATTCAATTAAAGTGAGATTATTCTCTTCTTAAGTCCTGGTGACTTTTTATCGACTTATCAAGTATTTTATACTTGTGGCGTCAACCCCTTTTCTTTCATCTTGATACTTCTGGTTCCTAGTTCATATAACTAGTGGGTCAAAGTACTTAATACCACCGCTTGAAGAAGCAATATAAAGTTTGGGTCTCTGCTCTCTATAGCATTGGTTCTTCTTTGAGATTTCTTCAAGATACTATCCTCACAACCATCCTTTTATTTCATCTCCATAACCATAGCCTTATCAACTATCTTCCGCTTCCATTACTCATTATTTAAATAGCCTACCAATTCACCCATACGTCTACCACCCTTAACCATTCTATTTTGAGCCATTCACTTTGCAGGTTGTTTTGCTTCCTTCCTAGATCCACAATCATTTGAAAAGGTACAAGTACCTTACATCAAGCGGTAATCAGAGCTTTGGTGGAAGAAGCAACGTGCAACAACAACAAAAAGAAAATACAAAAAGAAGTGCAAAAGTGAAGTGCAAAGTCAAAGAAGAAAAAAAAAATCAGCAAAGAAAAATTGAAGGACTCAAAAGTCAAAGCACTCAAAAAGAAGAAAAAGCAAAGAAAAGAAAGAAAAGTTGGAAGCACTCATCAACAATTCTCATCACCAAGCATTTTCAAGTAAGCCTTTAAAATTGATTGTGGTGATAGAAGGTTGTGAAGTGACTTGTGTAAGTAACCCTTTCATTCTCTTCTTTCTAATTTCTAAGCCATCTTTTCAATTATATTTGTTTTCCATTCCTACTAACCATTTGCAGCCGACGCCAAACAAGTGAAATTACTCGATATAGTCTTGAGTAAAAGTTCATTAGAACTTGAGACAAGAGAATTGAGGGAAAAAGGCTGGAGTGTGCGTGAGATCAGAAGAGGACAAGTAAAAGCCATTAAAGTCCTAGAGTACAAACACGAGTGGATTGAGTGACATCAAGTTTTCTTGGAGTGACTCGTGAGGCTTTGTGAGAGTATACTCTGGTAAGGTCCTTTTACACATTTTCCATTTTTTTATTTCACTAACAAAAATTTAATTTCTTCCATGGAGTATGAACAACAAAGAGTGAATGCATTTCATACTCGTTGCCATGTAAGCAATGGTAAAGTATGTCTTGTAACCATTGATAGTGGAAGTTGTGCAAATCTAGCTAGCACATATACGATAGAGAAGTTGGGACTTGCAACATTTAAACATCCCAAGCCATATGTTTTGCAAGGATTTAACGAAGATGAAGAGTTAGAAGTCATAGAGCAAGTACTTGTACCATTCTCAATTGGAAAATATGAAGATGAGGTCTTGTGCGATGTTGTCTCCATGAGTTCGAGCCACCTTCTTTTTGGTCGACCTTGGCAGTTTGATAAACGAGCAACACATAATTGCTTCACCAATCGCTTTTCATTCATCCATAATGAAAAGAAGATTACATTGGTGCCAATGATGCCAAATCTAGTGCATGAAGACCAAACTCAACTTAAATCTCGAATAGAAGAATGGCAGAAAACTAAAGCCATGAAGAAAGCTGAAAAAGAAGTCTTGCAAGAGCAACAAGTTCAACAACCGAAAAATCAGATTGATATGACAAAAGTTGGAATTGATGAGTGTAGAGAAGAGAAGCAAAGTGAAGAACATATTTAACCAACTTTTCTCTTCCATCTATTCTTCCTATTGTTTTGCAGGACAATTCAAGAGATGTATCTTTTCGGGAGGATGACTCCAGGATCATGAATTATGGAGGACTAAAGGATGTGACCTTTGAAGAACCAATAGGCGTGACTCTTTGTGATTCACAAGACATGTCTATTGATGTTTTGAGGGTTATACCATTGAATTTCCAATTAAAGGTGTCACTTGAAGTGCTAAGAAATGGAATCATTGACATCCCAAGTGCAATGCTAATTATTAGGAGAATTCAGCGACCAACTCCAATTAAACATCCACCATGGTTTGCTAACTCTACTCATTTTGTTATTAGATTTTCATTTACTAATTTTGATTTCTTTGGAAGCAATTGGATTCGTATAAGTGGTGTTGTCCAAGTAATATATGATGATAAGATCATTTTTCATTTTGAATTTGATTGGTGCATCAAATACGGCCACTTCAATGGAGATCAAAGGTTAGATGATTCAAGGAGACATGGAGTTACCAGATTCGAAGCCAAGAGGTTAAACATGTCGTGCAAATCATTTATTGGGGGAAAGCATGAGGAATCAATCTCTCCTACACTAAGAATGTCTTCAATAAGAAACTACTTCGATTTGAGGACAAATCGCTCTAAAGAAGGGGAGGATGATATGATCCAAACTAGCTCCAATTTTCTCCATGACTTGATCGGTCTATGGACGTTTTAACTACTGCTTCTAAGGGAGTTCTTCCTTACCCTATCTTATATTATCATTTATACATTATATTCTATCATAACCATGCATTCACATGTTAGTATAAATTATTATCTTATTATTTCTATCCTATGCTTATTTGATCATGTCTCTCATATTATTCAAATATATGTTATGATTACATATCATTTCTTAGGATATTATTATTACATGTTTCCATTTATCATTTATGAATACCATATTATATGATATTCATGCATTCACATCTTTATAATTGATGCACAATGTTATTTCAAGTGTGTTAAGTATGTTATATTAGTCTTGCATTCATTTAAGCATGATTCAATTCATTCGTGAAATGGCAGAATGCTTAATCATTCATTTGTTAGCTCACGTGCATTCATTCTAGCTCCTAGGTCTTATACATTAGCTTACATATGTTATATCATTATGTACTTAGCTCATGACATGCATTCATAGCTCATATCACTCAAACACCTCACGACAGCATGCATTTTACCTTAAATGAGCTCACACATTGCTTATTTTATTTGTTTGGTGATTCCTATAGGTGAAACACAAAACAAGGCATATTATGGTAGCTTGGCTAGCTAAAAGGACAAGCACAACAGCTCACACTAGCTCATGAACATTATGGAAGCTCATTTCTTCACATAAGGAGCTTAAACTTAGCTGGAGGAGCTAGCATGTAGCTGAACTTAGCTGGAGGAGAGCTTTGGACCAAATTACTGAAAAGTGGACTAGAGGTAGCTGGAAGTAGCTGGGAGAGTAGCTGAGGAGTTGAGAAGACCAAAGCTAACTAGCTTGAGTTCATCAAGCTATAACTCACCTAGTTAGCTACCAAGACACTCACCTAGCTTACCTTGAAGCTAGTTCATCTCTAGGCTGCCCAATGGATGCCATGTCACCTAGATGCATGTTGGAAGCTAATTCACGCCTAATTGTTGCCTATCTTTATTCCATGGACTTCAAGACATCATCTTATGGTTGCAACCTCATCAAATCATAACAAGAAGACCCATGTGCATTCATGTAGGCTGCCATGTGCATCATTCAAGCATGTGCACACCATGTGACATCAAATTGGCGCCAAAACACCAAGGGATGCTTGCTGTTCGGCCAAAGACTCTTTCCTCTTCATTTTGGCGCCCAAATAACTTCCAAATGCTTTCAAAATATCCTTAGGGCCGAACCAACACATAACCATTCGGCCAAGAGCATGTATTTGCATTAAGTCATGTATTTTCACACAAAAATCATGTCATTTTAGGAAGGCACAAGGGCTGGCCGAACCAACATGTATCTATTCGGCCAAATCCCTTCAAAAACTATAAATAGGCTTTCCTATTTCATTTGTAAACAGACCTTTTATTCAATTAAAGTGAGATTATTCTCTTCTTAAGTCCTGGTGACTTTTTATCGACTTATCAAGTATTTTATACTTGTGGCGTCAACCCCTTTTCTTTCATCTTGATACTTCTGGTTCCTAGTTCATATAACTAGTGGGTCAAAGTACTTAATACCACCCCTTGAAGAAGCAATATAAAGTTTGGGTCTCTGCTCTCTATAGCATTGGTTCTTCTTTGAGATTTCTTCAAGATACTATCCTCACAACCATCCTTTTATTTCATCTCCATAACCATAGCCTTATCAACTATCTTCCGCTTCCATTACTCATTATTTAAATAGCCTACCAATTCACCCATACGTCTACCACCCTTAACCATTCTATTTTGAGCCATTCACTTTGCAGGTTGTTTTGCTTCCTTCCTAGATCCACAATCATTTGAAAAGGTACAAGTACCTTACATCATTGTGAGAGTATATTCTGGTAAGGTCTTTTACACATCTTATTCTTTTCTTATTTGCTAACCATGTCTCAGAGTTCAGGACGATCACCAGAAAGAGAAACCCCTAACTTGCAAACCCAAGCCATTATGCATGAAATGGCAAGATTGCTAAAATTAGAATTGGAGCCTTTGCAAGATCGTATGGATCAATTAGAAGCATCCTTAGGCAACCGGAGAGTAAACCGCCCTAGAATGGAAGAAGAATTAGAAGAGAAGGAGGCTGAAGTAACATCAGTAGCAAGAAGAGATGTTTATAGAAATCAGAATGACAACTTCAGCAACATCAAAGTGACCATTCCTCCATTTCAAAGACGAACAGATCCTAAAGCCTATCTGGACTGGGTAATCAAAATCGAACACATTTTTTAATGTCAAAATTATACGGAACAAAAGAAGGTCATGCCTGCTGCTATGGAATTCGTGGATTATGCCTTAGTTTGGTGGGATCAATTGGTAAGTTCAAGAAGACGAAATGGTGAACGCCCCATCACTACATGGGAAGAAATGAAGGCCATTATGAGGAAAAGGTTCGTGCCTACTCACTATCACCGAGATCTTTATCATAAACTACAAAACTTGAAACAATGAAGCAAGAGCGTTGAAGATTATTTCAAAGAAATGGAGATAGCCATGATCCGAGCCAATATGGATGAAGATAGAGAAACAACAATGGCAAGGTTCTTATCTGGCCTAAATCTTGATATTGCTAACCTTGTTGAACTTCAGCATTATGTAGAGATTGAAGAGATGGTGCATGTAGCCATGAATATTGAACGACAACTTAAGAGGAAAACCTACAATCGAAGCAGTCCAAATTCGACCACCAAATGGAAGCAAGAGCCTATTACCTTCCGGAAAAAAACTCCAGTCCAATCAAAGGATCGTTCACAAAATTATACAAATGGGTGAATCTAGCAAGGGTAAAGAAAAGCAAACCAGCACTTTCGAGAGATCAAGAGAGATCAAATGTTTCAATTGTTTTGGAAAAGGGCATGTTGTTAGTCAATGTCCCAACCGAAATGCCATGATGTTGCTTGACAATGGAGATATTGTATCAGATTCTGATGAGCGTATTTTTGACGAGGAACCTATAACAATACAAGAAGAAGAAGCGGAAGAAAATGCGGATCGTGGTGAGATGCTTTTTTCAAAGAGGTGCCTACAATCACAACATCCCAAGATGATATTCAAAGAAACAATATCTTTCATACAAGGTGCCATGTTAAGGATAAGGTTTGCACAATGATCATCGATGGAGGAAGTTGCACAAACGTAGCCAGCACTCTTATGATTGAAAAACTTGGATTGGCAACGTCAAAGCATCCTACGCCATATAAACTCCAATGGCTTAATAAAGGAGGTGAGTTAAATGTTACCAAACAAGTTCTAATTCCTTTTTCAGTTGGAAGGTACAAGGACGAGGTACTTTGTGACATTGTCCCTATGCTTGCTAGCCACATTCTACTTGGGAGACCATGGCAGTATGACAAAAGGGTCATTCATGATTGTTTTCACAATCAATACATTTTTAAGCATGATGGGCGCAAGGTGACCTTGATGCCTTTAACGCCTAAAGAAGTACAACAAGATCAATTGCATATGCGAAATATGTACAAGCATGGTGCAAAGACAAAACCCCAACGAAAAATGAAGGGGAACTAAACAAGAAACCAAACTTCTTCATAAAGAAACATGATGGTTCAATTCTGGAAAATGAAGGGTCTCTTACGAAAAGTGATGATGATTGGGACTTAAAGTCACAACTCTTCACCAATGGTTTTAATCTTCAAAAGGTAAGTACCCTTTCATATGAAACCTTTTCTCTCCTCACTTTTCAGGATAAATCACGTGAAAGGTCACTTCTAAAAGGGATATCCCTAGATAAAGATCATTCCCAAAAGGTACCTGTTGGTAAATCATATTCCAAAGAAAGACCTAAAGTGAAATCTTACGAAAGGGAATCTAATGGAAAGACACAATCGTTCAAAGGATGTTTTCTTTTAGCAAAAAGACGTGACGCTATGTAAGGACAGAATGAACTCGATTTGAGGACAAATCGCCCTAAACAAGGGGGGATGATACAAGCACGTTTTCAACTATAAAGGGAGTATTCGTGAACATCTTTATAATGCATTCACTTTATATTAGCCTTATAATATATACTGTTATAATAGTATATATTATAAGGCTAATATAAAGTGAATGCATTATAAAGATGTTCAAGAATACTCCCTTTATAGTTGAAAACGTGCTTGTATCAATGATTACATATCATTTCTTAGGATATCATTATTACATATTTCCATTTATAATTTATGAATACCATGTTATATGATATTCATGCATACAACATATACCCAGATCTTTATGATTGATACACCATGTTATAAGTATGTTAGATTAATCTTACATCCATTTAAGCATGATTTATTATATTCATGAAATGGTAGCATGCTTAATCATTCATTTGTTACCTCATATGCATTCATTTAAGCTCCTAGGTCTTACACATTAGCTTACATATGTTATATCATTATGTACTTAGCTCATGACATGCATTCATAGCTTATATCACTCAAACACCTCACAACAGCATGCATTTTACCTTAAATGAGCTCACACATTGCTTAATTTGTTTGTTTGTTGATTCCTATAGGTGAAACACAAAGCAAGGCATATTATGGTAGCTTGGTTAGCTAAAACGACAAGCATAGCAACTCATTCTAGCTCATGAACATTATGGCAGCTCATTTCATCACATAATGAGCTTAAACTTAGTTGGAGGAGCTAACATGTAGGTGAACTTAGCTGGAGGATAGCTTTGGACAAATTAATGAAAAGTGGACTAGAGGTAGCTGGAAGTAGCTGGGAGAGTAGCTGAGGAGCTGAGAAGACCAAAGCTAACTAGCTTGAGTTCATCAAGCTATAACTCACCTAGTTAGCTACCAAGACACTCATCTAGCTTACCTTGAAGCTAGCTCATCTCTAGGTTGCCCAATGGATGTCATGTCATCTAAATACATGTTGGAAGCTAATTCATGCCTAGTTGTTGCCTATCTTCATTCCATGGACTTCAAGACATCATCCTATGATTACAACCACATCAAAGCATAGCAAGAAGACCCATGTGCATTCATGTAGGCTGCCATGTGCATCATTCAAGCATGTGCACTCCATGTGACATCAAATTGGCGCCAAAACAACAAGGAATGCTTCCTATTCGGCTAAAGACTCTTTCCTATTCATTTTGGCGCCCAAATAACTTTCTAAATCCTTCAAATCATCCTTAGGGCCGAACCAACACATAACCATTCGGCCAAGAGCATGTATTTTCATTAAAGTCTTGTTTTTTCATTAAAAATCATGTCATTTTAGGAAGGTACAAGGGCTGGATGAACCAACACGTACCTATTCGGCCAAGTCCCTTCAAAAACTATAAATAGGCTTTCCTATTTCATTTCTAATCAGACCTTTTGATCAATATAAGTGAGATTATTCTCTTCCTTAAGTCCTGGTGACTTTTATCGACTTATCAAGTATTTTTATACTTGTGGCGTCAACCCCTTTCTTTTTACCTTGATACTTCTGGTTCCTAGTTCATATAACTAGTGGGTCAAAGTACTTAATACCACCCCTTGAAGAAGTAATATAAAGTCTGGATCTTTGCTCTCTATAGCATTGGTTCTTCTTTGAGACTTCTTCAAGATACTATCCTCACTTTCATCCTTTTGTTTCATAACCGTAACCCATAGCCATTTCAATCATCTTCCGCTTCCATCTCTCATTTAAACAGCCCACCTAATCACCCATACGTTTACCACCCTTAACCATCTCTTTTTTGAGCCATTCACTTGTGCAGGTTGTTTTGCTTCCTTCCTAGATCCACAATCAATTGTTAAGGCATCAAAAGAGCCTTACATCAAGTGGCATCAGAAGCCTTACATCAAGTTCTTTCTCTTAAGTGTTTACAAATTTCTGAATCATTTCATATTGTTTATGCCTTAGAAACGAAGTAGTTTAATATGTTACATACTGATGTGTAACGCCACCTTTGTTAGAGTATAACCAAAGACCAATCATATGATGATTGTAATAATACTTTTATTTACCGATTTTATTAAATAAAGGTATTGCCGCTATTATTTTTAGTTATATATATGTGTTTAACATAAACTGGAAGATAATAAAGTCCATATAATGACATAATTGTTATTATTAAAAGATCCCTAGTCAAGTATTATTTTGGGCATGGACAATAATAATACGCTTAAGACTAACATGTTATTTATTGATGACAATGAGTTGTCATTAACATAGAGATGTCAGAATTGATACATTATTATATTGTTAGAGAACAATGTATTGGATTGACCCACCATGAGCATATGTCTTGGATTATTATGTGACAGTCATAACATTGCTCATGGTGATGACTATATGTATGATCCTCAGACATGAGATCAATACTATCCCAACATATATTGTTGTATGTTTTGATGCAGCTAAACAAGCTCCGTAACTGGTTACTCTATAAAGACTGTTATTGAATATATCTCAATATATGTAGTGGGTGTGTATGATTAAGATATGATTTGTCCTTCCTACATAATAAGAAATATATCACAGGCCACTTGATTGAGTAAGACTAGAAACGCATGGCCATGGTCGAATAAGTTGATATGAGATATCATAAACTATTCGTTAATTAAAGTCTACTCTTGATATCAAGAAACAATAGATGGGCTATACAAGTTTGACTATTCCAAATCTTGTGCCTATTCTAGATATAAAGGACATAAGGATGTAATAGATAAAAGAGTTAAACACCAAGATGATATGTCGAATCATATTTTCTTGTAACTTAGTTGACAATGATATATTGCTAGATGTCACTCATTGTATGTAATATTAGAATTGTTCTAATAATTACTGCTAATGTTATAACAACCTACAGGGTCACACCCTAGGATTGAAACGTGCAAAGATGTACAATTTGTTGTATGTTACTAAAATATATATCTAGAGTTAATTAAATATATGTTTTAATAATCCCGGATATTTAATTTCAATTAATTAAATATAGATTTAATTAATTTGAAATAATAAAATCCCTATATGATTAGGGTAACTTGGATATAAAACGATTATTAAATTCCAATTAATTAAATATAGATTTAATTAATTTGAAATAATAAAACCCTAATATGATTAGGGTAGTATGGTGAACATTATGGCAGCTCCTTGTGAAAAGGTACCTCTCGATGTGGCAACTATTAGCGAAAAGGTACGATTTCATAAATTTTGACTTAGGACATATTTGAAGTGTCCTAAGTGGTGATGATGATGTTGCATCTCCCTAGCTGAAATGAGGTCATCTTGTAGCTCAAAGCTTCAGCTCAATCTAGCTATGAGCTCACGGCCTCCGGATAACTTTTCACCAATTTCTCCTTATGCTCTCTTAATCGTTCCCATGTAAGTTTCCTTGTTGTTGCATGCTCCATTTAGCTCCAATGTAGCTCCCAAGTATTGGCCAAATATGGCTCATGCATAACATAAAGAAATAAACTAAGTATATAAACTTATATAATGTATAATATAAGAATGTGAACTATAGGCTATTTAATATTCAATATGTAACATATTAAACAACCTATTATCTAATGGTTCTTTCTCATTAAAAGATTTAAAAACATTAAGGAACTTATGAGAAAGTACTTCCCTGAAATATTTTGCCTTTGCACGAGTGATAGGTCATTTAGGCATGACTTCAGGATCCATTTGTGTCGTTGTGATCACATCATCCTCCTCTTCTTTTGAGCGATTTGTCCTTAAATCATCATTATCTTCAAATAGAGAGAGATCTTAAATATTAAAAGTTGCACTTATATTGTATTCACTAGGTAAATCCAATTTGTAGGCATTATCATTGATCTTTTTGATGATTTGGAACGGTCCATCTCCTCTTGGTAACAACTTGGATTTCCTTTGGGAAGGAAAACGTTCTTTTCTGAAATGCACCCACGCCCAATCACCTTCCTCCAATTTTAGTTGCTTGCGCCCCTTATTCGCTTGCTGGCCATATTGCCTTGTTCGTTTTTCTATATTGTCTCGAACTTGCTGATGGAGTTTCTTTATGAACTCAGCTTTGTTCTTGCCATCTTATTAACCATGTGTTCTTGAGGCAGAGGAAGAAGATCTAGAGGTGTCAAAGGGTTAAATCAATACACTACCTCAAATGGTGACATCTTGGTTGTTGAATGGATTACCCGATTGTATGCAAAATCAATGTGTGGTAAGCATTCCTCCCAAGCTTTGATGTTCTTTTTGATGATAGATCTCAACAATGTTGATAATACTCGATTCACCACTTCGGTTTGCCCATCCGTTTGAGGGTGGCATGTTGTGGAGAATAACAGCTTTGTTCTAATCTTACTCCATAATGTCCTCCAGAAATGGCTAAGGAATTTGTGATGTGATCCAATTCAGCATCATATTTACCATGGCTATTCCAACATCTCCAGGGAAGAAACTTTCTATCTTTATACCTATAGATACTTATTTCATATGTTATAAGATAGTTATTTTCATATATATATATATATTATACATATAGTTATTATGATAATAAGTTATCCATTTATATATGAGATACAAGTTATTATCATATACTATAGTCACATTTTTATAATATACAAGTTTATATACTTAGTTTATTTTCTTATGTTACGCATGTAGGCACATTCGGCCAACACTTGGGAGCTACATTGGAGCTAAATGGAGCATGTAACAACAAGGAAACTTACATGGGATCGATTAAGAGAGCACAAGGAACAATTGGTGAAAAGTTATCCGGAGGCCGTGAGCTCATAGCTAGATTGAGCTGAAGATTTGCGCTACAAGATGAACTCATTTCAGCTGGGGAGTTGGACCATCATCATCACCACTTAGGACACTTCAAATATGTCCTAAGTCAAAATTTGTGAAATCGTACCTTTTCGTGAATAGTTGTCACCTCGAGAGGTACCTTTCCACAAGGAGCTGCCCAAACGTTCATCATGTTACAAGTCATCTAAGGCCAGCTCACCACCAGCTCATTCACACCATAAATAGCTCAAACATGAAGGGACACCATTATCAAACATTGTGACCTTTCATGAATGATGCTGCCCATGAAGATGCCTTTTCATCTAGGAGCATGTTGGTGAAGAGTTTGCTAGCATTGGAGGCTTAAATCACCAAGAGACATGAGATAGAGCTCCATGCCTATTCGGCCACATCACATGCCATGCACATGAGAACATTTGGCGCCAACTTGAGGAGATACAAACCCATTCAGCTAAAGAGAAGAGAAATGGCGCCAAGATGAACCAACATCACCATTCGGCCAAGGGAGATGTCTTCCCATCCTTAGCCGAATCATCAAGTCCCTTTATGAAGGGTTAGCCGAACCATCACAAGCCCAAATGACTTGATCTTTCATTTTAAAACATTATGTATCTTCCTAAAGTCATGTATCTAGCCGAAACATCATGTAACCAATCGACCAAGCCCTCTCATTTCCTATAAATAGAGTGGCTTGCCTTTATTTGTACTTATCTCATCTCATATATTAAAATTACTCTTGTGAGTTAATTTCTCTTCAAAGTTCATTGTGAACTTTATCGATTAAGCAAGTATAATTTCCTATACTTGTGGCGTCATTCCTTCCATTTTGATTCCAAAATTCCTAGATTGATATCTAGTGGGTTGAAGACACAATCACCACCCCTCAAGCAAGTTTGTGAAGGCTGAGATTGTTCTTAATAGCATAGTTTCCTCTTTGGCGAGTTTGAGATACAACATCACCACCATCTTCATTTCATCATCAACATCCTTCATCAAGACCATCATCAATCCCATAATTCCGCAGCCATCTCTATTCTTTATTTCATTTCATTACTTATATTATTATTCCTTTATTTAAGTCCATTATTAATCATATTTTCTTATCTTATTTTGCAGCCCAAACTTATAAATTCAAGGATATCAGTACTTGTCAATCCTAGATCGGGACACAATAAGGCTATCTACTCTCTTCCATCAAAGCGTGTAGATTCGCCTTACATCAAGTGGTATCAGAGCATAGTTGGATTGACAACAAAAGTGTCATTGGCGTGCAAAAAAAGGAAGAGAAAAAGAGAAAAAGACTCCTTCAACAAAATTGGAGTGCAAAAAGAAAGAAAAGACAAAAAAAAGGAAAATTCAGAAAAGAAGAAAAAGAAAAAGATTTCAAAAAGAGAAAAGCAAGCCAAGGAAAAGTGTTCTACCATAGCAAAGTACATCAAAGAGGCCATCTACACTAAGAGAAGATAACCTTATTGTTTCTTGTGAAAGGTTGCAGTAAGTGTTGTTTCTTGAATTGTAAGTCACCTCTTCCTTTTCTATCCTTTCATTTTCCTTGTCTTCAACCATTTCTTTCTTTTAAATACCTTTGAATCCTTTCTTCTACCTTTCCATTTCTATTCTTTCTACCCTAACCATATTTGCAGCCGACACACATAAGGAAGGAATTAACTTGTTCTAATCTTGAGTAAGTTCTTCAAAGGACTTAGCAAGAGAAATTGAGTGGAAAAAGGCTATTGAGAGAGTGAGATCAGAAGGGGAATTGTTAAAAGCCAAATATATATATTCCCAATTCCCGAGAGTAAACACGAGTGTTGAGTGGAGTGATCTTATCTTTTCTTTGGAGTGAAATTGGGAGACTTTGTGACTGTGCTGGTAAGGTTTATTTTTTTATTTACTAACCATGTCTCAAAGTCCTAAAGGAAATACAGGTCAACCCAATTTGCAAATGCAATCACTAATTAGAGAAATGATAAGAATGTTTCGAACAGAATTTGATGCTCTCCATGAGAATCTAGACCAAAGACAAGATCAACCACAAACCAGAAACAATGATACTCCTCGGAGGCAACAACCTCTTCCCGAATATGATGTTCCAAATCCTTATGATGAAGAAGAACCAGCATTGATACAAGGACCTAGGCGTGCCAATGTTGACGATAATATGAGCAACATCAAAATCAAAATTCCTCAATTTCAAGGGAAGACTGATCCAGAAGCCTATCTTGAATGGGAAAGAAAGGTGGAACATGTGTTTAGTTGCCATAACTATTCCGAACTCAAGAAAGTAAGATTGGCAGCTATGGAGTTTGTTGATTATGCTTTGATATGGTGGGATCAACTTACTATTACCCGGAGGAGAAATGGAGAGAGACCAATTTCAACATGGCTCGAAATGAAAGGTATCATGCGTAAACGTTTCATTCCTACTCATTATCACCGAGACATGTTTCAGAAATTACAGAATTTGAAGCAAGGCCAACGGAGTGTGGAGGATTATTATAAAGAAATGGAAGTGGCAATGATCCGAGTCAATATTGAGGAGGATCATGAAGCAACCATGGCTAGATTTCTAGCTGGACTCAATCCTGAGATTGCCAACACACTAGAATTGTATCATTATATCGAACTTGATGAAATGGTGCAAATGGCTATGAAAATAGAAAGGCAACTACGGAGAAGACCTATCTCTCGTACTTTAGTGCTTACATCTTCAAGATGGAGTCCAAACAACAATTTAAGGAAGTATACCCCTATTCCTACCAAAGAGAAGGCTGAATCATCAAATGCTTCCCAAATTGGTAAGGAGAATCGAGGAAAAGAGATCCCTGAACTATCAAGAGACATCCATTGCTTTAAATGTCTTGGGAGGGGACATATATCCACACAATGTCCTAACAGTACACCATGTTACTACTTGGAAATGGTGAGATCGAATCTGACCATGAAGAAGAAGAAGCGCCACCACCACCAAGAGAAGTTGAGGAAGAAACAGAAATTAGTGCTCCGGTGGAAGGTGAAGCCTTAGTGGTTAAAAGAAGTCTGAATGCCCAAATAGTAGAAGATGACGCACAACGGGAAAACATCTTTCATACTCGATGCCATGTGAATGAAAAGGTGTGTTTCATGATTATATACAGTGGTAGTTGTACTAATGTTGCCAGTACCATCATGGTGGAGAAATTAGGATTGCAAACGTTGAAACATCAAATCCCTATAAACTACAATGGCTCAATGAACGAGGTGAACTTAATGTCAACAAACAGGTGATGGTTCCTTTTTCAATTGGTAAGTACAAGGACGAGGTTATGTGCGACGTTGTTCCTATGCATGCTAGCCATTTACTCCTTGGAAGACCATGGCAATATGATAGGAGGACCATTCATGATTGTTTTACCAATCAATATTCATTTAACCATGGAGGAAAGAAGATCATCCTAACACCCTTGATGCCTAAACAAGTCCAAGTTGAGCAAATCAAGATGAAACAAAGTGTTGAGGCCATGAGGAAAGGAAAATCGAAGTTAATCCAGGAAGAAAACATTCCAAAAATAAGTGCTTATACATCTAAGTGCTTGTTACAAAGATGTTTACTGACGAGGCGCAAGGTTAATGAAGATTTTTCTAACTTTGACAATGCATGAATTTCCTTTGATTTGCATAATGATCCAAGTGACATAATCCATCAATTTGGGAAATTAAAGGACGTGACCTTTCAAGAGCCAAGAGGTGCGACTATTGAAGAGCAAAGAATGGTAACTCTTCATCCAAAGGACGTGATCCATCAAGAATCAACAATCATGCCTATTGAAACCCAAAGGGAAATGATTTTTAATCCAAAGGGTGTGACTTATGAGGACATCACCATTCCAAGAGTCACCACCTTTCATGAATCAATGCATCTATCTATGGAAAGGAGCTTGATTTTTGGAATACAAAAGGGCACTAACGTTCAAAGCCAAATGTCTTCAATAGACATGAACTTTGAACCTACATTTTTCAGGAAGTATTTCTTAACATTAAATTTGTTTGATCACATTCATACTAATGAAATGGTTGTCCCTTTTTTCCCATATGTATGGGGTAAGGGAGAGGTAAGATAGTAGGCTGCCCCCAACACCAAATTGAGAGCAGCTTCCGTAATAGACCTCCGAATTATGAAATGCCCTCCGTGGGACTCGATCCCACGACCTCAAGGTTAAGAACCTTGTGCTCTACCAACTGAGCTGGATGGTCATTTCACATTCATACTAATGAAAGTTTTCTTTATTTTCAGGTTAAGAACTTCCAAAGCAGTCTTTCAACGGATATGAACCTTTTTGTAAAGATTGAATAGAAGGACACTAGGAAAAGACGATCATTCGATTTGAGGACAAATCGATTAAAATAAGGGGAGGATGATGTGATCCAATTCAGCATCATATTTACCATGGCTATTCCAACCTCTCCAGGGAAGAAACTTTCTATCTTTATACCTATAGATACTTATTTCATATGTTATAAGATAATTATTTTCATATATATATATATATATTATACCTATAGTTATTATGATAATAAGTTATCCATTTATATATATGAGATACAAGTTATTATCATATACTATAGTCATATTTTTATAATATATAAGTTTATATACTTAGTTTATTTTCTTATGTTACGCATGTAGGCACATTCGTCCAACACTTGGGAGCTGCATTGGAGCTAAATGGAGCATGTAACAGCAAGGAAACTTACATGGGATCGATTAAGAGAGCACAAGGAACAATTGGTGAAAAGTTGTCCGGAGGCCGTGAGTTCATAGCTAGATTGAGCTGAAGATTTGAGCTACAAGATGAACTCATTTCAGCTGGGGAGTTGCACCATCATCATCACCACTTAGGACACTTCAAATATGTCCTAAGTCAAAATTTGTGAAATCGTACCTTTTCACGAATAGTTGCCACCTCGAGAGGTACCTTTCCACAAGGAGTTGCCCAAACGTTTATCATGTTACAAGTCATCTATGGCCAGCTCACCACCATCTCATTCACACCATAAATAGCTCAAACATGAAGGGACACCATTATCAAACATTGTGACCTTTCATGAATGATGCTGCCCATGAAGATGCCTTTTCCTCTAGGAGCATGTTGGTGAAGAGTTTGCTAGCATTGGAGGCTTAAATCACCAAGAGACATGAGATAGAGCTCCATGCCTATTCGGCCACATCACATGCCATGCACATGAGAACATTTGGCACCAACTTGAGGAGATACAAACCCATTCGGCTAAAGAGAAGAGAAATGGTGCCAAGATGAACCAGCATCACCATTCGGCCAAGGGAGATGTCTTCCCATCCTTATTCGAATCATCAAGTCCCTTTATGAAGGGTTAACCGAACCATCACAAGCCCAAATGACTTGATCTTTCATTTTAAAACATTATGTATCTTCCTAAAGTCATGTATCTAGCCGAAACATCATGTAACCATTCGGCCAAGCCCTCTCATTTCCTATAAATAGAGTGGCTTGCCTTCATTTGTACTCATCTCATCTCATATATTAAAATTACTCTTGTGAGTTAATTTCTCTTCAAAGTTCTTTGTGAACTTTATCGATTAAGCAAGTATAATTTCCTATACTTGTGGCGTCATTCCTTCCATTTTGATTCCAAAATTCCTAGATTGATATCTAGTGGGTTGAAGACACAATCACCACCCCTCAAGCAAGTTTGTGAACACCGGGATTGTGCTTCATAGAATAGTTTCCTCTTTGGCAAGTTTGAGATACAACATCACCACCATCTTCATTTCATCATCAACATCATCAACATCCTTCATCAAGACCATCATCAATCCCATAATTCCGCAGCCATCTCTATTCTTTATTTCATTTCATTACTTATATTATTATTCCTTTATTTAATTCCATTATTAATCATATTTTCTTATCTTATTTTGTAGCCCAAACTTATAAATTCAAGGACATCAGTACTTGTCAATCCTAGATCGGGACACAATAAGGCTATCTACTCTCTTCCATCAAAGCGTGTAGATTCGCCTTACATCAATTTGACATCTCTATCGGAGACTATGGTTCTTGGAACGCCATGTAATCTCACAATTTCTTTAAAGAACAAGTTGGCCACATGCGTTGCATCGTCTGTCTTGTGGCATGGTATGAAATGTGCCATCTTGGAAAAATGATCTACTACAACAAATATTAAGTCTCGTCCATTCTTTGTACTTGGTAGTCCCATCACAAAGTCCATTGATATATCAACCCATGGTGCTTGAGGGATAGGTAAAGGCATGTAAAGTCCATGAGGCATAATTTTTGATATTGCCTTTTTGCAAGTGACACATCTTTCACATACCCTTTCAATGTCTCTCTTCATTTTAGGCCAATAAAGGTGTTGTTTCAAAATCTCCAATGTTTTGCTGATTCCAAAATGACCCATGAGACCTCCTTCATGTGATTCTCGAACAAGCACTTCTCGAAGAGACCCTTGAGGAATGCATAGACGCCCTTCTTTGAATAGATATCCTTCGTGCCTATAAAACTTTTCACATGCACCTTTCTCACAAGACTTATACTTCTCTTCAAAGTCGTGGTCAGTAGCATAACAATCCTTAATATATGAAAACCCAATTAACTTTGAATCAAGAGCATTAAGTAGTACATACTTTCTGGAGAGAGCATCGGCTACAATGTTTTCTTTACCTTTCTTGTAATGAATAACGTAAGGAAATGACTCCAAAAACTCCACCCATTTGGCATGTCGCTTGTTTAACTTGTTTTGGCCTTTGATATGCTTCAAGGCTTCATGGTCAGTGTGTATGATGAATTCCTTTGGTAGAAGATAATGCTGCCAAACTTCAAGTGCCCTTATAAGGGAATACATCTCTTTGTCATAAGTTGGATAGTTTAGCAAGGCACCATTCAACTTTTCACTAAAATATGCAATGGGTCATCCTTCTTGAGTCAAGACAGCCCAATTCTGATTTCAGAAGCATCACATTCCACTTTAAAAGTCTTATCAAAGTTAGGTACTGTAAGTAAAGGTGCCTTGGTTAAACATTCCTTCATTTCATTGAAGATATCTTCTTGTTCTTTGCCCTATTAAAAGATAGAATTCTTTTTAATGATCCCTGTTAAGGGGTGGCAATAGAACTAAAATTAGGAACAAACCTTCAGTAAAAACTTGCAAGACAATGAAAACTTCAGACTTGACTAATTGAAGTAGGCGTAGGCCGCTCTTGAATGGCTTTGATCTTTTCAGGATCAACTTCAAGTCCCTGTGAGCTAAATAAAGCCTAAGAATGTTAAACTGTTAGTGCAAAAGATAGATTTCTTCATATTTGCGTAAAGCTTTTCCTTTTGAAGGGTTTCAAGAACGTACCTCAAGTGTTGCACATGGGATTCTAAGTCATGGCTATAAACCAGAATATCATCAAAATAAACCACACAAAACTTACCGATGAATGGATAGAGTACATGATTCATTAACCTCATAAAGATAAATTGGCTACCGATGTTATCCTATAATCGTTGCCAAATAGCTTTAGCCAACTTGTCCTTAATTTTAACATGAATGAAATTAACAAGACTTTTCCACAATTACTTAGCATGTTACGAACTGCAAAACGTAACATGAAAAAGGTTGGACCTAAGCCCCTTTTGATGGTCCACAAGGACAAAGGAAAGGGAAAGAAAAAGGTAGCGGCAAAGTCTAAGGGCAATGGTAAGGCCAAAGCGAAAGGGAAAAATGCATTGAAACCCAAAGAGAGAGATAGCAAGGAAGGAAAATGTTTCCATTGCGATAAGACCAGACACTAGAAGAGAAATTGCCTTGTTTACCTTGAAGAGGTCAATAGGGCAAAAGCAAACGAAACATTTGTTTCAGGTATTTATGTTATTGATGTTAATTTATCAACATCTACTTCTTGGGTATTAGATACCAGTTGTGGTTCTCATAATTGTACTTCTCTACATGGACTACAAAAGAGAAGGAATCTGGCTAAAGATGTCGTAATCGGTTTTTGCCCAGGTACGAATTTTTTCTTGGTGAAAAAGTTATGTGAATAAATAAAGGGTTTTTTATGAAATGTTTTGGGAGTCGTCATCGACCTTTTAGGGTTAGGTAAGTCAAATACCTAAAAATCATCTTTTTTAAAGAATTTTTAAGAAAACATCATTTAAAAGATAAACTGGTCTGCGTTTAATAAAAAATTCATTCTTTTTAGTAATAAAAAGGGATTTATGGTCGGTTAAGTTTGTGGAATGATTAACACCCCCATAACGCCTAAAATTGGTACCCTTTGATTATAAATTGTCTCTATTAGTAGAAATTTAAGAATTCTAATATAAATTTAATTTACAATCCTGTTATTTCATATTCAATCGGATAATTCTAATGAAAAATCATTTTTATAAAACTAAAGTAAATATATATATAAGGCTTTATAACTAGGGTATTTATTTATTTAAAAATATCAGAAAATGGCATCTAGTTACATTAAAACAACCATTTTCTTTAATATTTAAAAATAAATAAATATTGTCCTTTAATGAAATTATAAAATTGGTCAAGTTATGCCTATGAATTTTCCATATAAATATAAATGATTAAAATAAAATGAATAAAAAAATAAAAGCAATTTTTTAAAGGACTATATTTAAAGTATTGAAACATAAAGGGAAATAATAAAAATAAAATAAAATTGCAATTAAATGGTGACCAAAATAAAAGAAATTAAAACTATAACATCATATTCAAAAATAAAATAATAACATAATTAATTAATGACTAAAATGGAATAAAATAGAAATTAACATGCAAAAATGGAAATAAAATAAAGAAATAATATTAGTAACCAAAATAAAAAAACATGCCTAAACTATAATGGTTTATGGGTGATTAACCCACTAATGAGTGATTTAAATGTAAAAAAACGTTAAAAGCCAAGGGACATGAGCATAATTTACCCCTAAAACTAAATTAAACCATTCAGCGACCAAAACGCAACACGCAACAAATATACAGTGACTTAAACATGATTTAACCATAAAAATAGTAACTCAAGTAAAAACACGGTAATTTTGTGGGGACTTGATATGATTTTACCAAAAACCTATCCTATATAAACATTTTTTTCTTGTTTGTGATATAAGGTACTTGTACCTCTTTAATTGATTATGGATCTAGGAAGGAAGCAAAACAACTTGCACAAGTGAATGGCTCAAAAAGAGATGGTTAAGGGTGGTAAACGTATGGGTGAATAGGTTATGGCTGATGAAATAAAGGGATAGTGGTGAGGATAATATCTTAAAGAAGACTCAAAGAAGAACCAATGCTATAGAGAGCAAAGACCCAGACTTTATATTGCTTCTTTAAGGGGTAGTATTAAGTACTTTGACCCACTAGTTATAAGAACTAGGAACCAGAAGTATCAAGGTGAAAAGGGAGTTGATGCCACAAGTATAAAATACTTGATAAGTCGATAAAAGTCAGCAGGACTTAAGAAAGAGAATAATCTCACTTTTATTTAATCAAAAAGGTCTGAATACAAATGATATTTTCTTTCCTATTTATAGAAATAGAGAGGCATGGCCGAATGATTACAAGGGGATTCGGCCAGCCTTGTACCTTCCTATAGAGTCATAATTTAATTACAAAATAGAGATGATGGTTCAATTTAAATGGAGGGTAATAACCCTTGGCCGAATAGATCTTGTGTCCCTTCATGTTGGCGCCAAATTGGATGGGAGATGATGCTTGGTAGAATAGGGAGAGGGCTCTTCATCTTGGCGTCTAAATGATATCACACGCAAGGCACATGGGGGGCTGGTCATATGACACGCACATGGGTGCTCTAGGGAGCCTTGTGGTGCACCTTGTGCATGGGATGATGGTTGGTCATGTGCTCCATCTTGGGCGTGCATGTGTCTCCTTCCAAGCTAGCTTGAGTGTCGAGCTAGCTAGCAAGCATGGGGTTGTTTGTGAACAAGCTTCCTAGCTGAGTCCTTGTAAGCTCCATAATAACATGTTCAGCTTTATTCAGCTACCATTGATATCACTTTTGGCAACTCAGCTCCAAATAGTCCAACTAGCTGAGTTTAGCTAGCCTTAATGTATATATGATAATCATTCTTAATATGATTATAAGACATTTATAACATTCTTAAATATTAATGTGCATGATGTGTTTATACTAAGTTATTCTTTAACTACATAACAAGTATTCTTATAATGAAATGTATTATATAAGCATATAGTATATAAACAATATAAAGTAGATTCAGAATAAAGATATTCAAGAGTACTCCCTTTGTAGGTGAAAATGTGCTTGCATCATCCTCCCCTCTTTAGGGCGATTTGTCCTCAAATTGAGTTCATTCTATCCTTGCATAGCTTCACGTCTCTTTGCTAAAAGAAAGCATCCTTTGAACGTTTGTGTTCTTCTAGTAGGTACCCTTTCGTAAGATTTCCCTTTAGGCCTTTCTTTGGAATATGATTTACCAATAGGTACCTTTTGGGAGTGATCATCTTTAAAGGATATCCCTTTTGGAAGTGACCCTTCACATGTTTGGTTCTGAAAAGTGAGGAGAGAATAAGTTTCAAATGAAGAGTTACTTACCGTTTGGCGATTAAGTCCCTTGGTGAAGAGTTATGACTTTAAATTCCGATCATCACCACTTTTCGTAGGAGACCCTTCATTTTTCAGCAATGAATCATCATGTTGCTTCATGAAGAAGTTGGATTTCATGTTTTGTCCTTCTTCACTTTTTATTGGTGGTTTGTCTTTACGCCATGCTTGTATACTCTTTCGCATATGCAATTGATCTTGTTGTACTTCTTTTGGCATCAAAGGCATCAAGGTTACCTTGCGTCCATCATGCTTGAAAGTGTATTGATTATGATAACAATCATGAATGGCCCTTTTGTCATACTGCCATGGTCTTCCACGTAAGATGTGGCTAGCATGCATAGGGACAATGTCACAAAGCACCTCGTCCTTGTACCTACCAACTGAAAAAGGAATTAAAACCTGTTTGGTAACGTTTAACTCACCTCCTTCACTGAGCCATTGAAGTTTATATGGAGTGGGATGCTTTGATGTTGCCAAACCAAGTTTTTCAACCATAAGAGTGCTGGCTACGTTTGTGCAACTCCCTCCATCAATGATCATTGTGCAAACCTTTTCCTTGACATGGCATCTTGTATGGAAAATATTATTTCTTTGAATATCCTCTTGAGATGTTTGTGATTGTAGGCACCATTTCGAAACAAGCATCTCACCATGGTCTGCATTTTCTTCAGTTTCTTCGTCTTGTATTGTTTCAAGTTCCTCCTCAAAAATAGGCTCGTCAGAATCCGATACAATATCTCCATTATCAAGTACCATCATGGCATTTCGGTTGGGACATTAACTAGCAACATGTCCTTTCCCAAAACATTTGAAACATTTGATGTCTCTGGACCTCTCGAAAGTACTGGTTTGCTTTTCTTTACCCTTACTAGATTCACCCACTTGTTTAGTCTTGGTAACTTCTATTGAATCCTTTTCTTGTACCGGAATTGATTTTCTGAAGGTGATAGGCTCTTACTTCCATTTGGTGGCCGAACATGGACTGCTCCGTTTGTAGGTTCTCCTTTTGAGTTGTTGTTCAATTTTCATGGCTACATGTACCATCTCTTCAATCTCTACATAATGCTGAAGTTCAACAAGGTTAGCAATATCAGGATTTAGGCCAGATAAAAACCTTGCCATGGTTACTTCTCTGTCTTCATCAATATTGGCTCGGATCATTGCTATCTCTATTTCTTTGAAATAATCTTCAACGCTCTTGCTTCCTTGTTTCAGATTTTGTAGTTTATGGTAAAGATCTCGGTGATAGTGAGTACGCACGAACCTTTTCCTCATAATAGCCTTTATTTCTTCCCACCTAGTGATGGGGTGTTCACCATTTCATCT
Organism: Hibiscus syriacus; assembly: GCF_006381635.1. Taxonomy (NCBI): domain Eukaryota; kingdom Viridiplantae; phylum Streptophyta; class Magnoliopsida; order Malvales; family Malvaceae; genus Hibiscus; species Hibiscus syriacus. The sequence goes on from NW_024062407.1 coordinate 900,657, forward strand.
TCTTGAACTCACCAATTGGTCCCACCAAACTAAGGCATTGTCCACGAATTCCATAGCAGCAAGCCTGGCCTTCTTTTGCTCCATATAATTTTGGCATTCAAAAATGTGTTTGATCTTGATTACCAAATCAAGATAGGCTTCAGGATCAGTTCATCCTTGAAATGGAGGAATGGTTACTTTGATGTTGTTGAAGTTGTCATTCTAATTTCGATGAGCATCTCTTCGTGCGACTGATGTTACTTGAATGGCTTGGTGATGAAAATTGTTGATGAGTGCTTCAACTTCCTTTCTTTTCTTTTCTTTGTTTTTTTCTTTTTGAGTGCTGAAATTTTCTTTCTTTTGGAGTGCTTCAATTCCTTTTCTGATTTTTCTTGATTTCTTTGACTTTACACTTCACTTGCACTTCTTTTTGTAATTTTTTTTTGTTGTTGTTGCACGTTGCTTTCTTCCACCAAAGCTCTGATTACCGCTTGATGTACCCTTGTTTGGCTTCTGATGTCACTTGATGTAAGGCACTTGTACCTCTTCAATTGATTGTGGATCTAGGAAGGAAGACAAACAACCTGCACAAGTGAATGGCTCAAAAAGAGATGGTTAAGGGTGCTAAACGTATGAGTGAATAGGTGGACAGTTTAAATGAGAGATGGAAGCGCAAGATTATTGATATGGCTATAGGTTATGGCTGATAAAACAAAGGGATGGTGGTAAGGATAGTATCTTAAAGAAGACTCAAAGAAGAACCAATGCTATAGAGAATAAAGACCCATACTTTATATAGCTTCTTTAAGGGGTGGTATTAAGTACTTCGACCCACTAGTTATAAGGACTAGGAACTAGAAGTATCAAGGTGAAAAGGGGGTTGATGCCACAAGTATAAAATACTTTATAAGTCGATAAAAGTCACTAGGACTTAAGAAAGAGAATAATGTCACTTGTATTTAATCAAAAAGGTATGAATACAAATGATATTTTCTTTATTATTTATATAAATGGAGAGGCTTGGCCGAATGATTACAAGGGGATTTGGCCAGCCTTGTGCCTTCCTATAAAGTCATAATTTAATTACAAAATAGAGATGATGGTTCAGTTTAAATGGAGGGTAATAACCCTTGGCCGAATAGCACTTGTGTCCCTTCATGTTGGCGCCAAATTGGATGGGAGATGATGCTTGGCCGAATAGGGAGAGGGCTCTTCATCTTGGCGCCTAAATGATAATACATGCAAGGCACATGGGGGGCTGGTCATATGACACGCACGTGGGTGCTCTAGGGAGCCTTGTGGTGCAGCCTTGTGCATGGGATGATGGCTGGTCATGTCCTCCGTCTTGGGCGTGCATGTGTCTCCTTCCAAGCTAGCTTTAGTGTGCAACTAACTAGAAAACATGGGGCTGTTTGTGAAAAAGCTTTCTACCATTGATATCACTTTTGGCAACTCAGCTCCAAATAATCCAACTAGCTGAGTTTAGCTAGCTTTAAGCTCCTCCAGCTGAATCGAGCTTTCCTTAGTGTTCCATGAGCTTCCATGTACTTTGTGAGCTGCATATGATGTCCAAATCATTCACCAAGCTAACTCAACATGCATCACACTCCAATGTACCTACATGTGCAAGGAAACAAGGTAAGTCTATGATATTGAGCTGATATGAGCTAAATACCTTGCTGCCATGCATGATTATGGTAATGTGAGCTATGTTTGAAGGCCATGAGCTAATTATATCATCTCATAAAATGTGTAAGATTATGCATGAAGCTTAAGAGCTAATATGAATGCATATGAACTAATGAAATGAATTATAAGTATGCTGCCTTGATGTATATATGATAATCATGCTTAATATGATTATAAGACTAACCTAACATGCTTAAATACCAATGTGCATGCTGTGTTCATACTAAGTTATTCTTTAACTACATAACAAGTATTCTTATCATGAAATGTATTATATAAGCATATAGTATATAAACAATATAAAGTAGATTCAGAATAAAGATATTCAAGAGTACTCCCTTTGTATGTGAAAACGTGCTTGCATCAATTTGGCTAACCTAACAACTTTTCTTTCTTCTTCTTTCTTTCAACCGAGAGACTCCCTCAAGCTCTCTTTCCTTGGCTCGGCCCAGAGTCCAAGAAAAATAACTCTTCGCCCACCACCGATTTTCGGTGGCCAAACACTCTTCCAACCAACCCAAACAAAACCGAACCTAAAAGTTTTCCTTTAAAAAACTAAATCTCGATTTGTGATTAAAATACCAAAACTGAAACAACAAAAACTTTAGCCTTTCCCCGATGATTCAACTGACGTTTCACCGACGATCTAGACTCCGACGAATAACCAAGAATGAGGTAAAACCAATCCTCCTTTCTACTGTTATTTAATTATTTATTTATTTAACTTACTGTTTTTGTTATATTTCAAAAAAATAAAAAATAAAATGCAAAGCTGAAATAAATAAAACCAAATGTAAAAATAACCTTTGTTTTCCTTTTGATTTTCTTTGTATTGCTGCTAGATTCCTCTGTACTAATTTATATAATGTTATGGGGTTTTTATAACCCCGGATTACATGATAAGAATCAAAGATGACTTTTTCTTTCTCATTGCATGTCTGGCTGCTGTTGGTGTGCATGGAGGACCAACTGTTATCGGTGGAAGCTGATGGATGCTGTTATGGTGGAGGGAAAGTTGGTGTTCTTCTGGAAGCTGTTGGAATCGTCAGCTGAAGCTGAAATTTGGAAGGGGCTACTGTTAAGGTAAAAATGGTGATTACAGCTGCCCCTCCTTGCTCTTTACTGTGGAACAGGAATGGAGCAAAGACATAAAGCATCGTTTTTAGGTTGAATTATTCAAACTTGAGCTAAAAGTTTTTCTCATTATGAACTCTTCTACTGGGAATGATGATCTACCTTCTTCTGTTACAGAATCAATCAAAAGGTCGGACATGTTCTTCTCATTATAAACTTCTTCTCCCTCATTAGATGAGTTCTTCTCATTATGAACTCTTCTGCCTCATTGGATGGGTTCTTCTCATTATGAACTCTCTAATGGAAATGTTGATGCTGCTCTATCTCCTTCTGTGATAGAGTTAAGTAAAAGGTTGAATAAGTCCTTTATATTACGAACTTCTTTTTCCTCTTCAGATGAGTTATTCTTATTTACGAACTCCTTCTGGAAATATTGATGCTTCTCTATCTTCTTCTACGAAAGAGTCGAGCAAAAGGTTGAATAAGTTTTTTAGATTATGAACTTTTGCTTGCTCTTTAGATGAGTTCTTCTTATTACAAACTCCTTCTGGAAATATTGATGCTGCTATATCTCCTTCTATGATAGAGTCGATCAAAAGGTTGAATAAGTTCTTCAGATTATGTACTTCTTCTTCCTCTTCAGATGAGTTCTTCTTATTACAAACTATTACAAACTCCTTCTGAAAATATTGATGCTGCTCTATCTTTTTTGGCGATGGAGTCGAGCAAAAGGTTGAATAAGTTCTTCAGATTATGAACTTTTTCTTCCTCTTCAGATGAGTTCTTATTACAAACTTCTTCTGGAAATGTTGATGTTGCTATATCTCCTTCTGCGATAGAATCGAGCAAAAGGTTGAATAAGTTCTTCAGATTATGAACTTCTTCTTCTCTTTAGATGAGTTCTTCTTATTACGAACTTCTTCTAGAAATGTTGATCCATCGAGTGATGGATTAGAATCTTTGATGATATCTACGTTTTCAATAATTGAAAAGTAGACTAATTGATGTAAGGTATTTCTACCTTATTGATTGATTGTGGATCTAGGAAGGAAGCAATACAACATGCATAAGTGAATGGATCAAATAAATGGTTTGGTGGTAGATGTAAAGGTGAAATGGTAGGCTATTTGTATTATGAGAAATGATAGTGGAAGATTGTTGTTATGGCTATGGTTAGGTTGATGAAACAATGGAAGGGTGTGAGGATAGTATCTTAAAAAAGACTCAATGAAGAAAGAACCAATGTTAATGAACAAAGACCTAGACTTTATATAGCTTATTTAAGGGGTGGTAAAAAGGACTTGGACCCACTATCTATATAGAGATAGGAACCATAAGTATCAAAGGGAAAGGGTTGACGCCACAAGTAATGAATTACTTGATAAGTCGATAAAAGTCACAAGGACTTAAGCAAAGAGAAATATCTCACTTTAATTGATAAAAAAGGTCTCTGTACAAATGAAATAGGACTAGCCTATTTATAGTTTTTGAAGGGACATGGCCGAATATGAACATGGTGGTTCAGCCAACCTTAGTGTCCCAATAAAAATGACATAATTAATTAATAAATATTATGAAAACATAGGTGATGGTTTAGTTGGCATGGGGAGTCTTAATCCTTGGTCGAATAGTGCTTGTATCCCTTCAAGTTGGCATCAAATTGGAGAGGAAATGATGCTTGGTCGAATGTGATGTAAGGCACTTGTACCTTATCGATTGATTGTGGATCTAGGAAGGAAGCAAAATAACCTGCATAAGTGAATGGCTAAAAACAGATGGTTAAGGGTGGTAAACGTATGGTGAATAGGTAGGCTATTTAAATAATGAGTGATGGAAGCGGTAGATGGTTGATATGGCTATGGTTTATGGTTGATGAAACAAAGGGATGGTTGTGAGGTAGTATCTTAAAGAAGACTCAAAGAAGAACCAATGCTATAGAGAGCAAAGACCCAGACTTTATATTGCTTCTTTAAGGGGTGGTATAAAGGACTTTGACCCACTAGTTATAAGAACTAGGAACCAGAAGTATCAAGGTGAAAGGGGTTGACGCCACAAGTATAAAAATACTTGATAAGTCGATAAAAGTCACCAGGACTTAAGAAAGAGAATAATCTCACTTATATTAATAAAAAAGGTCTGAATACAAATGATATATGCTTCCCTATTTATAGGAAATGGAGAGGCGTGGTCGAATGGTTACAAGGGGATTCAGCCAGCCTTGTGCCTTCCTATAGAGTCATAATTTAATTACAAAATAGAGATGATGGTTCAGTTTAGATGGAGGGTAATAACCCTTAGCCGAATAGTTCTTGAGTCCCTTTATGTTGGCGCCAAATTGGATGGGAGATGATGCTTGGCCGAATAGGAGAGGGCTCTTCATCTTGGCGCCTAAATGAGACCACATGCAAGGCACATGGGGGCTGGTCATATGGCACGCACATGGGTGTTCTAGGGAACCTTGTGGTGCAGCCTTGTGCATGGAATGATGGCTGGTCATGTGCTCCATCTTGGGCATGCACGTGTCTCCTTCCAAGCTAGCTTGTATATGGAGCTAGCTAGCAAGCATGGGGCTGTTTGTGAACAAGCTTCCTAGTCGAGTCCTTGTGAGCTCCATAACAACATGTTCAGCTACATTCAGCTACCATTGATATCAATTTTGGAAACTCATCTCCAAATAGTCCAACTAGCTGAGTTTAGCTAGCCTTAAGCTCCTCCAACTGAATCGAGCTTTCCTTAATGTTCCATGAGCTGCCTTGTACTTTGTGAGATGTTTGTGAGCTGCATATGACGTTCAGATCATCCACCAAGTTACCTCAACGTGCATCACACTCCAATGTACCTATATGTGCAAGGAAACAAGGTAAGTCCATGATATTGAGCTGTTAAGAGCTAAATATCTTGCTGCCATGTATGATTATGGTAATGTGAGCTATGTTTGAAGGTCATGAGCTAATTATATCATCTCAAAATTTGTGTAAGATAATGCATGAAGCTTAAGAGCTAATATGAATGCATATGAACTAATGAAATGGTTTATAATGATGCTGCCTTGATGTATATATGATAATCATGCTTAATATTATTATAAGATTATCCTAACATGCTTAAATATCAATGTGCATGTTGTGTTCATACTAAGTTATTTATTAACTACATAACAGGAATTCTTATCATGAAATGTATTATAAAAGCATATAGTATATAACTAATATAAAGTAAATTCAATATAAAGATGTTCAAGAGTACTCCCTCTATAGGTGAAATCGTGCTTGCATCATCATCCCCCTTCTTTAGGGCGATTTGTCCTCAAATCGAGTTCATTCGATCCTTGCATAGCTTCACGTCTCCTTGCTAAAAGAAATCATCCTTTCAATGTTTGTGTTCTTCCATTAGGTATCATTTCATAAGATTTCTCTTTAGGTATTTCTTTGGAATATGATTTACCAACAGGTACCTTTTGAGAGTGATCTTCCTTTAAGCATATCCATTTTCGAAGTGACCTTTCACGTGGTTGGTCCTGAAAAATGAGGAGAGAAGAGGTTTCAAATGAAGGGCTTTTTGGCTATTAAAACCCTTGGTGAAGAGTTGTGTCTTTAAATTCCAACCATCACCAATTTTCATAAGAGACCCTTCATTTTCCAGCCTTGAACAATCGTGTTTCTCTATGAAGAAGTTTGGTGTCATGTTTCGTTCATCTTTATTCTTCATTGGGGTTTTGTCTTTGCGCCATGCTTGTACACTCTTTCGCATATGCAACTGATCTTGTTGTACCTCTTTTGGCGTCAAAGGCATCAAGATTACCTTGCGACCATCATGCTTAAAAATGTATTGATTGTGATAACAATCATGAGTGGCCCTTTAGTCATACTGCCATGATCTTCCAAGTAAGATGTGGCTAGCATGCATAGGGAAAATGTCACAAAGCACCTCATCTTTATACCTACCAACTAAAAAAGGAATTAGAACTTGTTTGGTAACGTTTAACTCACGTCCTTCATTGAGCCATTGGAGTTTATATGGAGTGGGATGCTTTGATGTTGCCAAACCAAGTTTTTCAACCATAAGAGTGTTGGCTACTTTGTGCAACTCCCTCCAATGATGATCATTGTGCAAATCTTGTCCTTGACATGGCATCTTGCATGGAAAATATTGTTTCTTTAAATATCCACTTGAGATGTTTGTGATTGTAGGCACCTTTTCGAAACAAGCATCTCACCATGGTCTGCATTTTCTTTAGTTTCTTTGTCTTGTATTGTTTTAGTTTCCTCGTCAAAAATAGGCTCGTCAGAATCCGATACAATATCTCCATTGTCAAGTACCATCATGGAATTTCGGTTGGGGCATTGACTAGCAACATGTCCTTTCCCAAAATATTTGAAACATTTGATGTCTCTGGACTTCTCGAGAGTTCTGGTTTGCTTTTCTTTACCCTTACTAGATTCACCCACTTGTTTAGTCTTGGTAACCTCTATTGAATCCTTTGCTTGTGCTGGAATTGGTTTCCTGAAGGTGATAGGCTCTTGCTTCCATTTGGTGGCCGAACTTGGACTTCTCCGATTGTAGGTTCTCTGTTTGAGTTGTCGTTCTATTTTCATGGCTACATGTACCATCTCTTCAATCTCTACATAATCCTGAAGTTCAACAAGGTTAGCAATATCAGGATTTAGGCCAGATAAAAACCTTGCCATGGTTGCTTCTATGTCTTCATCAACATTGGCTCGGATCATGGCTATCTCCATTTCTTTGAAATAATCTTCAACGCTCTTGCTTCCTTGTTTCATTTTTTATAATTTATGGTAAACATGGTACGATCCAAACTAGCTCCAACTTTCTCCATGACTTGAACACACCATGGATGTTCTTCAAAGCTGTTTCTAAGGGAGTTCTTCATTACCCTATCTTATACTATATCATTTATACATTATATTCTATCGTAAGCATGCATTCACATGTTAGTATAAATTATCATATTATTATTTCCATCCTAAGCTTATTTGATCATGTTTTTCATATTATTCAAATATATGCTATGATTACATATCATTTCTTAGGATATTATTATTACATGTTTCCATTTATCATTTATGAATACCATATTATATGATATTCATGCATACAACATATACCCATATCTTTATGATCGATACACAATGTTATAAGGATGTTAGGATAGTCTTATAATCATATTAAGCATAATTATCATTTATACTTCAAGGCAGCATCATTATAAATCATTTCATTAGTTCATATGCATTCATATCAGCTCTTAAGCTTCATGCATTATCTTACACATATTTTGAGATGATATAATTAGCTCATGACCTTCAAACATAGCTCATATCACCATAATCATACATGGCAGCAAGGTATTTGGCTCATAACAGCTCAATATCATGGACTTACCTTGTTTACTTGCACATATAGGTACATTGGAGTGTGATGCACGATGAGGCAACTTGGTAGAGTATTTGGACGTCATATGCAGCTCACAAACAGCTCATAAATATCATGGCAGCTCGTGGAACACTAAGGAAAGCTCAACTTAGCTGGAAGAGCTAGCATGTAGCTGAACTAAGTTTGAGGAGAGCTTTGGACCAAAGTGCTGAAAAGTGGACTAAAGGTAGCTGGAAGTAGCTAGGAGAGTAGCTGAGGAGTTGAGAAGACCAAAGCTAACTAGCTTGAGTTTATCAAGCTATAACTCACCTAGTTAGCTACCAAGACACTCATCTAGCTTACCTTGAAGCTAGTTGATCTCTAGGCTGCCCAATGGATGCGATGTCATCTAGATACACGTTAGAAGCTAATTCACGCCTAGTTGTTGCCTATCTTCATTCCATGGACTTCAAGACATCATCCTATGGTTGCAACCTCATCAAAGCATAGTAAGAAGACCCATGTGCATTCATGTAGGCTGCCATGTGCATCATTCAAGCATGTTCACTTAATGTGACATCAAATTGGCGCCAAAATACCAATGGATGCTTCCTTTTCGGCCAAAGACTCTTTCCTCTTTATTTTGGCGCCCAAATAACTTCCAAATGCATTCAAATCATCCTTAGGGCCGAACCAACACATAACCTGATGTGATCCGATTCAGCGTCAAAAATGGACCTGCATCTCCAACTTTTCTCAATATTCAAAGGGGATTTTCCTTAACTTAATATTTCTTTATACCATAGTTATGATAATAGCTTACATACATTATAATTATAGTTATGATGATGATACTATGAATGTATGAAGTTATTGTTATGAACCACATATTTATATTTTATATTACTTAGCTTATAAATGCTTTCTTTTGTAGGTAGATGTTCGGCCACATCATGGGAGCTGACTTAAAGCTAGAATTGGAGTCAATAAGCCAGGAAATCTTACATAGGATGACTCGGGAGATCATGAAGAAAAAATGGTGAAAAGTTGTTAGCTGACCCCCGAGCTTATAGCTCACTTGAGCTGGACTTTTGAGCTAGCTAGAGACTTCATTTCAGCTGGAGAGTTGCACCATCATCTTCACCACACAGAGCACTACAAATATGGTCTAGGTTAATTTTTGTGGATTCGTACCTTTCCGCGAAGAGTTGCCATTCCGAGAAGTGCATTTTCACAAGGAGTTGTCCTATGACTTGTGCACATGTCCTTCATCTATGGCCAGCTCAACTTCAGCTCAAACTCATGGGAAGTAGCTCAAATGATGAAAGGTTGTTTCACACAAATGTGACCTTTCATAATTAGTTGCTGTCCCATTGATGCCATGTCACCTAGAGACATGTTTGATGCCAAGTCACGCCTAAGTTGTTGTTCATCTTCACGCCATGGAGGAGTCCACGCCTTAAGCATTCTACACCATCCATGTGAGTGCCACATGACCAGCCACCCATGTGCTTTGCATGTGAATGAAATAGGCGCCAAAATGAAGAGGCTTCTCTCTATTCGGCCTAAACATCATCATGCTTCAAGTTGGCGCCAAGATGAAGAGATATGGGAACCATTCGGCCAAAGACATCTCCCCTTATCCAAGCATCATTTATTTTCGTTTTAAGACATGTACTTTTGCCGAAAAGGCATGTATTTATTCGGCCAAGCCTTTACAAATCTATAAATAGGCTTTGGCATTCATTTGTAAACTACACCCTTTGATAATATAAACTCTTTTTGAGATTATTCTCTCTTCAAGTTCTTTTTAGAACTATATCGATTAAGCAAGCCTTTTCTAAAGCTTGTGGTGTCATTCCCTCATTGATACTTCTGGTTCCTAGTTCTTATAACTAGAGGGTCAAAGTCCTTTCTTACCATCCCTTGTAAGACTTATAAGAAACGGGTCTTTGCTCTTTGAATTATCCTTCATCATCAACAAGGCATTCATCCATCATCACCATTAGAGGTCGAATCCATCATCACTTGAAGGATCATTCTACAACACTTCCGCAGCCCTTCTTTGATAACTATTCTATTCATTTCTATTTCCTTTCTTTATTATTCATTTATTTAACCAATAATTCTTCTTTTGTGCAAATTGATTTCCAATTCAAGGGGTAGCATTTGGTGTCTTTCCTAGATCGGGAAACAACAAGGTTGCCAACTTCTCCATTATTGAAGAAGCTTGGTTAGCCTTACATCATAATCATTCAACAAAGAGCATGTATTTTCATTAAAGTCTTGTTTTTTCATTAAAAAATCATGTCATTTTAGGAAGGTACAAGGGCTGGCCGAACCAACATGTACCTATTCGGCCAAGTCCCTTCAAAAACTATAAATAGGCCATTATATTTCATTTGTAATGAGACTTTTTAATTAATATAAGTGAGATTATTCTCTTTCTTAAGTCCTGGTGACTTTTATCGACTTATCAAGTATTTTATACTTGTGGCGTCAACCCCTTTCTTTTCATCTTGATACTTCTGGTTCTTAGTTCATATAACTAGTGGGTCAAAGTACTTAACAACACCCCTTGAAGAAGCAATATAAAGTCTGGATCTTTGCTCTCTATAGCATTGGTTCATCTTTGAGACTTCTTCATGATACTATCCTCACTACCATCCCTTTTATTTCATCGCCATAACCATAGCGATATCAACCATCTTCCGCTTCTATCTCTCATTTCAAACAACCCTCCTATTCACTCATACGTTTATCACCCTTAACCCTCTCTTTTGAGCCATTCACTTGTGCAGGTTGTTTACTTCCTTCCTAGATCCACAATCAATTGTTAAGGCATCAGAAGAGCCTTACATCAAACGGTAATCAGAGCTTTGGTGGAAGAAAGCAACGTGCAACAACAACAACAACAACAAAAATACAAAAGAAAGTGCAAGTGAAGTGCAAAGTCAAAGAAATCAAGAAAAACATCAGAAAATGAATTAAGAATTCCAAAAGAAGAATTTCCAGCACTCAAAAACAAGAAAAGGAAAGAAAGAAAGTTGAAGCACTCATCAACAACTCTCATCACCAAGCCATTCAAGTAAGCCTTTAAATTGATTGTGGTGATAGAATGTTGTAAAATGACTTTGTGTAAGTAACCCCTTTTGTTCTCTTCTTTCTATTTCTAAGCCACCCTTTCATTATATTTTGTTTTTCCATTCCTACTAACCCATTTGCAGCCGACGCACAACAAGTGAAATTTACTTGATACGGTTTTGAGTAAAGTCCTCTAGAACTTGGAACAAGAGAATCGAGAGGAAAATGCTAGAGTGTATGTGAGAATAGAAGAGGACAAGTAAAAGCCATTAAAGTCCTAGAGTGCAAACACGAGTGGATTGAGTGAAATTCAAGTTTTCTTGGAGTTACTCATGAAGCTTTGTGAGAGCAATATTGGTAAGGTCCTAAACACATTTCTTTTTTTTCTTATTTGTTAACATGTCTCTTCCATCCAACATCTTTGCAGTCAAAAGGACTTTGAACGTCCAAAGTCAAGAAAATGAACAAAGAGATAATATTTTCCATACAAAATGTCACATGGGAGATAAAGTTTGTGTGGTGATCATTGATGGAGGAAGTTGTACAAACGTAGCAAGTACTCACATGGTGGAAAAGTTGGGTCTCAAGACTTCCAAGCATCCTCATCCATACAAACTTCAGTGGCTCAACGATGTGGGTGAAGCCAAGGTAACCAAACAAGTTGTTGTACCTTTCTCAATTGGAAGATACAATGATGAAGTCCTTTGTGATGTGGTGCCCATGAGTGCAAGCCACCTTATAATAGGATGTCCTTGGCAATTTGATAAGAAGGCTACTCATGATGGATTTTCCAACAAGTATTCTTTCCAACATCAAGGAAAGAAAATCATATTGGCGCCTCTTCTTCCAAGTCAAGTTCATGAATGCAAAGTGACCCTTAAGTCATGCATAGAAGAATGGGAGAAAAAGAAAGCCATGAAAAGAACCCTTGAAGAAGAAAGTTTTAAGGAGACAAGAATAATTGTAAATGAAACTGTTAGTGTTGAAAGAGAAGTCTTGCAAGAGCATCAAGTAGAACAAGTGGAAAATCAGACTGATACGAGAAACATTGGAAAAGAAAGGGAGAATGGAGAGCATGATTCACCTATCAACTCTTTTCCTCCAATTATTACTTTTATTTTGCAGGACAATCCAAGAGACATATAACTTCAAATTGAAGACTCAAAGAACATGACTTTTGAAGAATCAATAGGCGTGACTTGTGGTGATCCACAAGACATGTCCTTTGAGGTTCCAACAATTATGTCTCTAGAAGTTCAAAAAGATGTGTCACTTGAAGTGCCACAAGTTGTGATCATTGAGGCTCCAAGTACATTACAACTATTGAAGAGATTTCAGCAACCAATGGAGTTTTCCATCATCAAGCAACCAATGCCCATTAAACATCCACCCTGGTTTGCTATTTCCATTCACTTTGTTAATATTTTTTCATTTACTAACTTTGATTTATTTTGCAGCAACTTGTTTCATCCTTATGGTGAAGAAATCATACCAACCTTTAAGGAAATAATTTGGAGAGGCACAATGGTGAAAGGACATGATGATTTAAATCAGCCCCAAGGAGTCATTCAAAGAACACTTATCTTCATTAAGCGACGTGATGACTCCAACCAAGAGATAAACCTTTTCACCAACAAGCATGGTGAATTAAAAGGAGGAAATGAAGATATAGAGGTCTTTTCCAAGCATTATGATGATTCAAAGAATAAAGAAAAAGGATCAAGTTGGTTCGTGAAGGGATTTGTCTCTCCTGTTCAAATGACATATGATGGTTCCTAAACATTGTGTCCTCCCATTAAAGGACGTGAAGTTACCAGATTTGAAGCCAAGAGGTGGAACATATCGTGTGAATCATCTATTGGAGGAAAACATAAGGATTCAATCCTTCCTACATCAAGAAGGTCTTCAATGAGAAACTACTTCGATTTGAGGACAAATCGCCTAAAAGAAGGGGAGGATGATACGATCCAAACTAGCTCCAACTTTCTGCATGACTTGAACACACCATGGATGTTCTTCAAAGCTGTTTCTAAGGGAGTTTTTCATTACCCTATCTTATATTATATCATTTATACATTATATTCTATCATAAGCATGCATTCACATGTTAGTATAAATTATCATATTATTATTTCCATCCTATGCTTATTTGATCATGTTTTTAATATTATTCAAATATATGCTATGATTACATATCATTTCTTAGGATATTATTATTACATGTTTCCATTTATCATTTATGAATACCATGTTATATGATATTCATGCATACAACATATACCCATATCTTTATGATTGATACACAATGTTATAATCATGTTAGGATAGTCTTATAATCATATTAAGCATGATTATCATATATACATCAAGGCAGCATCATTATAAATCATTTCATTAGTTCATATGCATTCATATTAGCTCTTAAGCTTCATGCATTATCTTACACATATTTTGAGATGATATAATTAGCTCATGACCTTCAAACATAGCTCACATCACCATAATCATACATGGCAGCAAGGTATTTAGCTCATAACAGCTCAATATCATGGACTTACCTTGTTTCCTTGCACATATAGGTACATTGGAGTGTGATGCACGATGAGGTAGCTTGGTAGAGTATTTGGACGTCATATGCAGCTCACAAATATCATGGCAGCTCGTGGAACACTAAGGAAAGCTCAACTTAGCTGGAGGAGCTAGCATGTAGCTGAACTAAGCGGGAGGAGAGCTTTGGACCAAAATGCTGAAAAGTGGACTAAAGGTAGCTGGAAGTAGCTAGAAGAGGAGCTGAGGAGCTGAGAAGACCAAAGCTAACTAGCTTGAGTTTATCAAGCTATAACTCACCTAGTTAGCTACCAAGACACTCATCTAGCTTACCTTGAAGCTAGTTCATCTCTAGGCTACCCAATGGATGCCATGTCATCTAGATACACGTTTGAAGCTAATTCACGCCTAGTTGTTGCCTATATTCATTCCATGGACTTCAAGGCATCATCCTATGGTTACAACCTCATCAAAGCATAGTAAGAAGACCCATGTCCATTCATGTAGGCTGCCATGTGCATCATTCAAGCATGTGCACTTCATGTGATCAAATTGGCGCCAAAACACCAAGGGATGCTTCCTATTCGGCCAAAGACTCTTTCCTCTTCATTTTAGCACCCAAATAACTTTCAAATGCATTAAAATCATCCTTAGGGCCGAACCAACACATAACCATTCGGCAAAGAGCATGTATTTTCATTAAAGTCTTGTTTTTTCATTAAAAAATCATGTCATTTTAGGAAGGTACAAGGGCTGGCCGAACCAACATGTACCTATTCGGCCAAGTCCCTTCAAAAACTATAAATAGGCCATTATATTTCATTTGTAATGAGACTTTTTGATTCATATAAGTGAGATTATTCTCTTCCTTAAGTCCTGGTGACTTTTATCGACTTATCAAATATTTTATACTTGTGGCGTCATCCCCTTTCTTTTCATCTTGATAATTCTGGTTCCTAGTTCATATATCTAGTGGGTGATACATGCATCATAAGGTTCACATCAAAGGAAGAAGTAATAACTCTTCCAAATGATCCACTCGTCCAAGCTTTGGAAAAGAAGATCAGAACAGCAGCAGACTTGCAACGACTTTTTGAATGGGATCCAGATCTTATTTGGTCGACATGTCTTCTGGAGATAAAACCGTCTGTCTCTTATATTTCCAACGGTTCTTGAATCGTATCAATCCGATATCGGGAACTCAAGATATGGTCATTTTACTGAAGACGGTGCATGCAGGAAATCCTATACGGGATTAATACGTTATTTTGTAAATATTACGAATTTTCAATATTTATATTGATTATTTGTAATATAACTTAATATAGGATGATGCATTATCTTTTAGGATTAGATTTATTATTTTATTAGGAATTAAGGTAGGGTTAAAATATTATCTTTAGTTATTATTATTTTATTAGGAATTAGAGTTAAAACATGTTTAGTTTATTATTATTTTATTCATTAGTTATCTTGGACCTTTAGAACTCAGTCCCTATATAAAGGAGGCTTCATTCAACTTTGTAATGCAGATTTCTTTGATCAATAATACAACAAGAGTTTGTTTTTGCAAGTGCTGATTGCCTTGTGCCTTCGAAGCTTCTTCTCCTGGAGTTCTTTCAAGTTCTTGTGAGGGAGATTAATCTTCACACTCCAATTTGCCTTTTCATCGCGACTAGGAGGGTTGGTTAGAGCCATTTATCGTGTTTGCCTTTTCATTGCGACTAGGAGGGCTCGATAGGACACTTATCCATCTATTTTTCCACAAATCCATCCGCACCATCAATCATCTTTACCGTTCACCTTCATAAGGGAGATCTTTTGATTTCTTTATTATCTTATTTCATCTTTCATTTATTTATCTTTTGTTTATTTTATTCTAATCGTGTTATCTTGATTTCAGCACATAAAAGAAACCCCAAACAATCCTAGCGACTGCCGCCACCTTCCCATATTCATCACCTTTGTTCTTCATCGAGTCTAGAGCTTTCTAGGTTTGATTCTTCAATACGAGCAACGTTCATCAATCCACCACCATTTCCCTATTAATTTGTATCAGATTTGGGCCGATTCTTGGAGAGAAACAAGCAATCTTGCTTGTTCTTGCACACAAAACCGTCAAGGTACCCCAACGGAGCTTGTTCACAAACGATTCAGCGTTTCAGGTTCTTTTTATTTAATTTTAATTTAGATTTAAATCCTTCTTGTTAGTTTGCTATTTTTTTTTCAAAAAAACAAAAAAAAAGGCAAAAAAAATGCCAAAAAGCCAAAATTTCAAAAAATTGCAAACGAAGGTATTTAGGGCTGATTTTATCCATATATTATAGTCATTCTAATATTAATCCCCAGTCCAAATTTCACCCCAATCGGAGTTCATTGGAGCCTTCAAATACATCATTCAAGATTCATCGGCAGATTCGGTTTAGAATTTTGTCGAATTTCTTGAAAATTTTACAGGAGAAATTTCGTGGTGAAAATTTCCAGATTGAAACTTCATATATTGGATATCATTCACACAAAATATAAGAAATTTTGGAGATCAAGAACAACTTCGAAAAAAGTGATCAAGAAAAACAGATTGTTTGAGGACTCACCGTTCAACAGAGTCTACTGGATACTACTGAAGGTATTTGGTTCTGAAATTTTACAGGTGGTTTCTTGACACATCGAAAGACATTCAAGAATGTTTTCAGAATTTTTGGACAGCGGTAACCCCCTCAAAAACGTTTCTCAAGTTGATCCAGCGTTTTCTAGGTTTTCTGGTTTGGTCCCTTTTTCTTTGACTCTTAGTGCTTTAGGTTCTTTTGTTTTTCCTTGTTATTGTTCTTTTGCATTATCTAACACATTATCTTCTTTGTGTTAGTAGGACTAAAGAGTTTGCATACTTCTTCCTTCTTTGCATTCTCGTTCTCTTGGAGTCTAACATTTGTTTGGCCTCTTAGAGCTTTTAGGTTTTTCTTATCGCCTTTGCTAGTAATAAAACTCCGATACGAACTGTGGAAGACTACTTGGTAAAGTGAGTTTTAAAGAGTACAAGATCGGCTTACTTGCCTCTCGTTGTGTTACTTTCTTGGAGTGACTTGTGAGGTTTCTTGCTTTGTTGAATTTTCTTTCTTTTATTTTTATTTTACTTTAAAATTTTCTTTTGAGTGTTATGATTTCAGAATGGACGACACTAACAACAAGACACTTACGGCTATCTTAGCCACACTTGCCTGACTCACGACTCAAGTTGAAAGATTTGATGAAATCGTGAGAGAACGACAAGAACCACAACTGGATCTACCAAACCAGAATCCAAGACCAAACAATTCTGAACTTTTGGTACTCGAGAAAGAACAACCACGTTTCCAAGCACCCAAACTCTTTACAAAACCAAAGTTCACGATCCCGTCTTTCAAAGGAGACAACGATCCAGACAGGTACATCGAATGGGAAGGAAAAGTTGATTTCATGTTCGCATACCATGACTGCCCCCAAGCTAAACAAGTTCACCTCATCACCATACAATTTGAAGGATATGCTCGAACTTGGTGGATGCAAACAAGGAAAAAGATCCAGAACTTCCAAATTCCAACAATCACTTCTTGGACCGACCTCAAACAAACCATGAGGAACCAATTTCTACCGACACATTATACACGAGAAGTTAAACAACGACTACACCAACTTCGACAAGGTAGAAGTTCAGTTGAAGATTACTACAAGGAGATGCAGTCCTTACTCAATAGGGCTAACATAACTGAAGAAGAAGAGGACACCATGTCAAGATTTGTCATTGGCTTAAACTCAAACATCACTGATCTTCTTGATCTACAAGGGTACGAAAACCTTGAAGATACACTAAAGAAAGCAATGACAATCGAAGCACAAATCCAAAGGAGATCTCGAATCAGTGAACATTACCAAGGTACTTCATCCTCTTACCAAGGTAATCCTTCAAATCCTTCCTCATCTTCTACTCCATCTTCTCTGATAAAGCCAAGAGATGACAAACCTAACAAAGAGAAAGAACGACCAGAAAAGAATGACACACTTCCAGTCCCTAAAGATCAAATGATAATTTGTGAGGAGGTAGGGAAAGCAAAAAAAGAAAAAGCTGAGAAAGAGGCAAAAGAAAAAGAGGTCACTAGTCACAGAAGCCAAAAGAATAATGACCCATGGGAGGTGAGTGAACCTAATTGTGAGAAGACAAGAGTGGCTCAAAATCTATGTGTGAGCACAAAAGAATTGAGAGAGAATATTCTTTACACACAGCCTTCCATCCTTGTTCGCTTTAGAGAATCAATTGTTTCGATTTCTAACATTAACAAGGATTTGCCTAGTGTGTTTTCATCTTTGTTACAGGCTTTTCGAGAAGAATTAGGTGATCCACCTGACGGATTACCACTGGAAAAAGGAAAACAACACCAAACCAATCTAATTCAAGGTTCCATCATACCTCATCAAACATACAATCTCGAAGAAACCAAAGAGTTAGATTTGTTACAAAAAGGCTACATCCATGAAAGCCTTAGTCGTAACGTCATCTTAATGACGAAACATGACTTGAACAACTCCACATGCTTTATAGTTCGTGCACAGGGAATCCATGTAAATGATGAGAAAGTAAAAGCAACACGAGACTGGCCCACACCATCTCCCATCGCCAAGAGTTGTCGAATAGTGCTAGGTGACCCTCCTGACGGGTTACCACCTGAAAGCCCTAATCACTATGCCATACCAATGAAGAGTCACGATTTACGAGAGTCCAAAGGTAAATATTTTATTACTCATTTTAATGACATTGTAACGTACTTCTTCTCCTTCTTACAAGGTAAGGCTCGTGAAGTTGTCATCCATACTAAACACAACTCCTTTAAGTGCGTAACATACCGAGGTAAGCAAAACACAGTAGACGATACACTACCACGAAGGTATACTCTTACCTATCAAACTCATACTACTATTCCGAGAATTGAACATATCAAAGATGTATATCACGATAACTCGGATATTTCTGATATTTCTACCCATACATTTAAAAGTGCTTTTAATGAGCTTTATCTTGTGTATGAGTTTCCTTGCCAACTAAACAGGTTATACAGTCCACAAATATCCTCCTGGGAATCATTAATTCATGAACCACACTTAGGAGACTTAAGGGATTACGTTAACAAACCAATTGACATGGTTTTTAAACACTCATTCTCGCCACACACGAATAAAACCATGGAGAAATTATCTGAAATAATCATACAGAAAGCCAACAGTGACCGATGCCATGTTGAAATTCAACCAAAACATCAGATTACAAGACTTGTATGCAAAAGAGGATTTCAAGACTACAAGAAATCAGTTCCTACAAAGAAGAAACCTCGACTAAAACGCATAAAGACACATCACATTGATCCTGGTAAATGTTTCACAAGTTTTTATTTCAACACATCTAATTCTCTTTCTTTTGGATTTTCAGATTCGAGGACGAATCCTTTTGAGGAGTGGGGGAATGATACATGCACCAGAGTCCATAATACATTCTTCTTTGGACTAATGTTTCTACTCGAACCTATTAGAAGAACAAAGTCTCGAAGATTCAAAGCATATCTATTCAGTAAGCATAATGTGAATGAATTATTAAACTATTCTAATGTTGCTCCCTTTAATGTTTCAAATTCGAGGTCGAATCTTTTTGAAGAAATGGAGGATGATACATGCATCACAAGGTTCACATCAAAGGAAGAAGTAATAACTCTTCCAAATGATCCACTCGTCCAAGCTTTGGAAAAGAAGATCAGAACAGCAGCACTCTTGCGACGACTTTTTGAATGGTATCCTGATCTTATTTGGTCGACATGTCTTATGGAGATACAACCTTCTGTCTCTTATCTTTCCAACGGTTCTTGAATCGTATCAATCCGATATCGGGAACTCAAGATATGGTCATTTTACTGAAGACGGTGCATGCAGGAAATCCTATACGGGATTAATACGTTATTTTGTAAATATTACGAATTTTCAATATTTATATTGATTATTTGTAATATAACTTAATATAGGATGATGCATTATCTTTTAGGATTAGATTTATTATTTTATTAGGAATTAAGGTAGGGTTAAAATATTATCTTTAGTTATTAATATTTTATTAGGAATTAGAGTTAAAACATGTTTAGTTTATTATTATTTTATTCATTAGTTATCTAGGACCTTTAGAACTCAGTCCATATATAAAGGAGGCTTCATTCAACTTTGTAATGCAGATTTCTTTGATCAATAATACAACAAGAGTTTGTTTTTGCAAGTGCTGATTGCCTTGTGCCTTCGAAGCTTCTTCTCCTGGAGTTCTTTCAAGTTCTTGTGAGGGAGATTAATCTTCACACTCCAATTTGCCTTTTCATCGCGACTAGGAGGGTTGGTTAGAGCCATTTATCGTGTTTGTCTTTTCATTGCGACTAGGAGGGCTCGATAGGACACTTATCCATCTATTTTTCCACAAATCCATCCGTACCATCAATCATCTTTACCGTTCACCTTCATAAGGGAGATCTTTTGATTTCTTTATTATCTTATTTCATCTTTCATTTATTTATCTTTTGTTTATTTTATTCTAATCGTGTTGTCTTGATTCCAGCACATAAAAGAAACCCCAAACAATCCTAGCGACTGCCGCCACCTTCCCATATTCATCACCTTTGTTCTTCATCGAGTCTAGAGCTTTCTAGGTTTGATTCTTCAACACGAGAAACGTTCATCAATCCGCCACCGCTTCCTTATCAGTGGGTCAAAGTACTTAGCACCACCCCTTGAAGAAGCAATATAAAGTTTTGTGCTCTCTATAGCATTGGTTCTTCTTTGAGACTTCTTCAAGATACTATCCTCACTACCATCCCTTTTGTTTCATCGCCATAACCATAACCATAGCCATATCAACCATCTTCCGCTTCCATCTCTCATTTCAAACAACCCTCCTATTCACTCATACGTTTACCACCCTTAACCCTCTCTTTTGAGCCATTCACTTATGCAGGTTGTTTGCTTCCTTCCTATATCCACAATCAATTGTTAAGGCATCAGAAGAGCCTTACATCAAAACATCTCAGTGATAGTGAGTAGGCACGAACATTTTCCTCATAATGGCCTTCATTTCTTCCCACGTATTGATGGGGCGTTCACCATTTCGTCTTCTTGAACTCAACTATTGGTCCTACCAAACTAAGGCATAGTCCACGAATTCCATAGCAGCAAGCCTGACCTTCTTTTACTCCGTATAATTTTGGCATTAAAAAATGTGTTCGATCTTGATTACCCGATCAAGATAGGCTTCAGGATCTGATACGATCAAAACTAGCTCCAACTTTCTCCATGACTTGAACACACAATGGATGTTCTTCAAAGCTGTTTCTAAGGGAGTTCTTCATTACCATATCTTATATTATATCATTTATACATTCTATTCTATCATAAGCATTCATTCACATGTTAGTATAAATTATAATATTATTATTTCCATCCTATGTTTAGTTAATCATGTCTTTCATATCATTCAAATATATATTATGATTACATATCATTTCTTAGGATATTATTATTATATGTTTCCATTTATCATTTATGAATACCATATTAATGATATTCATGCATTCACATCTTTATAATTGATTCACAATGTTATTTCAAGTATGTTAAGTATGTTATGTTAGTCTTGCATTCATTTAAGCATGATTCAATTCATTCGTGAAATGGCAGAATGCTTAATCATTCATTTGTTAGCTCACGTGCATTCATTTTAGCTCCTAGGTCTTATACATTAGCTTACATATGTTATATCATTATGTACTTAGATCATGACATGCATTCATAGCTCATATCACTCAAACACCTCACGACAACATGCATTTTACCTTAAATGAGCTCACACATTGCTTATTTTATTTTTTTGCTGAATCCTATAGGGTAAACACAAAACAAGGCATATTATGGTAGCTTGGCTAGCTAAAAGGACAAGCACAGCAGCTCACACTAGCTCATGAACATTATGGCAGCTCATTTCATCACATAAGGAGCTTAAACTTAGCTGGAGGAGCTAGCATGTAGCTGAACTTACCTGGAGGAGAGCTTTGGACCAAATTACTGAAAAGTGGACTAGAGGTAGCTGGAAGTAGTTGAGGAGTTGAGAAGACCAAAGCTAACTAGCTTGAGTTCATCAAGCTATAACTCACCTAGTTAGCTACCAAGACACTCACCTAGCTTACCTTGAAGCTAGTTCATCTCTAGGCTGCCCAATGGATGCCATGTCATATAGATACACGTTGGAAGCTAATTCACACCTAGTTGTTACCTATCTTCATTCCATGGACTTCAAGACATCATCCTATGGTTGCAACCTCATCAAAGCATAGTAAGAAGACCCATGTCCATTCATGTAGGCTGCCATGTGCATCATTCAAGCATGTGCACTTCATGTGACATCAAATTGGCACCAAAACACCAAGGGATGCTTCCTATTCGGCCAAAGACTCTTTCCTCTTCATTTTGGCGCCCAAATAACTTCCAAATGCATTCAAAATATCATTAGGTCCGAACCAACACATAACCATTCGGCCAAGAGCATGTATTTTCATTAAGTCATGTATTTTCATACAAAAATCATGTTATTTTAGGAAGGCACAAGGGCTGGCCGAACCAACATGTATCTATTCGGCCAAATCCCTTCAAAAACTATAAATAGGCTTTCCTATTTCATTTGTAGGCAGACCTTTTATTTTAATTGAAGTGAGATTTTTCTCCTTCTTAAGTCCTGGTGACTTTTTTTATCGACTTATCAAGTATTTTATACTTGTGGCGTCAACCCTCTTCTTTCATCTTGATACTTTTGGTTCCTAGTTCATATAACTAGTGGGTAAAAGTACTTATCACCACCCCTTGAAGAAACAATATAAAGATTGGGTCTTTGCTCTCTATAGCATTGGTTCTTCTTTGAGCGTTCTTCAAGATACTATCCTCACAACCATCCTTTTGTTTCATCGCCATAACCATAACCATTTCATTCATCTTCTGCTTCCATCTCTCATTTATTAAATAGACTACCTATTAAACCATAATTTTACCACCCTTATCCATTATGTTTTGAGCCATTCACTTGTGCAGGTTGTTTTGCTTCCTTCCTAGATCCACAATCAAACGAGAAGGTAGAATTACCTTACATCAAGCGGTAATCAGAGCTTTGGTGGAAGAAGCAACGTGCAACAAAAACAAAAATACAAAAAGAAGAAGTGCAAAGTGAAGTGCAAAGTCCAAGAAAGCAAGAAAAATCAGAAAAGAAGCACTCAAAAAGAAGAAATTGAAAACACTCAAAAAAAGAAGAAAAAAAAGTTGGAAGCACTCATCAACAATTCTCATCACCAAGCCATTCAATTAAGCCTATAAATTTGATTGTGGTGATAGAAGGTTGTAAAGTGACTTGTGTAAGTAACCCCTTTATTCTCTTCTTTCTATTTTTCTAAGCCACCCTTTCAATTATATTTTGCTTTCCATTCCTACTAACCCATTTGTAGCCGATGCCAAACAAGTAAAATTAACTCGATATAGTCTTGTGTAAAAGTTTTCTAGAACTTGAGACAAGAGAATCGAGAGAAAAAAGGTTGGAGCGTGTGTGAGATCAGAAGAGGACAACTAAAAGCCATTAAAGTCCTAGAGTACAAACACGAGCAGATTGAGTGACATTCAAGTTTCCTTGGAGTGACTCGTGAGGCTTTGTGAGAATATATTCTGGTAAGGTCCTGCACACATTTCATTTTTCCTTATTTGCTAACATGTCTCTTCCATCCAACATCTTTGTAGTCAAAAGGACTTTGAACATTCAAAGTCAAGAGGATGACCAAAGAGAGAACATCTTCCATACCAAATGTCACGTGGAAGATAAAATTTTAGTGGTGATCATTGATGGAGGAAGTTGTACAAACGTAGCAAGTACTTATATGATGGAAAAGTTAGGTCTCAAGACTTCCAAGCATCCTCATCCTTACAAACTTCAATGGCTTAATGATGTGGGTGAAGCCAAGGTAACCAAACAAGTCGTTGTACCTTTCTCCATTGGAAGATACAGTGATGATTTCCTTTACGATGTGGTGCCCATGAGTGCAAGCCACCTTATACTAGGACGTCCTTGGCAGTTTGACAAGAAGGCTACCCATGACGGATTTTCTAACAAGTACTCTTTCCAGCATCAAGGAAAGAAAATCATACTGGCACCCTTGCTTCCCAGTCAAGTTCATGAATGTCAAGTGACCCTTAAGTCACGCATAGAATAATGGGAGAAAATGAAGGCCATGAAGAAAAGTATTGAAGATATGAGGAGAAATGAGCAAATCAAAGAAAATACCATTGAAGAAGAATATTTTGAGGAGACAAGAAGAATTGGAAATGAATCTGTTGAAGTTGAAAAGGATGATTTGCAAGTAGTGGAGCAAATTGAAAATGGCATATTTGAAAAGGATGAGTGTATAGAAGAAAAGCAGAGTGAAGGATAAATTTTACCTAACAAATCTTCTTCTACTATTTCTTTTTCCTTGCAGGATATTCCAATAGACATATTTTTCAAGCTGGAGATTCAAGAAACATGTCTTTTGAAGAATCAATAGATGTGACTTTTGGTGATCCACAAGACATGTCATTTGACATTTCAAAGGATGTACCTCTTGAAATTCAAAAGAATGTGCCAATTGAAGTGCCACAAGTTGTGATCATTGAGGCTCCAAGTACATTACAACTATTGAAGAGATTTCAGCAACCAATGGAATTTTTCATCATCAAGCAACCAATACCCATTAAACATCCTCCATGGTTCGCTATTTCCATTCATATTGTTAATAGTTTTTCATTTACTAACTTTGATTTGTTTTGCAGCAACTTGTTTCATCCTTGTGGTGAAGTAGTACCGACCTTAAAGGCAATCATTCGGAGAGGCACAAAGGTGAAAGGACATGATCATTTAAATCAGCACCAAGGAGTCATTCAAAGAACAATTATTTTCACCAAGATACGTGATGACTCCAACCAGGAGACAAACCTTTTCACCAACAAGCATGGTGAATTAAAAAGAGGAATTGAAGAGATAGAGGCCCTTTCCAAGCATTGTGATTATTCAAAGAATAAAATAAAAGGATCAAGTTGGTTCGTGAAGGGATATGTCTTTTCCATTCAAAGGAAATGTGATGGTTCCCAAACATTGTGTCCTCCCATTAAAGGACGTGAAGTTACCAGATTTGAAGCCAAGAAGTTTAATGTTTCGTGTGAATCATCTATTGGAGGAAAACATAAGGATTCAATCCTTCCTACATCAAGAAGGTATTCAACGAGAAACTACTTCGATTTGAGGACAAATCGCCTAAAAGAAGGGGAAGATGATACGATCCAAACTAGCTCCAACTTTCTCCATGACTTGAACACACCATGGATGTTCTTCAAAGCTGTTTCTAAGGAAGTTCTTCATTACCCTATCTTATATTATATCATTTATACATTTTATTCTATTATAAGCATTCATTCACATGTTAGTATAAATTATCATATTATTATTTCCATCCTATGTTTAGTTAATCATATCTTTCATATCCTTCAAATATATGTTATGATTACATATCATTTCTTAGGATATTATTATTATATGTTTCCATTTATCATTTATAAATACCATATTAATGATATTCATGCATTCACATCTTTATAATTGATGTACAATGTTATTTCAAGTATGTTAAGTATGTTATGTTAGTCTTGCATTCATTTAAGCATGATTCAATTCATTCGTGAAATGGCAGAAAGCTTAATCATTCATTTGTTAGCTCACGTGCATTCATTTTAGCTCCTAGGTCTTATACATTAGCTTACATATGTTATATCATTATGTACTTAGCTCATGACATGCATTCATAGCTCATATCACTAAACACCTCACGACAGCATGAATTTTACCTTAAATGAGCTCACACATTGCTTATTTTATTTGTTTGGTGAATCCTATAGGTGAAACACAAAACAAGGCATATTATGGTAGCTTGGCTAGCTAAAAGGACAAGAACAACAGCTTACACTAGCTCATGAACATTATGGCAGCTCATTTCATCACATAAGGAGCTTAAACTTAGCTGGAGGAGCTAGCATGTAGCTGAACTTACCTGGAGGAGAGCTTTGGACCAAATTACTGAAAAGTGGACTAGAGGTAGCTGGAAGTAGCTGGGAGAGTAGCTGAGGAGTTGAGAAGACCAAAGCTAACTAGGTTGAGTTCATCAAGCTATAACTTACCTAGTTAGCTACCAAGACACTCACCTAGCTTACCTTGAAGCTAGTTCATCTCTAGGCTGCCCAATGGATGCCATGTCATCTAGTTACACGTTGGAAGCTAATTCACGCCTAGTTGTTACCTATCTTCATTCCATGGACTTCAAGACATCATCCTATGGTTGCAACCTCATCAAAGCATAGCAAGAAGACCCATGTCCATTCATGTAGGCTGCCATGTGCATCATTCAAGCATGTGCACTTCATGTGACATCAAATTGGCGCTAAAACACCAAGGGATGCTTCCTATTCGGCCAAAGACTCTTTCCTCTTCATTTTGGCGCCCAAATAACTTCCAAATGCATTCAAAATATCCTTAGGGCCGAACCAACACATAACCATTCGGCCAAGAGCATGTATTTTCATACAAAAATCATGTCATTTTAGGAAGGCACAAGGGCTGGCCGAACCAACATGTATCTATTCGGCCAAATCCCTTCAAAAACTATACATAGGCTTTCCTATTTCATTTGTAGGCAGACCTTTTATTTTAATTGAAGTGAGATTTTTCTCTTTCTTAAGTCCTGGTGACTTTTTTTTATCGACTTATCAAGTATTTTATACTTGTGGCGTCAACCCTCTTCTTTCATCTTGATACTTTTGGTTCCTAGTTCATATAACTAGTGGGTCAAAGTACTTATCACCACCCCTTGAAGAAACAATATAAAGATTGGGTCTTTGCTCTCTATAGCATTGGTTCTTCTTTGAGCGTTCTTCAAGATACTATCCTCACAACCATCCTTTTGTTTCATCGCCATAACCATAACCATTTCAATCATCTTTCGCTTCCATCTCTCATTTATTAAATAACCTACCTATTAAACCATACGTTTACCACCCTTATTTATTCTGTTTTGAGCCATTCACTTGTGCAGGTTGTTTTGCTTCCTTCCTAGATCCACAATCAAACGAGAAGGTAGAATTACCTTACATCAGGATCAGTTCATCCTTGAAATGGAGGAATGGTTACTTTGATGTTGCTGAAGTTGTCATTCTGATTTCGATTAGCATCTCTTTGTGCTACTGATATTACTTCAGCCTCCTTTTCTTCGAATTCTTCTTCCATTCTAGGCCGATTTACTCTTTGGTTGCCTAAGGATACTTCAAATTGATCCATACGATCATGCAAAGGCTTCAATTATAATTTAAGCAATCTGACCATTTCATGCATGATTGCTTGAGTTTGCAAATTAGGGACTTCTATTTCAGGGGTTCATCCTGGACTTCGAGACATGGTTAGTGAAATAATAAAAGAATAAAATGTGTAAAAGACCTTACCTGAATATACTCTCACAAAACCTCACGAGTCACTCCAAGGAAAACTTGAATGTCACTCAATCCGCTCATGTTTCACTCTAGGACTTTAATGGCTTTTACTTGTCCTCTTCTGATATCACACACGCTCCAGCCTTTTTCCTCTCATTTCTCTTATCCCAAGTTCTAGAGGACTTTACTCAAGACCGTATCAAGTAAATTTTTACTTGTTTGGCGTCGGCTGCAAAAGGGTTAGTATGAATGGAAAAATAAAATATAATGAAAGGGTGGCTTAGAAATAGAAAGAAGAGAATAAAAGGGGATACTTACACAAGTCACTTCACAACCTTCTATCACCACAATCAATTTAAAAGGCTTACTTTAATGGCTTGGTGATGAGAATTGTTGATGAGTGCTTCAACTTTCTTTCTTTCTTTCTTTTCTTTGCTTTTTTCTTCTTCTTTTTGAGTGCTGAAAATTTCTTCTTTTGGAGTGCTTTAATTACTTTTCTGATTTTTCTTGATTTCTTTGACTTTGCACTTCACTTGCACTTCTTTTTGTATTTTTTTCTTTTTGTTGTTGTTGCACGTTGCTTTCTTCCACCAAAGCTCTGATTACCGCTTGATGTAAGGCGCTTGTACCTTGTCAATTGATTGTGGATCTAGGAAGGAAGCAAAACAACTTGCATAAGTGAATGGCTAAAAATATATGGTTAAGGGTAGTAAACGTATGGTGAATAGGTAGGTTATTTAAATAATTAGTGATGGAAGCGGAAGTTGGTTGATATGGCTATGGTTTATGGTTGATAAAACAAAGGGATGGTTGTGAGGTAGTATCTTAAAGAAGACTCAAAGAAGAACCAATGCTATAGAGAGTAAAGACCCAGACTTTATATTACTTCTTTAAGGGGTGGTATAAAGGACTTTGACCCACTAGTTATAAGAACTAGGAACCAGAAGTATCAAAGGGAAAGGGGTTGACGCCACAAGTATAAAAATACTTGATAAGTCAATAAAAGTCATCAGGACTTAAGAAAGAGAATAATCTGACTTATATTAATCAAAAAGGTCTGAATACAAATGATATATGATTTCCTATTTATAGGAAATGGAGAGGCATGGTCGAATGGTTACAAGGGGATTCGGCCAGCCTTGTGCCTTCCTATAGAGTCATAATTTAATTACAAAATAGAGATGATGGTTCAGTTTAAATGGAGGGTAATAACCCTTGGCCGAATAGTTCTTATGTCCCTTCATGTTGGCGCCAAATTGGATGGGAGATGATGCTTGGCCAAATAGGGAGAGGGCTCTTCATCTTGGCGCCTAAATGAGACCACATGCAAGGCACATGGGGGCTGGTCATATGGCACACACATGGGTGTTCTACAGAACCTTGTGGTGCAGCCTTGATGGTTGGTCATGTGCTCCATCTTGGGTGTGCATGTGTCTCCTTCCAAGCTAGCTTGTCTGTGGAGTTAGCTAGCAAGCATGGGGCTGTTTGTGAACAAGCTTCCTAGCCGAGTCCTTGTGAGCTCCATAACAACATGTTCAGCTACATTCAGCTACCATTGATATCACTTTTGGAAACTCAGCTCCAAATAGTCCAAATAGCTGAGTTTAGCTAGCCTTAAGCTCCTCTAGCGGAATCGAGCTTTCCTTAATGTTCCATGAGTTGCCTTGTACTTTGTAAGTTGTTTGTGAGTTGCATATAACGTTAAAATCATCCACCAAGCAACCTCAACGTGCATCACACTCCAATGTACCTATATGTGCAAGGAAACAATGTATGTCCATGATATTGAGCTGTTAGGAGCTAAATACCTTGTTGTCATGTATGATTATGGTAATGTGAACTATGTTTGAAGGTCACGAGCTAATTATATCATCTCAAAATATGTGTAAGATAATGCATGAAGGTTAAGAGCTAATATGAATGCATATGAACTAATGAAATGTTTTATAATGATGCTGCCTTGATGTATATATGATAATCATGCTTAATATGATTATAAGACTATCCTAACATGCTTAAATATCAATGTGCATGATGTGTTCATACTAAGTTATTTATTAACTACATAACAAGAATTCTTATCATGAAATGTATTATAAAAGCATATAGTATATAACTAATATAAAGTAAATTCAATATAAAGATGTTCAAGAGTACTCCCTTTGTAGGTGAAATCATGCTTGCATCAGAATGGATAGGTTTTGGTTCGGCCCTAAGGGTATTTTGAATGTATTTGGAAGTTACTTGGCGCCAAAAATGAAGAGGAATGAGCCTTTGGCCGAATAGGAAGCTTTCCTTGGTGTTTTGGCGCCTATTTGATGTCACATGGAGTGCACATGCTTGATGATGCACATGGCAGCCTACTTTATTGCAAATAGGTCTTCTTGCAATGCTTTAGTGAGGTTGCAACCATAGGATGATGTCTTGAAGTCTTTGGGCAGCCTAGAGATGAACTAGCTTCAAGGTAAGCTAGATGAGTGTTTTGGTAGCTAACTAGGTGAGCTATAGCTTGATGAACTCAAGCTAGTTAGCTTTGGTCTTCTTAGCTCGTCAGATACTCTCACAGCTACTTCCAGCTACCTTTAGTCCACTTTTCAATAATTTTGTCCAAAGCTCTCCTCCAACTAAGTTCAACTACATGCTGGCTCCTCCAGCTAAGTTGAAGCTCCTTAAGTGATGAAATGAGCTACCATAACTTTCATGAGCTAGTGTGAGCTACTATGCTTGTCCTTTTAGCTAACCAAGCTTTCTCAATGTGTGACATGCTCCAATGTATCTACACGTGCAAAGAAAACAAGGTAATCTAATGGTATTGAGCTTGTATGAGCTAATTACCTTGCTGTCGTACATGATCATGGTCTTGTGAGCTATGAATGCATGACATGAGCTAATTATATCATCATATAATATATGTAAGATAATGTTTAAGAGCTAAAATGAATGCATATGAGCTAAAAAATGAATGATTAAGCATGCTGTCAATTCATGAATGTAATAAATCATGCTTAAATGGATACAAGGCTAATCTAACATACTTATCATGCTTTGAAATAACATTGTGCATCAAATAATATAAAGATGTGGATATATGTTGTATGCATGAATATCATATAACATGGTATTCATAATAAATGATAAATAGAAACATGTAATAATAATATCCTAAGAAATGATATGTAATCATAGCATATAAGAATGATATAAAAGACGTGATCAACTAAGCATAGGATAGAATTATTATGATAATTTATACTAACATGTGAATGCATGATTATGATAGAATAAAATGTATGAATGATATAATATAAGATAGGGTAAGGAAGAACTCCCTTAGAAACAACTTTGAATAACATCCATTCTGTGATCAAGTCATGGAGAAAATTGGAGCTAGTTTGGATCGTATCACTAATTCTTTACTGAAATCTTTGCTAACTTTGGAATTCCTTCTCTCTTCCATGAATTGTGTCCATCTATTCTTCAGATGTGTGCCTCTTCTAACGTGATTACTGAATTTGAGGTTTGAATTCTACCTTCTACTTGTAATGTATTTTGCCATCATGAATCTTCTTTTTTCATATGAAAACCTGTACAAACCTTATGTTTGTATGCAATCAAATGTGTCAATGTAATGCATTTTCTATTATGCAAATTATGTTTTTATGAATGCCAAAATGTTGATGTAATCTTCATTTGACTTCAAAGTGGCTAACTCGGTCTTCCTTTCCTTAGTCAAAATGTCATTTCAAGCTGGCATTCTCTTTTTTGGAAGAACAATCTTTGTGTCTTCTTTGCTTCATTTGTATTAAAGTCTCAGAAGAAAATGTTTCATTTATGGAACTCTTGCTGCAGTCAGAATTATGGCCTTGTTGCCCCATTTTGTCTTTGATAACACCGACTTTCTTTGTCTGGACTTGTGTAGAAATCTAATAAAGTTTTTACCTTTGAAAGGAGAATCTATCTTTGGAAAATGTAGATGTAAATATGCCAAACTCAGCAGAGATTAATTAGGAGAGCAGTGTATGTTCTAATTTGACTCTTGAAACACATCTAATCATATCTCGAACAAAGCCATTCAAACTATATCATGTTGAGATGCTTAACAACAACTTATCGTTTAACCTTAGTTGGCTCCACTAGTTTCTTATTGTTGAAATTTCAGCTCCCCTTCTCATGGAAATAAATCTTCAACATTTCTTACTTCTAACCTTGGTGTTGAAGAAGACAAACAACTTCATCTTGGGTCCACAAATGGAAACATCATATGATTGCAACATTGGTTCAGCAGCATAATAACTGGTTCTTAAAACCTTTGACAACACATTCATCCTTTCATGTGGCTTCTGCCCAGATTTCTCAATCATTGAACTCTTTGCCTAATGTTTAGAGCTTTTGATACGAGGCAGCCCGTTGATTAAGGACCTCTTCGATTGTAACGGATCTAGAACGAAGTAAGCAATTGCTCTGCAGCAAACTTACTTGGAAACAAGGATGATGGTTGGGTTGTATGGGTAAGGTGATGGACGAAAAATGGCTTAAGAAATGATTAATAAAGAATATATAAAAGAAGGAATTAAGGTGCTGGAATTTTTAGAAAGGTGAAAGGTGAAAGATAAATATTTGGTGGAGATAACAAAGGTGAAATACAAATCTGGAAATTTAGATAACAACAAGGAACAAGGAAGAACTTATACTAAAGAGTATAAGCCCGAACCTTATATGATCAATGTCAAAGGACTTGGACCCATTAGATAGCAATCTAAGAACCCGAAGTATCACAAGCTCAAAACAACAAGATCAGACTTGAAATGTCAAGAAAATAGTTCTAAGAAGAACCAACATTGAGAGAAAACCTCACAATAATTTTAATTCATGAAAATTCTGATTACAAATGAAATAAGAAAAACTTATTTAAAGAGTTTGAAAGTGTTTTGGCCAAATGGTGCATGGTGATGTGGTCAGCCTTGGCACCATCTTTAATGACATAATTTAAACATAATTATCATGCATATTTTAGGTGTAGGTTCGGTCAAGTGTAGGAACATGTCTCTTTGGCCGAATCCTTCAAGTTGTGGCTAAGTGGAGACAAACATCTTGTACATGACTTTGTTGGCACGCACATGGGGTGTTGTTGTAGTGTTGTTTTGTGCAAAAGGAAATGTTGTCCATGTGCAGCAGTATGGGCGTGTATGGGGTCTTCATCCAAGCTTATTTGAGTGAATAATTAATTAACAAAAAGGTTGGTCTTCATCCTTAGTGCCCCACGTTCTGCCATGTCCTTGATGAGTTGTTGGTGAGCTGTTCATGTCTTCTTAATGCTCCAACAAGCTGCCAATCATGTATCATGCTCCAATAAACCTTGCTACCATGTTTGTGAGCTATGTGTGTCTTCTAAGTGCTCCACTAAACTATCCCAACATGTGGCATGTTCCAATGTTCCTACAAGTGCAAGGAAAACAAAGTAATTTAATGATATTGAACCTTTATAATCTGATTACTTTGTTTCCGTGTATGTTCTTGTTCTTGTGAACTATGGTTGCATGCTTATTAACTACAAATGCCATCAAATAACACGTGTGAACTTATTTAAAAACCTAAGAGCTAAGATGAATGCAATGAGCTACACGAATGATATGTATGCTATCATGACGAATGTGAATGCAAGGTTATCTTAACATATTGAACATATTTAAAAAGCAATGTGCAAAATGGAATGATAAGTATGCTATCATTGAAACATACTTTGGAACAAATGAAGATGAACATATATCCTGGAGGAAAAGACATTATGAAACATTTGTTATCCTACAAAGCTCTAATTGTACTTAGGTACAAGGAAAGCTTAACTTTGACTAACATTCCAGAAGGCTTGCCTTCTTCTATTTCATCTTTATTGCAGGAATTTGAAGAGTTATTCCCAGAAGATATTCCTAGTGGATTTCCACCTATTAGAGGGATCGAGCATCAAATTGGCTTCATACCGGGTGCATCTATTCCAAACCAACCAACATATAGAAGTAACCTTGAAGAAACTAAGGAGCTTGAAAAAAAAGTTGAAGAATTGACGGACAAAGGATACATACGAGAGAGTTTGAGTCTATGTGATGTTCCAGTGTTACTTGTGCCCAAGAAGGATGGATCATGGAGAATGTGTGTAGACTGTCGTGTTATCAATCAAATTACCATCAAGTACCGACATCCTATACCAAGACTTGACGATATGTTGGATGAATTGTGTGGAGCCACTATGTTCTCTAAAATTGATTTAAAGAGTGGATATCATCAAATCAGAATGTGAGAAGGAGACGAGTGGAAGACCGCATTTAAAAAAAGCAAGGATTGTACAAATGGATGGTGATGCCTTTCGGTTTAACAAATGCTCCAAGCACCTTTATGAGGTTAATGAATCATGTCCTCAGGCCATTCATCGGTAAGTTTTGTGTGGTTTATTTTGATGATATTCTAATTTATAGTCATGACTTGGAATCACATGTGCAATACTTGAGGTATGTTCTTGAAACCCTTCAAAAGGAAAAGCTTTATGAAAATATGAAGAAATGTGTCTTTTTCACTAACAGTTTAACCTTCTTAGACTTTATTGTATGTTCACAGGGACTTGAAGTTGATCCTGAAAAGATCAAAGCCATTCAAGAATGGCCTACGCCTACTTCAATCAGTCAAGCTCGAAGCTTTCATGGTCTTGTAAGTTTTTACAGAAGGTTTGTGCCTAATTTTAGTTCTATTATCGCCCCCTTAACAGGGATCATTAAAAAGAATTCTATCTTTTCATGGGGCAAAGAACAAGAAGATGCCTTCAACGAAATGAAGGAATGTTTAACCAAGGCACCTTTACTTGCATTACCTAACTTTGATAAGACTTTTGAAGTGGAATGTGATGCTTCTAGAATCGAAATTGGGGTTGTTTTGACTCAAGAAGGACGACCCATTGCATATTTTAGTGAAAAGTTGAATGGTGCCTTGCTAAACTATCCAACTTATGACAAAGAGATGTATTCTCTTATAAGGGCACTTGAAGTTTGGCAGCATTATCTTCTACCAAAGGAATTCGTCATACACACCGACCATGAAGCCTTAAAGTATATCAAAGGCCAACATAAGTTAAACAAAAGACATACCAAATGGGTACAGTGTTTAGAGTCATTCCCTTACGTCATTCATTAGAAGAAAGGTAAAGAAAATATTGTAGCCGATGCTCTCTCTCGAAGGTATGTTCTCCTTAATGCTCTTGATTCAAAGTTAATTGGGTTTTCATATATTAAAGATTTCTATTCTACTGACCATGACTTTGAAGAGAAGTATAAGGCTTGTGAGAAAGGTGCATATGAAAAGTTTTATAGGCACGAAGGGTATCTATTCAAAGAAGGGCGTCTATGCATTCCTCAAGGATCCCTTCGAGAAGTGCTTGTTCGAGAAGCACATGAAGGAGGTCTCATGGGTCATTTTGGAGTAAGCAAAACATTGGAGATTTTTAAACAACACCTCTATTGGCCTAAGATGAAGAGAGATGTTGAAAAGGTATGTGAAAGATGTGTCACTTGCAAAAGGGCAAAATCAAAGGTTATGCCTCATGGACTCTACATGCCTTTACCTATTCCTCAAGCACCATGGGTTGACATATCAATGGACTTTGTGATGGGACTACCAAGGACCAAGAATGGATGAGATTCAATATTTTTTGTAGTAGATCGATTTTCCAATATGGCACATTTCATACCATGCCACAAGACAGACGATGCAACACATGTGGCCAACTTGTTCTTCAAAGAAATTGTGAGATTACATGGTGTTCCAGGAACCATATTTTCCGATAGAGATGTCAAATTTCTTAGCCATTTCTAGAGGACGTTACGGAATAAGATTGGGACAAAGTTGCTCTTTTCCACAATATGTTACCCTCAAACAAATGGGCAAACCGAAGTGGTGAATCGAGTACTATCAACATTGTTAAGATCTATCATCAAAAAGAACATCAAATCTTGGGAGGAATGCTTACCACACGTTGAATTTGCATACAATAGGGCAGTCCATTCAACAACCAAGATGTCACCATTTGATGTAGTATATGGATTTAACCCCTTAACACCTCTAGATCTTCTTCCTTTGCCTCAGGAACACATGGTCAACAAAGATGGCAAGAGCAAGGCTGAGTTTGTTAAGAAACTTCATCAGCAAGTTCGAGACAATATCAAAAAACGGACAAGACAATATGAACAACAAGCAAATAAGGGACGCAAGCCACTAAAATTGGAGGAAGGTGATTGGGTGTGGGTGCATTTCAAAAAAGAACATTTTCCTTCCCAAAGAAAATCCAAGTTGTTACCAAGAGGATATGAACCATTCCAAATCATAAAGAAGATGAATGATAATGCATACAAATTGGATCTACCTGGTGAATACAATGTAAGTGCAACTTTTAATATTTCAGATCTTTCTTCATTTGAAGACAATGACGATTTGAGGACAAATCGCTCAAAAGAAGGGGAGGATGATGTGATCACCCAAAGGACCTATCACTCATGCAAAGGAAAAATAATTCACGGAAGTACTTTCTCATAAGTGCCTTAATGCTTTAAAATCTTTTAATGAGAAAGAGCCAGTAGATAATAGGTTGTTTAATATATTACATATTGAATATTAAATAACCTATAGTCACATTCTTATAATATACACATTATATAAGTTTATATTGATGTAAGACACTTGTACCTTATCGATTGATTGTGGATCTAGGAAGGAAGCAAAACAACATACACAAGTGAATGACTCAAAAAGAGATGGTTAAAGGTGGTAAACGTATGGGTGAATAGGTGGGCTGTTTAAATGAGAGATGGAACGGAAGATGATTGATATGGCAATTGGTTATGGTTGATGAAACAAAGGGATGTTTGTGAGGATAGTATCTTAAAGAAGACTCAAAGAAGAACCAATGCTATAGAGAGCAAAGACCCAGACTTTATATTGTTTCTTTAAGGGGTGGTATAAAGGACTTTGACCCACTAGTTATAAGAACTAGGAACCATAAGTATCAAGGGAAAAGGGGTTGACGCCACAAGTATAAAAATACTTGATAAGTCGATAAAAGTCATCAGGACTTAAGAAAAGAGAATAATCTCACTTTAATTAATCAAAAGGTCTGATTACAAATGAAATGTGCTTTCCTATTTATAGTTTTCAAAGTGTTTAGGCTGAATAAACACTTGATGGTTTGGCCAAGATTGAAACCCCTTTGAAAATACATGATTTTTAATGAAAATACAGAAGACTCAAAGAAGAACCAATGCTATAGAGAGCAAAGACCCAGACTTTATATTGCTTCTTTAAGGGGTGGTATAAAGGATATTGACCCACTAGTTATAAGTACTAGGAACCAAAAGTATCAAGGGGAAAGGGGTTGACACCACAAGTATAAAAATACTTAATAAGTCGATAAAAGTCACCAAGACTTAAGAAAAGAGAATAATCTCACTTTAATTAATCAAAACGTTTGATTACAAATGAAATATGATGGCCTATTTATAGTTTTCAAAGGGTTTAGGCCGAATAAACACTTGATGGTTCGGCAAAGGTTGAAACCCCTTTGAAAATACATGATTTTTGATGAAACTACATGATTAAAATAAAGATAAATGCTCTTGGACGAATGGTTATGTGTTGGTTCGGCCCTAAGAAAGTTTTGAATGCATTTGGAAGTTATTTGGGTGCCAAAATGAAGAGGAAAGAGTCTGTGGCCGAATAGGAAGCATCCCTTGGTGTTTTGACGCCAATTTGATGTCACATGGAGTGCACATGCTTGAATGACGCACATGCCAGCCTACTTGAATGCACATAGGTCTTCTTGCAATGTTTTGGTGAGGTTCCAACCATAGGATGATGTCTTGAAGTCCATGGGCAGCCAAGAGATGAACTAGCTTCAAGGTAAGCTAGGTGAGTGTCTTGGTAGCTAACTAGGTGAGCTATAACTTAATGAACTCAAGCTAGTTAGCTTTGGTCTTCTCAGTTCCTCAGCTACACTCCCAGCTACTTCTAGCTACCTTTAGTCTACTTTTCAGCACTTTGGTCCAAAGCTCTCCTCCAACTAAGTTTAGCTACATGCTAGCTCCTCCAGCTAAGTTGAGAATTCCTTAGTGTTCCACGAGCTGCCATGATATTTGTGAACTGTTTGTGAGCTGTATATGACGTTCAAATACTCTACCAAGCTGTCCCAACGTGTGCCATGCTCCAATGTACCTACATGTGCAAAGAAAACAAGGTAATTCAATGGCATTGTGATACAGTTCAACCTAGCCTCACTTGGATAGATGGTGAAGTCAAGGTTGTACCTTTGATTGTTTCGGTCTAGGAAAGCAACAAGTGATGTGAGTACACCAACGCCACCTTCAAAGGATATGGAAGTAATGCCACAAGGACCAATAACTCGATCAAGAGCCAAACTTTTCAGGGAAGCTCTTCTACCAAATACATTAAAACCTTTGAATCATTTAGAAATGCATCCCCAAATAATATATTATATAATATGTTTTATGTTGAAATATAATATAATCTATGAACCACATATTTATATCTTATATTACTTAGCTTATAAATGTTTTCTTTTGTAGGTACATGTTCGACCACATCATGGGAGCTGACTTAAAGCTAGAATTGGAGTCAATAAGCTAGGAAATCTTACATAGGATGACTCGGGAGATCATGAAGAACAAATGGTGAAAAGTTGCTAGCTGACCCCTAATCTCATAGATCACTTGGCTGGACTTTTGAGCTAGCTAGAGACTTCATTTCAGCTGGAGAGTTGCACCATCATCTTCACCACACAGAGCACTACAAATATGGTCTAGGTTAAATTTTGTGGATTCGTACCTTTCCGCGAAGAGTTGCCATTCCGAGAAGTGCCTTTTCACAAGGAGTTGTCCTATGACTTGTACACATGTCCTTCATCTATGGCCAGCTCAACTTCAGCTCAAACTCATGGGAAGTAGCTCAAATGATGAAAGGTTGTTTCACACAAATGTGACCTTTCATAATTAGTTGCTGCCCCATTGATGCCATGTCACCTAGACACATGTTTGATGCCAAGTCACGCCTAAGTTGTTGTTCATCTTCACGCCATGGAGGAGTCCACGCCTTAAGCATTCTACACCATCCATGTGAGTGCCACATGACCAGCCACCCATGTGCTTTGCATGTGAATGAAATAGGCGCCAAAATGAAGAGGCTTCTCTCTATTCGGCCTAAACATCATCATGCTTCAAGTTGGCGCCAAGATGAAGAGATATGGGAACCATTCGGCCAAAGGCATCTCCCCTCATCCAAGCATCATTTATTTTCGTTTTAAGACATGTACTTTTTCCGAAAAGGCATGTATTTATTCGGCCAAGCCTTTACAAATCTATAAATAGGCTTTGGCAATCATTTGTAAACTAGACCCTTTGATAATATAAACTCTTTTTCAGATTATTCTCTCTTCAAGTTCTTTTTAGAACTATATCGATTAAGCAAGCCTTTTCTAAAGCTTGTGGCGTCATTCTCTCATTGATACTTCTGGTTCCTAGTTCTTATAACTAGAAGGTCAAAGTCCTTTCTTACCATCCCTTGTAAGACTTATAAGAAACGGGTCTTTGCTCTTTATAGCATTGGTTCTTTCTTAGTTTTATAAGATACTATTTCCATCACCATAATCCATCTTCCATTATCACGCCTATATCATCACCATAGTTCATCACCATATCACGCCTATATCATCACCAAACTCTCAAATTTCCAATTCTTCATCTTTGAATTATCCTTCATCATCAACAAGGCATTCATCCATCATCACCATTAGAGGCCGAATCCATCATCACTTGAAGGATCATTCTACAACACTTCCGCAGCCCTTCTTTGATAACTATTCTATCCATTTCAATTCTTTCCATTTCTATTTCCTTTCTTTATTATTCATTTATTTAACCAATAATTCTTCTTTTGTGCAGATTACTTTTCAATTCAAGGCGTAGCATTTGATGTCTCTCCTAGATCGGGAAACAACAAGGTTGCCAACTTCTCCATTATTGAAGAAGCCTGGTTAGCCTTACATCAAGCGGTAATCAGAGCTTTGGTGGATTGACATACAAAGTGCTACAACAAAAAAAAGCAACAAGAAAGAATAAAACAAAAGAGAAAAGAAAAAGACTCCTACATCAATTTTGGAGTGCAAAAGAAAGAAAAGAAAAAGAAGAAAATCAAAAGCAAAAGAAAAGTGAAGCAAGTTGCAAAGTACACTCAAAGAGAAGCACCATACAATCTGCCCAACATTAAACTTGAAGGAGGTATCCTTGTTGTTTCTTGTGAAGGAAGATAGTAAGTGTTGCAACTTGAGTTGTAAGTTATCTTCACTTATTTACTATTTCATTTCCTTTTCTTTCATCTTTTCTTATTCCATTACCTTATCATCTTTCTTAACCTTTTCTAGCCTATCCTTTATCATATACCCTAACCATTTCTAAACCGACGCACAAACTAAAGAAACTTGCTCAATCTTGAGTTAGTTCTTAAAAAGGACCTACAAGAGAGAATCGAGCGGTAAAAGGAAAACGAGAGGGTGAGATCAGAAGGGGATCAGAAAAAGCCAAGGATCATATCCTCGAGTGCAAACACGAGAGTGAGTGGAGTGCAATCTGAATTTTCTTGGAGAGATCACGTGAGGTTCTTGTGAGTGTGCTGGTAAGGTTTTAATTTATTCTTTTATTTTACTAACCATGTCACAAGAATTGTTTGATTTCCATTCAGTTTCGAGACAAGCTTTTGTCATCAAAAAGGCTTTAAGCACTCAAATCATAGAAGATGACCAAAGAGAAAACATCTTCCATACTCGTTGTCATGTAAACAACAAAGTTTGTTTTATGATCATCGATGGAGGAAGTTGTACGAATGTTGCAAGCACTCTTATGGTGGAAAAACTTGGCTTGAAGACTTCTAAGCATCCAAATCCATATAAACTTCAATGGTTAAATGATGGTGGGGAAGTAAGAATCACAAAGAAAGTTGTCATTCCATTCTCAATTGGAAAATATCAAGATGAAGTCCTTTGTGATGTTGTACCAATGGATGCTGGACATATACTTTTTAGAAGACCATGGTAATTTGACCGACGAGCAATCCATGATGGGTTTACCAACAGATATACTATCATTCATAATGATAAGAAATTCACTTTGACGCCACTATCTCCTAGTCAAGTGAATGAAGATCAAATTCATTTGAAGAAAAGCATGGAGTCAATCAAAAACAATGAAAAAGAAATGACTAAAGCATTAAACATATATGCTGGAAGAAAGGAGATTCGGAAACATTTGCTGTCACATTAGGCTTTAATTGTACTAATGTACAAGGAAAGTCTACTTTTAACTAATCTCCAAGAAGGTTTGCCTTCTTCTGTTGTTTCTCTTTTATAGGAATTCGAAGCCATGTTTCCAGAAGATATACCAAGAGGACTTCCGCCTCTTCGAGGAATTGAACATCAAATCGATTTCATTCCTGGTGCCACCATACCAAACAAACCAGCCTATAGAAGTAATCCGGAGGAAACAAAGGAACTTCAAAAACAAGTTGGTGAGTTAATGGAAAAGGGGTACATTCGAGAAAGCCTAAGTCCATGTGTTGTTCCTGTTTTGCTTGTACCAAAGAAGGATGGTTCATGGAGAATGTGTGTAGATTGCCAAGCAGTTAATCAGATCACTATCAAATACCGACATCCAATTCCAAGGCTTGACGATAAGCTGGATGAACTAAGTGGTGCCACCATCTTCTCCAAAATTGATCTTCAAAGTGGATATCATCAGATTAGGATGCGAGAAGGAGATGAATGGAAAACTGCTTTCAAAACAAAGCAAGGATTGTACGAATGGTTGGTTATGCCCTTTGGACTAACCAATGCAC
This sequence comes from Hibiscus syriacus, assembly GCF_006381635.1. Taxonomy (NCBI): domain Eukaryota; kingdom Viridiplantae; phylum Streptophyta; class Magnoliopsida; order Malvales; family Malvaceae; genus Hibiscus; species Hibiscus syriacus. Next base: position 941,922 of record NW_024062407.1, read on the forward strand.
CTAGTACTTTCATGAGGTTAATGAACCATGTACTTCGGGCTTTTATTGGTAAGTTTTGTGTGGTATATTTCGATGATATTTTGATTTATAGCCATACTTTGGATGATCATGTGCAACATTTGAGGTCAGTACTTGAAACTCTCCAAAAAGAGAAACTTTATGCTAACCTTCAAAAATGTTTTTTTTGCACTAACAAGCTTACATTCTTAGGATTTATTGTAAGTTCACAGGGACTTGAAGTAGATCCAGAAAAGATTCAAGCAATTCAAGACTGGCTAAGACCTACATCAATAAGCCAAGTCAGAAGTTTTCATGGACTTGCAAGTTTTTACCGGAGATTTGTGCCCAATTTTAGTTCTATTGCCTCTCCCTTAACTGGGGTAATTAAAAAGAATTCTACCTTTGAATGGGGGCAAAGAACAAGAAGAAGCATTTATGGCCATCAAGGAATACTTGACTAAAGCACCGCTTCTGGTACTTCCTAATTTCGGTAAAACTTTTGAAATAGAATGTGATGCTTCTGGAATTGGTATAGGTGCCGTTTTGACTCTCAAGAGGGACGACCAGTTGCATACTTTAGTGAAAAGTTAAGTGGTGCTTCACTAAACTATCATATTTATGACAAAGAGATCTATTCTCTTATAAGGGCATTAGAGACGTGGCAACACTATCTATGGCCCAAGGAATTTGTCATTCATACTGATCACGAGGCATTGAAGCATATTAAAAGCCAACACAAACTCAAGAAACGACATGCCAAGTGGATAGAATTTCTTGAGTCCTTCCCATACGTCATTCACTATAAGAAAGGTAAAGAGAATGTTGTTGCAAATGCCCTTTCACGAAGGTATGTTCTTCTTAACACCTTAAACACTAAGTTACTTGGTTTTTCTTTCCTTAAAGATTACTATGCTAATGATCATGATTTTGGAGAGAAATACAAGTCTTGTGAAAAGGGTGTAGTGGAGAAATTCTATAGACATGGTGGGTACCTATTCAAGGAGGAAAGGTTATGTATTCCACAAGGTTCCTTTCGAGAAGTATTGGTACGAGAAGCACATGAAGGAGGGCTCATGGGACATTTTGGAATCGGTAAGACATTGGAAATCTTGAAAGAACATCTCTATTGGCCTAAGATGAAAAGGGATGTTGAACGGGTTTGTGATAGATGCATCGTTTGCAAAAAGGCTAAGTCAAAGGTCATGCCTAATGGACTTTACACACCTCTTCCCATTCCTATAGCACCATGGGTTGATATTTCCATGGATTTTGTGATGGGTCTTCCAAAAACAAGAAATGCGCGAGATTCTATATTTGTGGTGGTTGATCGGTTTTCCAAAATGGCCCATTTCGTGCCATGTCACAAAACCGATGATGCAACCCATGTGGCTAATCTATTCTTCAAAGAAGTTGTGAGATTGCACGGCATACCAAGGACCATTGTTTCTGACCGAGATGTCAAGTTCCTTAGCCATTTTTGGAGAACATTATGGAACAAACTTGGAACTAAATTATTGTTTTCAACAACTTGTTACCCCCAAACTGATGGGAAAACGGAGGTAGTCAACAGAGTATTATCAACATTCTTGAGAGCCATCATCAAGAAAAGCATAAAGACTTGGGAAGACTGCCTACCACATGTTGAATTTGCTTACAACCGGTCAGTTCATTCGGCCACAAAAATTTCACCATTCGAGGTAGTGTATGGATTCAATCCCTTAACTCCTTTGGACCTTCTTCCTCTACCTCAAGAACAAATGGTTCACAAGGATGGCAAGAACAAGGTTGAGTTCATCAAGAAGTTGTCATTCCGAGAAGAGCCTTTTCACAAGGAGTTGTCCTATGACTTGTACACATGTCCTTCATCTATGGCCAGCTCAACTTCAGCTCAAACTCATGGGAAGTAGCTCAAATGATGAAAGGTTGTTTCACACAAATGTGACCTTTCATAATTAGTTGCTGCCCCATTGATGCCATGTCACCTAGACACATGTTTGATGCCAAGTCACGCCTAAGTTGTTGTTCATCTTCATGACATGGAGGAGTCCACGCCTTAAGCATTCTACACCATCCATGTGAGTGCCATATGACCAGCCACCCATGTGCATTGCATATGAACGAAATAGGCGCCAAAATGAAGAGGCTTCTCTCTATTCGGCCTAAACATCATCATGCTTCAAGTTGGCGCCAAGATGAAGAGATATGGGAACCATTCGGCCAATGACGTCTCCCCTCATCCAAGCAACATTTATTTTTGTTTTAAGACATGTACTTTTGCCGAAAAGGCATGTATTTATTCGGCCAAGCCTTTACAAATCTATAAATAGGCTTTGGCATTCATTTGTAAACTACACCCTTTGATAATATAAACTCTTTTTGAGATTATTCTCTCTTCAAGTTCTTTTTAGAACTATATCGATTAAGCAAGCCTTTTCTAAAGCTTGTGGCGTCATTCCCTCATTGATACTTCTGGTTCCTAGTTCTTATAACTAGAGGGTCAAAGTCCTTTCTTACCATCCCTTGTAAGGCTTATAAGAAACGGGTCTTTGCTCTTTATAGCATTGGTTCTTTCTTAGTTTTATAAGATACTATTTCTATCACCATAATCCATCTTCCATTATCACGCCTATATCATCACCATAGTCCATCACCATATCTCGCCTATATCATCACCAAACTCTCAAATTTCCAATTCTTCATCTTTGAATTATCCTTCATCATCAACAAGGCATTCATCCATCATCACCATTAGAGGTCGAATCCATCATCACTTGAAGGATCATTCTACAACACTTCCGCAGCCCTTCTTTGATAACTATTCTATCCATTTCAATTCTTTCCATTTCTATTTCCTTTCTTTATTATTCATTTACTTAACCAATAATTCTTCTTTTGTGCAGATTACTTTTCAATTCAAGGCGTAGCATTTGGTGTCTCTCCTAGATTGGGAAACAACAAGGTTGCCAACTTCTCCATTATTGAAGAAGCCTGGTTAGCCTTACATCAACAAGTATCCTGCACAAACAAGAAAGCTAAAAAAAATGGTTAAATGGAAGTAATGAAATGGAAAGATAAATATGGCAGCGGAAAATATATATAAGTTGGTGATATATTTCAAGGAAATGATGAAGTTTGGTAATGGAAGTAGAATGAAGGTGATGAAGATGAATATGAAAAATAGTATCTCAAAAAAGACTCAAAGAAGAACCAATGCTATAGAACAAAGACCCATACTTTATATTGCTTCTTTAAGGGATGGTAAACAAGGACTTTGACCCACTATCTATAAAGAGATAGGAACCAGAAGTATCAGGGTGACATAGATAGGGGTGACGCCACAAGCATAAGCTTGATAAGTCGATAAAGTTCACTTAAGAACTAAAGAGAGAAACTCTCACAAATATTTGATTAAACAAAGTGAATTGGGTTCTACAAATGAAATGGAAAGCTATTTATAGGCCTAAGAGATGTCTAGGATGCACCTACAAGATTTAATGATTGAACATTCATGGATGAATGTTCATCCTTAAGTAGATACAATGTACGTCCCCTATGAAAGTTCATGGACTAATAAAATAAATGAATATTCATCCATTTAAGTGAATACATCTTCATAGCCGAATTCATCCTCTCTTGATGTGAACATGTTTGTTCATTTCCTTGCATGAATTTTCAGGAATGTTTCATTGTATGTTCGGCCCCCTTTGGAATGCATGCACCAAGTGTGAACGTGACTCATAGGATCCCTTCATGCACTTGGATTTGGTGAACGAGTTTGAAAATAATGCATCCATCTCCCTTGAATATGAACAAGTCCTTTAGCCTCCTTGTATGATTGTACACGCCATAAATGGATTCATGAATGTGGAAATGCATCAGGTGTGAACATGGCTCTTCATTTGGTGTAAATCCCGTACTTATTTCCAGCCTGCACTGTCTTAATTAATCTGGGTATATATTGAGCTCCCAATATCGGATGGATATGATTCAAAGTGAGTTGGAAAGATAAGAGATAGGGGATTAAATGTTAAGAGACTTCATCACCCAAATATGCTTGGAACATGTTTAAAAATTACGATCAATCTGACTAACGTGAACTGTCCATCCAACTCTTCAATTGCCTTTAGTCTACCTAGCATCCAATGTACCTAGACAAAGTATGTAAACAAATAATTAGATAGGAATTGAGCTATTATAATTATGAATTCATTTTGCCACATGTGTTATGAATGCAAATGAGCTAACTATGAATGCATATGCATTGAATGAGTTATATAAAGATGTGAATTAATAGGTTATGCATGAATATCATATATTATACATATAAATGACAGCATATAATATTCAAGCAAAAATTAAGAATAAGATAAACATATTCAAGTGACATGTAATGCATATATGAGTAAATAAATAATAAAATAAGGTAAGAATCCCTTAGAATCAACAAGGCAGAACGTCCATGAAGTGATCATGTGTTGAAGAAGTTTGGTACTTGGCATGATCGCATCATCCCCCACTTCTTTAGAGCGATTTGTCCTCAAATAGAAGGCTTTTGTCATTGATTGATCCATTGGTGTAAGAAAGGATGAATAAAGATCATTACGCCTATTAGGGTATGCATGAATTTCTTTGAATCCTTCAAGTAGGTAAGGCATGCCAACTTTAGTCTTTGTACCCTTCCACACTATGAATCTTGAATAGTTAGATAGTGTTCATTTCTTTTCCTTGAATTGATGATCACAAGCAAGAACACTTCCATGTAAATGATTCAATGTGCTGGAAAATAGAAATAAGTTAGAACATGAAACATCATTAACAATGTGAATGAACGTACAAGATTCATTAAAGTTGATGAATGAAATTTGGTTCGTTGAAACTTCCCTTTCATAAGGTTGTTTGAACTTTGAATGTAGAATGAATGTACTTCGAATGTCAAAGAGCACATGCTTTGGAATACCAAATGTTACAACCTTTGGAACTTCAATGGACAAATGTGATTCATCAATTTGCAATGGTATGGCCTTTGGAATAACCTGCAAATCAAATGAAAGAATTGGAAGAAAAGATTGATTAGTATAAAGTAAAACTTCCTTCTCCTCACATTCTTTTCTCTCATGCTCATGTTTGTTTTGAATTCTCTCTTCAATCTCACTCCCATGTTTTACAACACACTCATCTTCACTCTCAATGCTCTTACTCTCATTTTCAATTACTCCAATGGATTTCTCACGCAAAATCACACTATTATTTTCAACTCCAAATGTCTTGGATTTCTCACGATGTTCTTCTTTGATTTGTGCATGTTCAACTCTCTCCACTCTTATTTGTTTTTCATGTAAAACTTCTCTTTCAACTTTCTTCATGGCTTAGTTTTCCTCCTATTCATATATACGCGACTTAAGGGTCTCTTGGCATTCATGGACTTGATTTGGGCACATTGGAACCAACGTGATTTTTCTCCCTTGGTGTTTGAATGAATACTTATTGGAGAACCCATCATACAATGCTTGTTTATCAAATTGCCAAGGTCGACCGAAAAGAAGATGGCTTGAATTAATGGAGGTAACATCACAAAAGACTTCATCTTCATATCTCCCAATTGAAAAGGGCACAAGTACTTGCTCTATGACTTCAAACTCTTCATCTTCATTTAATCCTTGCAAAATATATGGGCTGGGATGTTTGAATGTTGTAAGTCCCAACTTCTTGACCATGTATGTGCTTGCAATGTTTGTACAACTTCCACTATCAATGGCTACAAGACATACTTTGCCATCTTTACCGTTTACATGGCAATGAGTATGAAATGCATTCTCTCTTTGTTGAATGTTCTCCATTGCTTGGGAAGAGGAAAGATCAAATAACATTGTTAGTAAAAATTTGAAATGTGAAAATTAGGACCTTACCAAATTTCACACAACAAAACCTCACGGTCACTCAAAAAAAAACATTGTGATGTCACTCCACTCAAGCACTCGTGTTTCACTCGGGAATATGTCTTTGGCTTTTGTAATTCCCCTTCTGATCTCACACACTCGATTAGCCTTTTTCCACTCGTTCCTCTCTTGTAAAGTTCTTAAAAGAACTAACTCGAGACCTTTCAAGTGCTATGGCCATCGGTTGAAAAATTTGTTAGTGTAGAGGAAAAAATAGAAAGGTAGAAAGATTAAATAATGAAGGGTGGTCTTAAAAAAGGAATAAAAAGAAAGAAAGGTTCACTTACTATGCAAAGATACTCACCACCTTCCTAGAAGAAACAATCAAAGGTCTTGAAGACTTCTTTAGGATCGGTTGGAATGATGATGTTGCTTGTCACCTTTGGCACCTCTTTGCATTTTGCTTTCTTTGTTTCCTTTCTTTAGTTTTTCTTCACTTAGAATCCCTTGTTGATGTTGGGATTAACTTGGTGATTTTTTTTTGCATTTCTCTTTTTTATTTTCTTTTTATTGAATGGTAGGATGTTGCTTTTACTTATTCTTGTTGCAATCCTCCTTAGCTCTGATTACCATATGATACAGTTCAACCTAGCCTCACTTGGATGGATGGTGAAGTCAAGGTTGTACCTTTGATTGTTTCGGTCTAGGAAAGCAACAAGTATCCTGCACAAACATGAAAGCTAAAAAAATGGTTAAATGGAAGTAATGAAATGGAAAGATAAATATGACAGGGGAAAATATATATAAGTTGGTGATATGTTTCATGGAAATGATGAAGTTTGGTAATGGAAGTAGAATGAAGGTGATGGAGATGAATATGAAAAGTAGTATCTCAAAGAAGACTCAAAGAAGAACCAATGCTATAGAACAAAGACCCATACTTTATATTTCTTCTTTAAGGGATGGTAAACAAGGAATTTGACCCACTATCTATAAATAGATAGGAACCAAAAGTATCAGGGTGACATAGATAGGAGTGACGCCACAAGCATAAGCTTGATAAGTCGATAAAGTTCACTTAAGAACTAAAGAGAGAAACTCTCACAAATATTTGATTAAACAAAGTGAATTCCCCTTCTACAAATGAAATGGAAAGCTATTTATAGGCCTAAGAGATGTCTAGGATGCACCTACAAGATCTAATGATTGAACATTCATGGATGAATGTTCATCCTTAAGTAGATACAATGTACGTCCCCTATGCAAGTTCATAGACTAATAAAATAAATGAATATTCATCCATTTAAGTGAATACATCTTCATAGCCGAATTCATTATCTCTTGATGTGAACATGTTTGTTCATTTCCTTGCATGAATTTTCAGGAATGTTTCATTGTATGTTCGGCCCCCTTTGGAATGCATGCACCAAGTGTGAACGTGACTCATAGGCTCCCTTCATGCACTTGGATTTGGTGAATGAGTTTGAAAATAATGCATCCATCTCCCTTGAATATGAACAAGTCCTTTAGCCTCCTTGTATGATTGTAAACGCCATAAATGGATTCATGAAGGTGGAAATGCATCAGGTGTGAACATGGCTCTTCATTTGGTGTAAATCCCGTACTTATTTCCAGGCTGCACTGTCTTAATTAATCTGGGTATATCTTGAGCTCCCAATATCGGATTGATATGATTCAAAATGCGTTGGAAAGCTAAGAGATAGGGGATTAAATGTTAAGAGACTTTATCACCCAAAGATGCTCGGAACATGTTCAAATATTACGATCAATCTGACTAACGTGAACTGTCCATCCAACTCTTCAATTGCCTTTAGTCTACTTAGCATCCAATGTACCTAGACAAAGTGATGTAAGGTTAACAAGGCTTCTTCAATTATGGAGAAGTTGGCAACCTTGTTGTTTCCCGATCTAGGAAAGACACCAAATGCTACCCCTTGAATTGGAAATCAATCTGCACAAAAGAAGAATTATTGGTTAAGTAAATGAATAATAAAGAAAGGAAATAGAAATGGAATGAATTGAAATGGATAGAATAGTTATCAAAGAAGGGCTGCGGAAGTGTTGTAGAATGATCCTTCAAGTGATGATGGATTCGGCCTCTAATGGTGATGATGGATGAATGCCTTGTTTATGATGAAGGATAATTCAAAGATGAAGAAATGGAAATTTATAAGTTGGTGATAATATAGGCGTGATATGGTGATGGAATATGGTAATGATATAGGCGTGATAATGGTGATGGACTATGGTGATGATATAGGCGTGATAATGGTGATGGACAGATTGTATCTTATAAAACTAAGAAGGAACAAATGCTATAAAGAGCAAAGGCCCGTTTCTTATAAGTCTTACTAGGGATGGTAAGAAAGGACTTTGACCCTCTAGTTATAAGAACTAGGAACCAGAAGTATCAATGAGGGAATGATGCCACAAGGTTTAGAAAAGGCTTGCTTAATCGATATAGTTCTAAAAAGAACTTGAAGAGAGAATAATCTCAAAAAGAGTTTATATTATCAAAGGGTGTAGTTTACAAATGAATGCCAAAGCCTATTTATAGATTTGTAAAGGCTTGGCCGAATAAATACATGCCTTTTCAGCAAAAGTACATGTCTTAAAATGAAAATAAATGATGCTTGGATGAGGGGAGATGTCTTTGGCCGAATGGTTCCCGTATCTCTTCATCTTGGCGCCAACTTGAAGCATGATGATGTTTAGGCCGAATAGAGAGAAGCCTCTTCATTTTGGCACCTATTTCATTCACATGCAAAGCACATGGGTTGCTGGTCATGTGGAACTCACATGGATGGTGTAGAATGCTTAAGGCGTGGACTCCTCCATGGCGTGAAGATGAACAGCAACTTAGGCGTGACTTGGCATCAAACATGTGTCTAGGTGACATGGCATCAATGGGGCAGCAACTAATTATGAAAGGTCACATTTGTGTGAAACAACCTTTCATCATTTGAGCTACTTCCCATGAGTTTGAGCTGAAGTTGAGCTGGCCATAGATGAAGGACATGTGTACAAGTCATAGGACAACTCATTGTGAAAAGGCACTTCTCGGAATGGCAACTCTTCACAGAAAGGTACGAATCCACAAAAATTGACCTAGACCATATTTGTAGTGGTCTGTGTGGTGAAGATGATGGTGCAACTCTCCAACTGAAATGAAGTCTCTAGCTAGCTCAAAAGTCCAGCTCAAGTGAGCTATGAGCTCGGGGGTCAGCTAGCAACTTTTCACCATTTGTTCTTCATGATCTCCCGAGTCATCCTATGTAAGATTTCCTAGCTTATTGACTCCAATTCTAGCTTTAAGTCAGCTCCCATGATGTGGCCGAATATGCACCTACAAAAGAAAGCATATTATAAGTTAAGTAATATAGGATATAAATATATAAATATGTGGAATATAGGTTATAATAATAACTCATGCATCATACGATAATGAATGAATATTATTATTACAACTATAGATTATATGCATAAATATCAATCAATGATGCAAACCATAGGACATAATGAATGAATGCACATGTTATGATAATTCAAGCATAGTCTAATATGAAATTGTATGCTTATAATAATATATAGTACATAAATAAGTAAATATAAGATAAGGTAAGGTAGAACTCCCTTAGAACCAGATTTGAATAACCTCCATGGTGTGATCAAATCATGGAGAAATTTGGAGCTAGACAGGATCACATCATCCTCCCCTTCTTTTGAGCGATTTGTCCTCAAATCGAAAGGTGACTTCTCCTTAGTGTCCTCCCATCCGATATATGCAACAGGGATCTTTATGAAATGATTCTTTTCATAAGTCATATCCTTTGAATAAGTGCTTTGAATGTACATGACCTGAAAAGAAAGATAACTCTCATAAGTAAAAACATGATTAAATACAAATAAAGGAAAATTGTACTTCATGTTGGTGTTTGATGGTTGGTTAAAAATCATGTCTGTTGAAGACATGTTGCTTTGAATGATCATGTTCCTTGGCATCCCAAAAGTCATGTCCATTGGATCATGAAAATTCACGATTTTATGCTCTTGAAGGGTCACGTCCATTAAGCCTTTATGATTCACGTCTTTTGGCTCTTTCCTTTGAAAGATTGTGTCATTTGAATCATCCTTGCCATTAGAATTTGATAAGATTGTACCATAGACACAGATCGAATTACTGCAAAATGAATCAAAATTAGTAACTGAAAAACTATTGACAAGATGAATGGAATTATCAAACCAGGGTGGATGTTTAATGGGCGTTGGTTGCTTAATGATGTAAAACTCCATTGGTCGTTGAATTCTCTTCCATAGTCGTAATGAACTTGGAGCTTCAATGATCATAACTTTTGGCACTTCAAGTGACACATCGTTTTGAATTTCAAGTAGCATAACTGTTGGAACGTCTAAGGACATGTCTTGTGGATCACCAACGGTCACACCTATTGGTTCTTCAAAAGACATGTTTCTTGAATCATCAACTCGAAGTGATATGTCTCTTGGATTATCCTGCAAAACAATAGGAAGAATAGATGAAAGAGTAAGGTTAATTAAAATATGTTCTTCATTCTCCTCTTTATCTCCAAATTCATCCTTTTCAACTCTCTCATTTTCAACTCCAACGTATTCTTCATCCACTCTTTGTTTCTCATCATTTTCAACATTTTGTTTGATTTTAAAATTCATTCCATCATTCGAACTTCCTTCCAAACGTTCTTCTTCAAGTTGCTCCTTCATTGCTTCAATTCTTTTCCTCAAGGTGTTTTGATCTTCATTCACTCGGCTAAGAGATAATGGAGTCAAGATGATTTTTCTTTTATTGCGGTAGAATAAATACCGATTTGTGAATCCATAATACAATGCTCGTTTATCAAACTGCCAAGGTCGACCAAAAAGAAGATGGCTTGAATTTATGGAAGCAACATCACGAAAGACTTCATCTTTATATCTCCCAATTGAGAAGGGCACAAGTACTTGCCCTATGACTTCGAACTCTTCATCTTCATTTAATCCTTGCAAAACATATGGGCTAGGATGTTTAAATGTTGTAAGTCTCAATTTCTTGACCATGTATGTGCTTGCAATGTTTGTACAACTTCCTCCATCAATAGCTACAAGACACACTTTACCATTTACATGGCAACGAGTGTGAAATGTGTTTGTTCTTTGTTGTTCATCCTCCAATGTTTGGAAAGATGGAAGATCACAAGACATTGTTAGTATAAAAAAAAATTAAAAACTTACCAGCACACTCACAAAAGCCTCACCTGGTCACTCCAAAGAAAATTAAGACTTCACTCCACTCGCACTCGTGTTTGCACTCGGGGATATGTTCTTGGCTTTTTATGATCCCCCTTCTGATCTCACCCTCTCGTTTGCCTTTTACCGCTCAATTCTCTCTTGTGGGTCCTTTAAAGAACTAACTCAAGATTGAGCAAGTTTCTTAGTTTGTGCGTCGGCTTAAAACAATATGGTTAGGGTATATGATAAAGTTTCAACACTTACTATCTTCCTTCACAAGAAACAACAATGATACCTCCTTCAAGTTTGATGTTGGGCAGATTGTATGGTGCTTCTCTTTGAGTGTACTTTGCAACTTGCTTCACTTTTCTTTTTCTTTTGATTTTCTTCTTTTTCTTTTCTTTCTTTTGCACTCCAAATTTGATGTAGGAGTCTTTTTCTTTTCTCTTTTGTTTTCTTCTTTCTTGTTTCTTTTTTTGTTGTAGCACTTTGTATGTCAATCCACCAAAGCTCTGATTACTGCTTGATGTAAGGTTAACCAGGCTTCTTCAATTATGGAGAAGTTGGCAACCTTGTTGTTTCCCGATCTAGGAAAGACACCAAATGCTACCCCTTGAATTGGAAATCAATCTGCACAAAAGAAGAATTATTGGTTAAATAAATGAATAATAAAGAAAGGAAATAGAAATGGAAAGAATTGAAATGGATAGAATAGTTATCAAAGAAGGGCTGCGGAAGTGTTGTAGAATGAACCTTCAAGTGATGATGGATTCAGCCTCTAATGGTGATGATGGATGAATGCCTTGTTGATGATGAAGGATAATTCAAAGATGAAGAAATGGAAATTTATAAGTTGGTAATAATATAGGCGTGATATGGTGATGGAATATAGTGATGATATAGGTGTGATAATGGTGATGGACTATGGTGATGATATAGGCGTGATAATGGTGATGGACAGATTGTATCTTATAAAACTAAGAAGGAACCAATGCTATAAAGAGCAAAGACCCATTTCTTATAAGTCTTACAAGGGATGGTAAGAAAGGACTTTGACCCTCTAGTTATAAGAACTAGGAACCAGAAGTATCAATGAGGGAATGACGCCACAAGCTTTAGAAAAGGCTTGCTTAATCGATATAGTTCTAAAAAGAACTTGAAGAGAGAATAATCTCAAAAAGAGTTTATATTATCAAAGGGTGTTGTTTACAAATGAATGCCAAAGCCTATTTATAGATTTGTAAAGGCTTGGCCGAATAAATACATGCCTTTCCAGCAAAAGTACATGTCTTAAAACGAAAATAAATGATGCTTGGATGAGGGGAGATGTCTTTGGCCGAATGGTTCCCGTATCTCTTCATCTTGGCGCCAACTTGAAGCATGATGATGTTTAGGCTGAATAGAGAGAAGCCTCTTCATTTTTGCGCCTATTTCATTCACATGCAAAGCACATGGGTGGTTGGTCATGTGGCACTCACATGGATGGTGTAGAATGCTTAAGGCGTGGACTCCTCCATGGCGTGAAGATGAACAACAACTTAGGCGTGACTTGGCATCAAACATGTGTCTAGGTGACATGGCATCAATGGGGCAACAACTAATTATGAAAGGTCACATTTGTGTGAAACAACCTTTCATCATTTGAGCTACTTCCCATGAGTTTGAGCTGAAGTTGAGCTGCCCATAGATGAAGCACATGTGTACAAGTGATACATGCATCACAAGGCTCACATCAAAGGAAGAAGTAATAACTCTTCCAAATGATCCACTCGTCCAAGCATTGGAAAAGAATATCAGAACAGAAGCATACTTACGACGACTTTTTGAATGGGATCCTGATCTTATTTAGTCAAGATGTCTTCTTAATATACGACCGTATGTCTCTTATATTTCTAACGGTTCTTGAATCGCATCAATCCGATATCGGGAACTCAAGATATGACTATTTTACTGAAGACGGTGCATGCAGAAAATCCTATACGGGATTAATACGGGATTTTGTAAATATTACGAATTTTCAATATTTTTATTGATTATTTGTAATATAACTTAATATAGGATGATGCATTATCTTTTAGGATTAGATTTATTATTTTATTAGGAATTAAGGTTGGGTTAAAAGTATTATCTTTAGTTATTATTATTTTATTCATTAGTTATTTAGGACCTTTAGAACTCAGCCCCTATATAAAGGAGACTTCATTAAACTTTGTAATTCAAGATTTCTTTGATTAATAATACAACGAGAGTTCATTTTTGCAAGTGCTGATTGCCTTGTGCCTTCGAAGCTTCTTCTCCTGGAGTTCTTTCAAGTTCTTGTGAAGGAGATTAATCTTCACACTCCAATTTGCCTTTTTATCGCGACTAGGAGGGTTGGTTAGAGCCATTTATCGTGTTTGCCTTTTCATTGTGACTAGGAGGGCTCGATAGGACACTTATCCATCTATTTTTCCACAAATCCATCCGCACCATCAATCATCTTTACCGTTCACCTTCATAAGGGAGATCTTTTGATTTCTTTATTATCTTATTTCATCTTTCATTTATTTATCTTTTGTTTATTTTATTCTAATCATGTTGTCTTGATTCCAGCACATAAAAGAAACCCTAAACAATCCTAGCTTCTGCCGCCACCTTCCCATATTCATCACCTTTGTTCTTCATCGAGTCTAGAGCTTTCTAGGTTTGATTCTTCAACAAGAGCAACGTTCATCAATCCACCACCGCTTCCCTATCAATTGGTATCAGATTTGGGCCGATTCTTGGAGAGAAACAAGCAATCTTGCTTGTTCTTGCACACAAAACCGTCAAGGTACCCCAACGGAGCTAGTTCACAAGCAATCAGGTTCTTTTTATTTAATTTTAATTTAGATTTAAATCCTTCTTGTTAGTTTGCTAATTTTGTTTCAAAAAAACAAAAAACAAAAGGCAAAAAAAAAAAAAAAAAGCCAAATAAGCCAAAATTTCAATAAATTGTAAACGAAGGTATTTAGGGATGATTTTATCCATATATTATATTCATTCTAAGAGTAATCCCAAGTCCAAATTTCACCCCAATCAGAGTTCATTGGAGCCATCAAATACATCATTCAAGTTTCATCGGCAGATTCGGTTTAGAATCTTGTCGAATTTCTTCAAAATTTTACAGAAGGAATTTCGTGGTGAAAATTTCCATATTGAAACTTCATATATTGGATATCATTCACACAAAATATCAGAATTTTTAGAGATCAAGAACAACTTCGAAAAAAAGTGATCAAGAAAAATAGATTGTTTGAGGACTCACCGTTCAACAGAGTCTAATGGATACTACTGAAGGTATTTGGTTCTGAAATTTTACAGGTGGTTTATTGACACATCTAAATACATTCAAGAAATGTTTCAGAATTTTTTGACACTGGTAACCCCATTAAAAACGTTGCTCAAGTTGATCTAGCGTTTTCTAGGTTTTCTGGTTTGGTCCCTTTTTTGTTTGACTCTTAGTGCTTTAGGTTCTTTTGTTTTTCCCTGTTATTGTTCTTTTACATTATCTAACACATTATCTTCCTTGTGTTAGTAGGACTAAAGAGTTTGCATACTTCTTCCTTCTTTGCATTCTCGTTCTCTTGGAGTCTAACCTTGTTTGGCCTCTTAGAACTTTTAAGTTTTTTTCTTATCGCCTTTGCTAGTAATCAAACTCTGATACGAACTGTGGAAGACTACTTGGTAAAGTGAGTTTTAAAGAGTACAAGATCGGCTTACTTGCCTCTCGTTGTGTTACTTTCTTGGAGTGACTTGTGAGGTTTCTTGCTTTGTTGAATTTTCTTTCTTTTATTTTTATTTTACTTTAAAATTTTCTTTTGAGTGTTATGATTTCAGAATGGGCGACACTAACAACAAGACACTTACGGCTATCTTAGCCACACTTGCCCGACTCACTACTCAAGTTGAAAGATTTGATGAAATCGTGAGAGAACGACAAGAACCACAACTGGATCTACCAAACCAGAATCCAAGACCAAACAATACTGAACTTTTGGTACTCGAGAAAGAACAACCACGTTTCCAAGCACCCAAACTCTTTATAAAACCAAAGTTCACGATCCCGTCTTTCAAAGGAGACAACAATCCAGACAGGTACATCGAATGGGAAGGAAAAGTTGATCTCATGTTCGCATACCATGACTGCCCCCAAGCTAAACAAGTTCACCTCATCACCATACAATTTGAAGGATATGCTCGAACTTGGTGGATGCAAACAAGGAAAAAGATCCGACCTCAAACAAACCATGAGGAAGCGATTCCTACCGACACATTATACACGAGAAGTTAAACTACGACTACACCAACTTCGACAAGGTAGAAGTTCAGTTGAAGACTACTACAAGGAGATGTAGTCCTTACTCAATATGGCTAACATAACCGAGAAAGAAGAGGTAACCGTGTCAAGATTCGTCGTCGGCTTAAACTCAAACATCATTGATCTTCTTGATCTCCATTAGTACGAAAACCTCGAAGATACACTAAAGAAAGCAATGACAATCGAAACACAAATACCAAGGAGATTCCGATTCAGAGAATATTACCAAGGTATTTCATCCCCTTATCAAGGTGATCCTTCAAATCCTTTCTCATCTTCTACTCCATCTTCTCAAAAAAAGCCAAGAGATGAAAAACCTGACAAGGAGAAAGAACGACCAGTAAAGAATGACACACTTCCAGTCCCTAAAGATCAAATAATAATTTGTGAGGAGGTAGGGAAAGCAAAAACAGAAAAAGCTGAGAAAGAGGCAAAAGCAAAAGAGGTCACTAGTTACAAAAGCCAAAAGAATAATGACCCATGGGAGGTGAGTGAACCTAATTGTGAGAAGAAAAGAGTGACTCAAAATCAATATGTGAGCACAAAAGAATTGAGAGAGAACCTTATTTACAAACAGCCTTCCATCCTTGTTCACTTTAGGGAATCAATTATTTCGATCTCTAACATTAACAAGGATTTGCCTAGTGTGTTTTCATCTTTGTTACAGGATTTTCAAGAAGTGTTAGGTGATCCACCTAACGAATTACCACCGGAAAGAGGAAAACAACACCAAACCAATCTAATTCAAGGTTCCATCATACCTCGTCAAACATACAATATCGAAGAAACCAAAGAGTTAGATTTGTTACGAAAAGGCTACATCCAGGAAAGCCTTAGTTGTGATGTCATCTTAATGACGAAACAAGATTCGAACAACTCCAAAGGCTTTATAGTTCGTGCACCGTGAATCCATGTAAATGATGAGAAAGTAAAAACAACACGAGACTGGCCCACACCATTTTCCATCGCTAAGAGTTGTCGAATAGTGCTAGGTGACCCTCCTGATGGGTTACCACCTGAAAGCCCTAATCACTATGCCATATCAATGAAGAGCCACCAGTTACTAGAGTCCAGAGGTAAGTATTTTATTACTCATTTTAATGATATTGTAACGTACTTCTTCTCCTTTTTACAAGGTAAGGCTCGTGAAGTTGTCATCCACACTAAGCACAACTCCTTTAAGTGCATAACAGACCGAGATAAGCAAAACACAGTAGACGATGCACTACCACGAAGGTATACTCTTACCTATAAAACGCATACTACTATTCCGAGAATTGAACATATCAAAGATGTATATCACAATAACTCGGATATTTCTGATATTTCTACCCATACTTTTAAAAGTGCATTTAATGAGCTTTATCTTGTATATGAGTTTCCTTGTCAACTAAATAGGTTCTAAGTCCACAAATCTCCTCCCGAGAATTCTTAATTAATGAACCACACTTAGGAGACTTAAGGGATTACTTTAACAAACCATTTGACATGGTTTTTAAACACTCATTCTCGCCACACACGAATAAAACCATGGAGAAATTATCTGAAGCAATCATACAGAAAGCCAACAGTGGTCGGTGCCATCTTGAATGCAAAAGAGGATTTCAAGACTACAAGAAATCAGTTCCTACAAAGAAGAAACCTCGACTAAAACGCATAAAGACACATCATATTGATCATGGTAAATGTTTCACAAGTTTTCCTTTTAACATATATAATTCTCTTTGTTTTGGATTTTCAGATTCGAGGACGAATGCTTTTGAGGAGTGGGGGAATGATACATGCACCAGAGTCCATAATACATGCTTCTTTGGACTAATGTTTCTACTCGAACCTATTAGAAGAACAAAGTCTCGAAGATTCAAAGCATATCTATTCGGTAAGTATAATGTGAATGAATCATTAAACGATTCTAATGTTGCTCCCTTTAATGTTTCAGATTCGAGGTTGAAACTTTTTTAAGAAAGGGAGGATGATACATGCATCACAAGGCTCACATCAAAGGAAGAAGTAATAACTCTTCCAAATGATCCACTCGTCCAAGCATTGGAAAAAGAAGATCAGAACAGAAGCAGACTTACGACGACTTTTTGAATGGGATCCTGATCTTATTTAGTCAAGATTTCTTCTGAATATACGACCGTCTGTCTCTTATCGTTCTAACGGTTCTTGAATCGCATCAATCCGATATCGGGAACTCAATATATGACTATTTTACTGAAGACGGTGCATGCAGAAAATCCTATACGGGATTAATACGGGATTTTGTAAATATTACGAATTTTCAATATTTTTATTGATTATTTGTAATATAACTTAATATAGGATGATGCATTATCTTTTAGGATTAGATTTATTATTTTATTATTATTAGGAATTAAGGTTGGGTTAAAAGTATTATCTTTAGTTATTATTATTTTATTAGGAATTAGAGTTAAGATATGTTTAGTTTATTATTATTTTATTCATTAGTTATTTAGGACCTTTAGAACTCAGCCCCTATATAAAGGAGGCTTCATTAAACTTTGTAATTCAAGATTTCTTTGATTAATAATACAATGAGAGTTCATTTTTGCAAGTGCTGATTGCCTTGTGCCTTCGAAGCTTCTTCTCCTGGAGTTCTTTCAAGTTCTTGTGAGGGAGATTAATCTTCACACTCCAATTTTCCTTTTCATCGCGACTAGGAGGGTTGGTTAGAGCCATTTATCGTGTTTGCCTTTTCATTGCGACTAGGAGGGCTCGATAGGACACTTATCCATCTATTTTTCCACAAATCAATCCGCACCATCAATCATCTTTACCGTTCACCTTCATAAGGGAGATCTTTTGATTTCTTTATTATCTTATTTCATCTTTCATTTATTTATCTTTTGTTTATTTTATTCTAATCGTGTTGTCTTGATTCCAGCACATAAAAGAAACCCTAAACAATCCTAGCGACTACCGCCACCTTCCCATATTCATCACCTTTGTTCTTCATCGAGTCTAGAGCTTTCTAGGTTTGATTCTTCAACAAGAGTAACGTTCATCAATCCGCCACCACTTCCCTATCAATTGGTATCAGATTTGGGCCGATTCTTGGAGAGGAAACAAGCAATCTTGCTTGTTCTTGCACACAAAACTGTCAAGGTACCCCAACGGAGCTAGTTCACAAATGATTCAGTGTTTCAGGTTCTTTTTATTTAATTTTAATTTAGATTTAAATCCTTCTTGTTAGTTTTCTAATTATTTTTCAAAAAACAAAAAAAACAAAAAAAAAACAAAAAAAAAAGCTAAATAAGCCAAAATTTAAAAAAAAAACAAATGAAGGTATTTAGGGATGATTTTATCCAGATATTATATTCATTCTAATATTAATCCGCAGTCAAAATTTCACCCCAATCGGAGTTCATTGGAGCCATCAAATACATCATTCAAGTTTCATCAGCAGATTCGGTTTAGAATCTTGTCGAATTTCTTGAAAATTTTACAGGAGGAATTTCGTGGTGAAAATTTCCATATTGAAACTTCATATATTGGAGATTATTCACACAAAATATCAGAATATTTGGAGATCAAGAACAACTTTGAAAAAAAGTGATCAAGAAAAACAGATTGTTTGAGGACTCACCATTCAACAGAGTCTAATGGATACTACTGAAGGTATTTGGTTCTGAAATTTTACATGTGATTTCTTGACGCATCGAAATAGATTCAAGAAATTTTTCAGAATTTTTGGACACCGGTAACCCCCTCAAAAACGTTGCTCAAGTTGATCCAGCGTTTTCTAGGTTTTCTGGTTTGGTCCCTTTTTTGTTTGACTCTTAGTGCTTTAGGTTCTTTTGTTTTTCCCTGTTATTGTTCTTTTGCATTATCTAACACATTATCTTCCTTGTGTTAGTAGGACTAAAGAGTTTGCATACTTCTTCCTTCTTTGCATTCTCGTTCTCTTGGAGTCTAACCTTGTTTGGCCTCTTAGAACTTTTAAGTTTTTTTCTTATCGCCTTTGCTAGTAATCAAACTCCGATACGAACTGTGGAAGACTACTTGGTAAAGTGAGTTTTAAAGAGTACAAGATCGGCTTACTTGCCTCTCGTTGTGTTACTTTCTTGGAGTGACTTGTGAGGTTTCTTGCTTTGTTGAATTTTCTTTCTTTTATTTTTATTTTACTTTAAAATTTTCTTTTGAGTGTTATGATTTCAGAATGGGCGACACTAACAACAAGACACTTACGGCTATCTTAGCCACACTTGCCCGACTCACGACTCAAGTTGAAAGATTTGATGAAATCGTGAGAGAACGACAAGAACCACAACTGGATCTACCAAACCAAAATCCAAGACCAATTAATGCTGAACTTTTGGTACTCGAGAAAGAACAACCACGTTTCCAAGCACCCAAACTCTTTACAAAACCAAAGTTCACGATCCCGTCTTTCAAAGGAGACAACGATCCAGACAGGTACATCGAATGGGAAGGAAAAGTTGATCTCATGTTCGCATACCATGACTGCCCCCAAGCTAAACAAGTTCACCTCATCACCATACAATTTGAAGGATATGCTCGAATTTGGTGGATGCAAACAAGGAAAAAAGATCCAGAACTTCCAAATTCCAACAATCACTTCTTGGACCGACCTCAAACAAACCATGAGGAAGCGATTCCTACCGACACATTATACACGAGAGAAGTTAAACTACGACTACACCAACTTCGACAAGGTAGAAGTTCAGTTGAAGACTACCACAAGGAGATGCAGTCCTTTCTCAATAGGGCTAACATAACCGAAAAAGAAGAGGTAACCGTGTCAAGATTCGTCGTCGGCTTAAACTCAAACATCATTGATCTTCTTGATCTCCATGAGTACGAAAACCTCGAAGATACACTAAAGAAAGCAATGACAATCGAAACACAAATACAAAGGAGATTCCGATTCAGAGAATATTACCAAGGTATTTCATCCCCTTATCAAGCTAATCCTTCAAATCCTTTCTCATCTTCTACTCCATCTTCTCAAAAAAAGCCAAGAGATGAAAAACCTGACAAGGAGAAAGAACGACCAGTAAAGAATGACACACTTCTAGTCCCTAAAGATCAAATGATAATTTGTGAGGAGGTAGGGAAAGCAAAAAAAGAAAAAGCTGAGAAAGAGGCAAAAGCAAAAGAGGTCACTAGTTACAAAAGCCAAAAGAATAATGACCCATGGGAGGTGAGTGAACCTAATTGTGAGAAGAAAAGAGTGACTCAAAATCAATATGTGAGCACAAAAGAATTGAGAGAGAACCTTATTTACAAATAGCCTTCCATCCTTGTTCACTTTAGGGAATCAATTGTTTCGATCTCTAACATTAACAAGGATTTGCCTAGTGTGTTTTCATCTTTGTTACAGGATTTTCAAGAAGTGTTAGGTGATCCACCTAATGAATTACCACCGGAAAGAGGAAAACAACACCAAACCAATCTAATTCAAGGTTCCATCATACCTCGTCAAACATACAATATCGAAGAAACCAAAGAGTTAGATTTGTTACGAAAAGGCTACATCCAGGAAAGCCTTAGTTGTGATGTCATCTTACTGACGAAACAAGATTCGAACAACTCCAAAGGCTTTATAGTTCGTGCACCGGGAATCCATGTAAATGATGAGAAAGTAAAAACAACACGAGACTGGCCCACACCATTTTCCATCGCTAAGAGTTGTCGAATAGTGCTAGGTGACCCTCCTGATGGGTTACCACCTGAAAGCCCTAATCACTATGCCATATCAATGAAGAGCCACCAGTTACTAGAGTCCAGAGGTAAGTATTTATTACTCATTTTAATGATATTGTAACGTACTTCTTCTCCTTTTTACAAGGTAAGGCTCGTGAAGTTGTCATCCACACTAAGCACAACTCCTTTAAGTGCATAACAGACCGAGATAAGCAAAACACAGTAGACGATGCACTACCACGAAGGTATACTCTTACCTATAAAACGCATACTACTATTCCGAGAATTGAACATATCAAAGATGTATATCACAATAACTCGGATATTTCTGATATTTCTACCCATACTTTTAAAAGTGCTTTTAATGAGCTTTATCTTGTATATGAGTTTCCTTGTCAACTAAATAGGTTCTACAGTCCACAAATCTCCTCCTGAGAATTCTTAATTAATGAACCACACTTAGGAGACTTAAGGGATTACTTTAACAAACCAGTTGACATGGTTTTTAAACACTCATTCTCGCCACACACGAATAAAACCATGGAGAAATTATCTGAAGCAATCATACAGAAAGCCAACAGTGGTCGGCGCCATCTTGAATTTCAACCAAAACATCAGATTACAAGACTTGTATGCAAAAGAGGATTTCAAGACTACAAGAAATCAGTTCCTACAAAGAAGAAACCTCGACTAAAACGCATAAAGACACATCACATTGATCATGGTAAATGTTTCACAAGTTTTCCTTTTAACATATATAATTCTCTTTGTTTTGGATTTTCAGATTCGAGGACGAATCCTTTTGAGGAGTGGGGGAATGATACATGCACCAGAGTCCATAATACATGCTTCTTTGGACTAATGTTTCTACTCGAACCTATTAGAAGAACAAAGTCTCGAAGATTCAAAGCATATCTATTCGGTAAGTATAATGTGAATGAATCATTAAACGATTCTAATGTTGCTCCCTTTAATGTTTCAGATTCGAGGTTAAAACTTTTTAAAGAAAGGGAGGAGGATGATACATGCATCACAAGGCTCACATCAAAGGAAGAAGTAATAACTCTTCCAAATGATCCACTCGTCCAAGCATTGGAAAAGAAGATCAGAACAGAAGCAGACTTACGACGACTTTTTGAATGGGATCCTGATCTTATTTAGTCAAGATTTCTTCTGAATATACGACCGTCTGTCTCTTATCGTTCTAACGGTTCTTGAATCGCATCAATCCGATATCGGGAACTCAATATATGACTATTTTACTGAAGACGGTGCATGCAGAAAATCCTATACGGGATTAATACGGGATTTTGTAAATATTACGAATTTTCAATATTTTTATTGATTATTTGTAATATAACTTAATATAGGATGATGCATTATCTTTTAGGATTAGATTTATTATTTTTTATTAGGAATTGAGGTTGGGTTAAAAGTATTATCTTTAGTTATTATTATTTTATTAGGAATTAGAGTTAAGATATGTTTAGTTTATTATTATTTTATTCATTAGTTATTTAGGACCTTTAGAACTCAGCCCCTATATAAAGGAGGCTTCATTAAACTTTGTAATTCAAGATTTCTTTGATTAATAATACAATGAGAGTTCATTTTTGCAAGTGCTGATTGCCTTGTGCCTTCGAAGCTTCTTCTCCTGGAGTTCTTTCAAGTTCTTGTGAGGGAGATTAATCTTCACACTCCAATTTTCCTTTTCATCGCGACTAGGAGGGTTGGTTAGAGCCATTTATCGTGTTTTCCTTTTCATTGCGACTAGGAGGGCTCGATAGGACACTTATCCATCTATTTTTCCACAAATCAATCCGCACCATCAATCATCTTTACCGTTCACCTTCATAAGGGAGATCTTTTGATTTCTTTATTATCTTATTTCATCTTTCATTTATTTATCTTTTGTTTATTTTATTCTAATCGTGTTGTCTTGATTCCAGCACATAAAAGAAACCCTAAACAATCCTAGCGACTACCGCCACCTTCCCATATTCATCACCTTTGTTCTTCATCGAGTCTAGAGCTTTCTAGGTTTGATTCTTCAACAAGAGTAACGTTCATCAATCCGCCACCACTTCCCTATCAATTGGTATCAGATTTGGGCCGATTCTTGGAGAGAAACAAGCAATCTTGCTTGTTCTTGCACACAAAACTGTCAAGGTACCCCAACGGAGCTAGTTCACAAATGATTCAGTGTTTCAGGTTCTTTTTATTTAATTTTAATTTAGATTTAAATCCTTCTTGTTAGTTTTCTAATTATTTTTCAAAAAAACAAAAAAAAAAACAAAAAAAAAAACAAAAAAAAAAGCTAAATAAGCCAAAATTTAAAAAAAATTCAAATGAAGGTATTTAGGGATGATTTTATCCAGATATTATATTCATTCTAATATTAATCCGCAGTCAAAATTTCACCCCAATCGGAGTTCATTGGAGCCATCAAATACATCATTCAAGTTTCATCAGCAGATTCGGTTTAGAATCTTGTCGAATTTCTTGAAAATTTTACAGGAGGAATTTCGTGGTGAAAATTTCCATATTGAAACTTCATATATTGGAGATTATTCACACAAAATATCAGAATATTTGGAGATCAAGAACAACTTTGAAAAAAAGTGATCAAGAAAAACAGATTGTTTGAGGACTCACCATTCAACAGAGTCTAATGGATACTACTGAAGGTATTTGGTTCTGAAATTTTACATGTGATTTCTTGACGCATCGAAATAGATTCAAGAAATTTTTCAGAATTTTTGGACACCGGTAACCCCCTCAAAAACGTTGCTCAAGTTGATCCAGCGTTTTCTAGGTTTTCTGGTTTGGTCCCTTTTTTGTTTGACTCTTAGTGCTTTAGGTTCTTTTGTTTTTCCCTGTTATTGTTCTTTTGCATTATCTAACACATTATCTTCCTTGTGTTAGTAGGACTAAAGAGTTTGCATACTTCTTCCTTCTTTGCATTCTCGTTCTCTTGGAGTCTAACCTTGTTTGGCCTCTTAGAACTTTTAAGTTTTTTTCTTATCGCCTTTGCTAGTAATCAAACTCCGATACGAACTGTGGAAGACTACTTGGTAAAGTGAGTTTTAAAGAGTACAAGATCGGCTTACTTGCCTCTCGTTGTGTTACTTTCTTGGAGTGACTTGTGAGGTTTCTTGCTTTGTTGAATTTTCTTTCTTTTATTTTTATTTTACTTTAAATTTTCTTTTGAGTGTTATGATTTCAGAATGGGCGACACTAACAACAAGACACTTACGGCTATCTTAGCCACACTTGCCCGACTCACGACTCAAGTTGAAAGATTTGATGAAATCGTGAGAGAACGACAAGAACCACAACTGGATCTACCAAACCAAAATCCAAGACCAAACAATGCTGAACTTTTGGTACTCGAGAAAGAACAACCACGTTTCCAAGCACCCAAACTCTTTACAAAACCAAAGTTCACGATCCCGTCTTTCAAAGGAGACAACGATCCAGACAGGTACATCGAATGGGAAGGAAAAGTTGATCTCATGTTCGCATACCATGACTGCCCCCAAGCTAAACAAGTTCACCTCATCACCATACAATTTGAAGGATATGCTCGAATTTGGTGGATGCAAACAAGGAAAAAGATCCAGAACTTCCAAATTCCAACAATCACTTCTTGGACCGACCTCAAACAAACCATGAGGAAGCGATTCCTACCGACACATTATACACGAGAAGTTAAACTACGACTACACCAACTTCGACAAGGTAGAAGTTCAGTTGAAGACTACCACAAGGAGATGCAGTCCTTTCTCAATAGGGCTAACATAACCGAAAAAGAAGAGGTAACCGTGTCAAGATTCGTCGTCGGCTTAAACTCAAACATCATTGATCTTCTTGATCTCCATGAGTACGAAAACCTCGAAGATACACTAAAGAAAGCAATGACAATCGAAACACAAATACAAAGGAGATTCCGATTCAGAGAATATTACCAAGGTATTTCATCCCCTTATCAAGCTAATCCTTCAAATCCTTTCTCATCTTCTACTCCATCTTCTCAAAAAAAGCCAAGAGATGAAAAACCTGACAAGGAGAAAGAACGACCAGTAAAGAATGACACACTTCTAGTCCCTAAAGATCAAATGATAATTTGTGAGGAGGTAGGGAAAGCAAAAAAAGAAAAAGCTGAGAAAGAGGCAAAAGCAAAAGAGGTCACTAGTTACAAAAGCCAAAAGAATAATGACCCATGGGAGGTGAGTGAACCTAATTGTGAGAAGAAAAGAGTGACTCAAAATCAATATGTGAGCACAAAAGAATTGAGAGAGAACCTTATTTACAAATAGCCTTCCATCCTTGTTCACTTTAGGGAATCAATTGTTTCGATCTCTAACATTAACAAGGATTTGCCTAGTGTGTTTTCATCTTTGTTACAGGATTTTCAAGAAGTGTTAGGTGATCCACCTAATGAATTACCACCGGAAAGAGGAAAACAACACCAAACCAATCTAATTCAAGGTTCCATCATACCTCGTCAAACATACAATATCGAAGAAACCAAAGAGTTAGATTTGTTACAAAAAGGCTACATCCAGGAAAGCCTTAGTTGTGATGTCATCTTACTGACGAAACAAGATTCGAACAACTCCAAAGGCTTTATAGTTCGTGCACCGGGAATCCATGTAAATGATGAGAAAGTAAAAACAACACGAGACTGGCCCACACCATTTTCCATCGCTAAGAGTTGTCGAATAGTGCTAGGTGACCCTCCTGATGGGTTACCACCTGAAAGCCCTAATCACTATGCCATATCAATGAAGAGCCACCAGTTACTAGAGTCTAGAGGTAAGTATTTTATTACTCATTTTAATGATATTGTAACGTACTTCTTCTCCTTTTTACAAGGTAAGGCTCGTGAAGTTGTCATCCACACTAAGCACAACTCCTTTAAGTGCATAACAGACCGAGATAAGCAAAACACAGTAGACGATGCACTACCACGAAGGTATACTCTTACCTATAAAACGCATACTACTATTCCGAGAATTGAACATATCAAAGATGTATATCACAATAACTCGGATATTTCTGATATTTCTACCCATACTTTTAAAAGTGCTTTTAATGAGCTTTATCTTGTATATGAGTTTCCTTGTCAACTAAATAGGTTCTACAGTCCACAAATCTCCTCCTGAGATTTCTTAATTAATGAACCACACTTAGGAGACTTAAGGGATTACTTTAACAAACCAGTTGACATGGTTTTTAAACACTCATTCTCGCCACACACGAATAAAACCATGGAGAAATTATCTGAAGCAATCATACAGAAAGCCAACAGTGGTCGGCGCCATCTTGAATTTCAACCAAAACATCAGATTACAAGACTTGTATGCAAAAGAGGATTTCAAGACTACAAGAAATCAGTTCCTACAAAGAGAAACCTCGACTAAAACGCATAAAGACACATCACATTGATCATGGTAAATGTTTCACAAGTTTTCCTTTTAACATATATAATTCTCTTGTTTTGGATTTTCAGATTCGAGGACGAATCCTTTTGAGGAGTGGGGGAATGATACATGCACCAGAGTCCATAATACATGCTTCTTTGGACTAATGTTTCTACTCGAACCTATTAGAAGAACAAAGTCTCGAAGATTCAAAGCATATCTATTCGGTAAGTATAATGTGAATGAATCATTAAACGATTCTAATGTTGCTCCCTTTAATGTTTCAGATTCGAGGTTAAAACTTTTTAAAGAAAGGGAGGATGATACATGCATCACAAGGCTCACATCAAAGGAAGAAGTAATAACTCTTCCAAATGATCCACTCGTCCAAGCATTGGAAAAGAATATCAGAACAGAAGCAGACTTACGACGACTTTTTGAATGGGATCCTGATCTTATTTAGTCAAGATTTCTTCTGAATATACGACCGTCTGTCTCTTATCGTTCTAACGGTTCTTGAATTGCATCAATCCGATATCGGGAACTCAATATATGACTATTTTACTGAAGACGGTGCATGCAGAAAATCCTATACGGGATTAATACGGGATTTTGTAAATATTACGAATTTTCAATATTTTATTGATTATTTGTAATATAACTTAATAGGATGATGCATTATCTTTTAGGATTAGATTTATTATTTTATTAGGAATTAAGGTTGGGTTAAAAGTATTATCTTTTTATTATTATTTTATTAGGAATTAGAGTTAAGATATGTTTAGTTTAGTTTATTATTTTTTCATTAGTTATTTAGGACCTTTAGAACTCAGCCCCTATATAAAGGAGGCTTCATTAAACTTTGTAATTCAAGATTTCTTTGATTAATAATACAATGAGAGTTCATTTTTGCAAGTGCTGATTGCCTTGTGCCTTCGAAGCTTCTTCTCCTGGAGTTCTTTCAAGTTCTTGTGAGGGAGATTAATCTTCACACTCCAATTTCCTTTTCATCGCGACTAGGAGGGTTGGTTAGAGCCATTTATCGTGTTTTCCTTTTCATTGCGACTAGGAGGGCTCGATAGGACACTTATCCATCTATTTTTCCACAAATCAATCCGCACCATCAATCATCTTTACCGTTCACCTTCATAAGGGAGATCTTTGATTTCTTATTATCTTATTTCATCTTTCATTTATTTATCTTTTGTTTATTTTATTCTAATCGTGTTGTCTTGATTCCAGCACATAAAAGAAACCCTAAACAATCCTAGCGACTACCGCCACCTTCCCATATTCATCACCTTTGTTCTTCATCGAGTCTAGAGCTTTCTAGGTTTGATTCTTCAACAAGAGTAACGTTCATCAATCCTCCACCACTTCCCTATCAATTGGTATCAGATTTGGGCCGATTCTTGGAGAGAAACAAGCAATCTTGCTTGTTCTTGCACACAAAACTGTCAAGGTACCCCAACGGAGCTAGTTCACAAATGATTCAGTGTTTCAGGTTCTTTTTATTTAATTTTAATTTAGATTTAAATCCTTCTTGTTAGTTTTCTAATTATTTTTCAAAAAAACAAAAAAAAACAAAAAAAAAACAAAAAAAAGAAGCTAAATAAGCCAAAATTTAAAAAAAATTCAAATGAAGGTATTTAGGGATGACTTTATCCAGATATTATATTCATTCTAATATTAATCCCCAGTCAAAATTTCACCCCAATCGGAGTTCATTGGAGCCATCAAATACATCATTCAAGTTTCATCAGCAGATTCAGTTTAGAATCTTGTCGAATTTCTTGAAAATTTTACAGGAGGAATTTCGTGGTGAAAATTTCCATATTGAAACTTCATATATTGGAGATTATTCACACAAAATATCAGAATATTTGGAGATCAAGAACAACTTTGAAAAAAAGTGATCAAGAAAAACAGATTGTTTGAGGACTCACCATTCAACAGAGTCTAATGGATACTACTGAAGGTATTTGGTTCTGAAATTTTACATGTGGTTTCTTGACGCATCGAAATAGATTCAAGAAATTTTTCAGAATTTTTGGACACCGGTAACCCCCTCAAAACGTTGCTCAAGTGATCCAGCGTTTTCTAGGTTTTCTGGTTTGGTCCCTTTTTTGTTTGACTCTTAGTGCTTTAGGTTCTTTTGTTTTTCCCTGTTATTGTTCTTTTGCATTATCTAACACATTATCTTCCTTGTGTTAGTAGGACTAAAGAGTTTGCATACTTCTTCCTTCTTTGCATTCTCGTTCTCTTGGAGTCTAACCTTGTTTGGCCTCTTAGAACTTTTAAGTTTTTTTCTTATCGCCTTTGCTAGTAATCAAACTCCGATACGAACTGTGGAAGACTACTTGGTAAAGTGAGTTTTAAAGAGTACAAGATCGGCTTACTTGCCTCTCGTTGTGTTACTTTCTTGGAGTGACTTGTGAGGTTTCTTGCTTTGTTGAATTTTCTTTCTTTTATTTTTATTTTACTTTAAAATTTTCTTTTGAGTGTTATGATTTCAGAATGGGCGACACTAACAACAAGACACTTACGGCTATCTTAGCCACACTTGCCCGACTCACGACTCAAGTTGAAAGATTTGATGAAATCGTGAGAGAACGACAAGAACCACACTGGATCTACCAAACCAAAATCCAAGACCAAACAATGCTGAACTTTTGGTACTCGAGAAAGAACAACCACGTTTCCAAGCACCCAAACTCTTTACAAAACCAAAGTTCACGATCCCGTCTTTCAAAGGAGACAACGATCCAGACAGGTACATCGAATGGGAAGGAAAAGTGATCTCATGTTCGCATACCATGACTGCCCCCAAGCTAAACAAGTTCACCTCATCACCATACAATTTGAAGGATATGCTCGAATTTGGTGGATGCAAACAAGGAAAAAGATCCAGAACTTCCAAATTCCAACAATCACTTCTTGGACCGACCTCAAACAAACCATGAGGAAGCGATTCCTACCGACACATTATACACGAGAAGTTAAACTACGACTACACCAACTTCGACAAGGTAGAAGTTCAGTTGAAGACTACCACAAGGAGATGCAGTCCTTTCTCAATAGGGCTAACATAACCGAAAAAGAAGAGGTAACCGTGTCAAGATTCGTCGTCGGCTTAAACTCAAACATCATTGATCTTCTTGATCTCCATGAGTACGAAAACCTCGAAGATACACTAAAGAAAGCAATGACAATCGAAACACAAATACAAAGGAGATTCCGATTCAGAGAATATTACCAAGGTATTTCATCCCCTTATCAAGCTAATCCTTCAAATCCTTTCTCATCTTCTACTCCATCTTCTCAAAAAAGCCAAGAGATGAAAAACCTGACAAGGAGAAAGAACGACCAGTAAAGAATGACACACTTCTAGTCCCTAAGATCAAATGATAATTTGTGAGGAGGTAGGGAAAGCAAAAAAGAAAAGCTGAGAAAGAGGCAAAAGCAAAAGAGGTCACTAGTTACAAAAGCCAAAAGAATAATGACCCATGGGAGGTGAGTGAACCTAATTGTGAGAAGAAAAGAGTGACTCAAAATCAATATGTGAGCACAAAAGAATTGAGAGAGAACCTTATTTACAAATAGCCTTCCATCCTTGTTCACTTTAGGGAATCAATTGTTTCGATCTCTAACATTAACAAGGATTTGCCTAGTGTGTTTTCATCTTTGTTACAGGATTTTCAAGAAGTGTTAGGTGATCCACCTAATGAATTACCACCGGAAAGAGGAAAACAACACCAAACCAATCTAATTCAAGGTTCCATCATACCTCGTCAAACATACAATATCGAAGAAACCAAAGAGTTAGATTTGTTACGAAAAGGCTACATCCAGGAAAGCCTTAGTTGTGATGTCATCTTACTGACGAAACAAGATTCGAACAACTCCAAAGGCTTTATAGTTCGTGCACCGGGAATCCATGTAAATGATGAGAAAGTAAAAACAACACGAGACTGGCCCACACCATTTTCCATCGCTAAGAGTTGTCGAATAGTGCTAGGTGACCCTCCTGATGGGTTACCACCTGAAAGCCCTAATCACTATGCCATATCAATGAAGAGCCACCAGTTACTAGAGTCCAGAGGTAAGTATTTTATTACTCATTTTAATGATATTGTAACGTACTTCTTCTCCTTTTTACAAGGTAAGGCTCGTGAAGTTGTCATCCACACTAAGCACAACTCCTTTAAGTGCATAACAGACCGAGATAAGCAAAACACAGTAGACGATGCACTACCACGAAGGTATACTCTTACCTATAAAACGCATACTACTATTCCGAGAATTGAACATATCAAAGATGTATATCACAATAACTCGGATATTTCTGATATTTCTACCCATACTTTTAAAAGTGCTTTTAATGAGCTTTATCTTGTATATGAGTTTCCTTGTCAACTAAATAGGTTCTACAGTCCACAAATCTCCTCCTGAGAATTCTTAATTAATGAACCACACTTAGGAGACTTAAGGGATTACTTTAACAAACCAGTTGACATGGTTTTTAACACTCATTCTCGCCACACGAATAAAACCATGGAGAAATTATCTGAAGCAATCATACAGAAAGCCAACAGTGGTCGGCGCCATCTTGAATTTCAACCAAAACATCAGATTACAAGACTTGTATGCAAAAGAGGATTTCAAGACTACAAGAAATCAGTTCCTACAAAGAAGAACCTCGACTAAAACGCATAAAGACACATCACATTGATCATGGTAAATGTTTCACAAGTTTTCCTTTTAACATATATAATTCTCTTTGTTTTGGATTTTCAGATTCGAGGACGAATCCTTTTGAGGAGTGGGGGAATGATACATGCACCAGAGTCCATAATACATGCTTCTTTGGACTAATGTTTCTACTCGAACCTATTAGAAGAACAAAGTCTCGAAGATTCAAAGCATATCTATTCGGTAAGTATAATGTGAATGAATCATTAAACGATTCTAATGTTGCTCCCTTTAATGTTTCAGATTCGAGGTTAAAACTTTTTAAAAGAAAGGGAGGATGATACATGCATCACAAGGCTCACATCAAAGGAAGAAGTAATAACTCTTCCAAATGATCCACTCGTCCAAGCATTGGAAAAGAAGATCAGAACAGAAGCAGAATTACGACGACTTTTTGAATGGGATCCTGATCTTATTTAGTCAAGATTTCTTCTGAATATACAACCGTCTGTCTCTTATCTTTCTAACGGTTCTTGAATCGCATCAATCTGATATTGGGAACTCAAGATATGACTATTTTACTGAAGACGGTGCATGCAGAAAATCCTATACGGGATTAATACGGGATTTTGTAAATATTACGAATTTTCAATATTTTTATTGATTATTTGTAATATAACTTAATATAGGATGATGCATTATCTTTTAGGATTAGATTTATTATTTTATTAGGAATTAAGGTTGGGTTAAAAGTATTATCTTTAGTTATTATTATTTTATTAGGAATTAGAGTTAAGATATGTTTAGTTTATTATTATTTTATTCATTAGTTATTTAGGACCTTTAGAACTCAGCCCCTATATAAAGGAGGCTTCATTAAACTTTGTAATTCAAGATTTCTTTGATTAATAATACAACGAGAGTTCGTTTTTGCAAGTGTTGATTACCTTGTGCCTTCGAAGCTTCTTCTCCTGGAGTTCTTTCAAGTTCTTGTGAGGGAGATTAATCTTCACACTCCAATTTTCCTTTTCATCGTGACAAGGAGGGTTGGTTAGAGCCATTTATCGTGTTTTCCTTTTCATTGCGACTAGGAGGGCTCGATAGGACACATATCCATCTATTTTTCCACAAATCCATCTGCACCATCAAATCATCTTTACCGTTCACCTTCATAAGGGAGATCTTTTGATTTCTTTATTATCTTATTTCATCTTTCATTTATTTATCTTTTGTTTATTTTATTCTAATCGTGTTGTCTTGATTCAAGCACCTAAAAGAAACCCTAAACAATCCTAGCGACTACAGCCACCTTCCCATATTCATCACCTTTGTTCTTCATCGAGTCTAGAGCTTTCTAGGTTTGATTCTTCAACAAGAGCAACGTTCATCAATCCACCACTGCTTCCCTATCAACAAGTCATAGGACAGCTCCTTGTGAAAAGGCACTTCTCGGAATGGCAACTCTTCGCGGAAAGGTACGAATCCACAAAAATTGACCTAGACCATATTTGTAGTGCTCTGTGTGGTGAAGATGATGGTGCAACTCTCCAGCTGAAATGAAGTCTCTAGCTAGCTCAAAAGTCCAGCTCAAGTGAGCTATGAGCTCGGGGGTCAGCTAGCAACTTTTCATCATTTGTTCTTCATGATCTCCCGAGTCATCCTATGTAAGATTTCCTAGCTTATTGACTCCAATTCTAGCTTTAAGTCAACTCCCATGATGTGGCCGAATATGCACCTACAAAATAAAGCATATTATAAGCTAAGTAATATAGGATATAAATATATAAATATGTGGACTATTGGTTATAATAATAACTCATGCATCATACGATAATGAATGAATATTATTATTACAACTATAGATTATATGCATGAATATCAATCAATGATGCAAACCATAGGACATAATGAATGAATGCACATGTTATGATAATTCAAGCATAGTCTAATATGAAAATGTATGCTCATAATAATATATAGTGCATAAATGAGTAAATATAAATATAAAGTAAGGTAGAACTCCCTTAGAACCAGATTTGAATAACCTCCATGGTGTGATCAAATCATGGAGAAATTTGGAGCTAGACAGGATCACATCACAAAGTATGTAAACAAATAATTAGATATGAATTGAGCTATTATAATTATGAATTCATTTTGCCACCTGTGTTATGAATGAAAATGAGCTAACTATGAATGCATATGCATTGAATGAGTTATATAAAGATGTGAATTAATAAGTCATGCATGAATATCATATATTATACATATAAATGACAGCATATAATATTCAAGCAAAAATTAAGAATAAGATAAACATATTCACGAGACATGTAATGCATAAATGAGTAAATAAATAATAAAATAAGGTAAGACTCCCTTAGAATCAACAAGGCAGAACGTCCATGAAGTGATCATGTGTTGAAGAAGTTTGGTCCTTGGCATGATCGCATCACATTGAGATTGTATGAGCTAATTACCTTGCTGCCGTGCATGAGTATGGTCTTGTGAGCTATGAATGCATGACATGAGCTAAGTATATCATCATATACTATATGTGAGATAATGTATATGACTTAGGAGCTGAAATGAATGCAAATGAGCTAACAAATGAATGATTAAGCATGTTGCCATGTCATAAATGTATTGAAACATACTTAGATGAATGCAAAACGAATATGAAATAATAACATGCTTGAAGTTCATTGTGTAGCAATTAATATAAACATGTGGATATGTTATATGCATGAATATCATATAACATGATATTCATAATAAATGATAAATGGAAACATGTAATAATAATATCCCAATAAATGATATGTAATCATAGCATAGATATGAATGATATGGAAAACACAATGAACTAAACATTGGATGGTATGAATGATATGATAATTTACACTAACATGTGAATGCATGATTATGATAGAATATAATGTATAAATGATATAATATAAGATAAGGTAAGAAAGAACTCCCTTAGAATCAGCTTTGAATAACATCCATGGTGTGTTCAAGTCATGGAGAAAGTTGGAGCTAGTTTGGATCATATCATCATCC
The DNA here is from genome assembly GCF_006381635.1 of Hibiscus syriacus. Lineage (NCBI taxonomy): Eukaryota > Viridiplantae > Streptophyta > Magnoliopsida > Malvales > Malvaceae > Hibiscus > Hibiscus syriacus. The sequence continues at coordinate 976,274 of NW_024062407.1, forward strand.
CCTTCTTTTAGGCGATTTATCCTCAAATCGAAGTAGTTTCTCATTGAAGGCGTTCTTGATGTAGGAAGGATTTAATCCTTATGTTTTCCTCCAATAGATGATTCACACGAAATGTTCAACCTATTGGCTTCAAATCTGGTAACTTCACGTCCTTTAATTGGAGGACACAATGTTTGGGAACCATCACATGTCATTTGAACATAAGAGACATATCCCTTCATGAACCAACTTGATCCTTTTTCTTTATTATTTGAATTATCACAATGCTTGGAAAGGACCTCTATATCTTCATTTCCTCCTTTTAATTCACCATGCTTGTTGGTGAAAAGCTTCGTCTCTTGGTTAAAGTCATCACGTCGCTCGGTGAAAATAAGTGTTCTTTGAATGATTCCTTGGTGATGATTTAAATCATCATGTCCTTTCACCTTTGTGCCTCTCAAAATTATTGCCTTGAAGGTTGGTATGATTTCTTCACCATAAGGATAAAACAAGCTGCTGCAAAATAAATCAAAGTTCGTAAATGAAAAACTATTAACAAGGTGAATGGAATAGCAAACCAGTGGATGTTTAATGGGCATTGGTTGCTTGATGATGGAAAACTCCATTGGTTGCTGAAATCTCTTCAATAATTGCAATGTACTCGGATCCTCAATGATACGATCCAAACTAGCTCCAACTTTCTCCATGACTTGAACACACCATGAATGTTCTTAAAATCTGTTTCTAAGGGAGTTCTTCATTACCCTATCTTATACTATATCATTTATACATTATATTCTATCATAAGCATGCATTCACATGTTAGTATAAATTATCATATTATTATTTCCATCCTATGCTTATTTGATCATGTTTTTCATATTATTCAAATATATGCTATGATTACATATCATTTCTTAGGATATTATTATTACATGTTTCCATTTATCATTTATGAATACCATGTTATATGATATTCATGCATACAACATATACCCATATCTTTATGATTGATATACAATGTTATAAGCATGTTAGGATAGTCTTATAATCATATTAAGCATGATTATCATATATACATCAAGGCAGCATCATTATAAATCATTTAATTAGTTCATATGCATTCATATTAGCTCTCAAGCTTCATGCATTATCTTACACTTATTATGAGATGATATATTTATCTCATGACCTTCAATCATAGCTCACATTACCATATTCTTACATGGCAGCAAGGTATTTAGCTCGTCTTAGCTCAATATCATGGACTTACCTTATTTCCTTGCACATATAGGTACAATGGAGTGTGATGAACGTTGAGGTAGATTGGTGGATGATTTGGACGTCCTATGTAGCTCACAAACAGCTCACAAAGGATAAGGAAGCTCATGGAACATTAAGTATAGCTCAATTCAGCTGGAGGAGCTCAAGGCTAGCTAAACTTAGCTAGTTGAACTATTTGGAGCTGAGTTGTCAAAAATGATGTTAATGGTAGATGAACGTGCTGTTATGAAGCTCATAAGGATTCAGTTAGGAAACTTGTTCACAAAATAACCCATGCTTGCTAACTAGCTCCACACTCAAGCTAGCTTGGAGGAGACACATGCACGCCTAAGAAGGGAACACATGACCAGCCATCATCCCATGCAAAGAGCTGCACCACAAGGCTCCCTAGAACACCCATGTGCTTTGCATATGATCAGCCCCCATGTGCCTTACATGTGGTTCATTTAGGCGCCAAGATGAAGAGTCATTTAACCATTCGACCAAGCATCATCTTCTCTCCCATTTGGTGCCAAAGTGAAGGGATACAAGCGTTATTCGGCCAAGGATCATTTCCCTCCATCAAGGGTCGTACCATCATCTCTTTTAGCATTTAAATCATGTCATTTTAGGAAGGTACAAGGGCTGGCCGAACCAACATGTACCTATTCGGCCAAGTCCCTTCAAAAACTATAAATAGGCATTCCTATTTCATTTGTAAAGAGACCATTTTGATTAATATAAGTGATATTATTCTCTTCCTTAAGTCCTGGTGACTTTTATCGACTTATCAAGTATTTTTAATACTTGTGGCGTCAACCCCTTTCTTTTCATCTTGATACTTCTGGTTCCTAGTTCATATAACTAGTGGGTCAAAGTACTTAACACCATCCCTTGAAGAAGCAATATAAAGTCTGGGTCTTTGCTCTCTATAGCATTGGTTCTTCTTTGAGACTCCTTCAAGATACTATCCTCACTTCCATCCCTTTGTTTCATAACCGTAACCCATAGCCATTTCAATCATCTTCTGCTTCCATCTCTTTGTTAAATAGCCCACCTAATCACCCATACGTTTACCACCCTTAACCATCTCTTTTTAAGCCATTCATTTGTGCAGGTTGTTTTGCTTCCTTCTTAGATCCATAATCAATTGTTAAGGCATCAGAAGAGCCTTACATCAAGCGGTAATCAGAGCCTTGGTGGAAGAAAGCAACGTGCAACAACAACAAAAGAAAATACAAAAGAAGTGCAAAGTGAAGTGCAAAGTCAAAGAAAAAGAAAAATCAAAAAGAAAGTGAAGCACTAAAAAAATCCAGCATTCAAAAGAAGAAAAAGCAAAGAAAAGAAAATAAAGAAGTTGAAGCACTCATCAATAATTATCATCACCAAGCAATTCAAGTAAGCCGTTTAAATTGATTGTGGTGATAGAAGGTTGTAAAGTGACTTGTGTAAGTAACCCCTTTTGTTCTTTTCTTTCTATTTCTAAGCCACCCTTTCATTATATTTGTTTTCCCTTCCTACTAACCTTTTTGCAGCCGACGCCAAACAAGTAAAATTTACTTGATATAGTCTTGAGTAAAGTTCTCTAGAACTTGAGACAAGATAATCGATAGGAAAAATGCTGGAGAGTGTGTGAGATCAGAAGAGGACAAGTAAAAGCCATTAAGTCCTAGAGTGCAAACACGAGTGGATTGAGTGACATTCAAGTTTCCTTGGAGTGACTCGTGAGGCTTTGTGAGATTATATTCTGGTAAGGTCCTACACACATTTTGTTTTTTCCTTATTTGCTAACATGTCTCTTCCATCCAATATATTTGTAGTCAAAAGGATTTTGAACATTCAAAGTCAAGATGATGAACAGAGAGAGAACATCTTCCATACTAAATGTCACGTGGGAGATAAAGTTTGTGTGGTGGTCATTAATGGAGGAAGTTGTACAAACGTAGCAAGTATTCACATGGTGGAAAAGTTGGGTCTCAAGACTTCCAAGCATCCTCATCCATATAAAATTCAGTGGCTCAACGATGTCAGTGAAGTAAAGGTAACCAAACAAGTTGTTGTACCTTTCTCAATTGGAAGATACAATGATGAAGTCCTTTGTGACATGGTGCCCATGACTACAAGCCACCTTATACTAGGGTGACCTTGGTAGTATGATAAGAAAGCTACCCATGATGGATTTTCTAACAAATACTCTTTTCCAGCATCAAGGAAAGAAAATCATATTGGCACCCTTGCTTCCCAGTCAAGTTCATGAATGCCAAGTGACCCTTAAGTCACGCATAGAAGAATGAGAGAAAATGAAGGCCATAAAAAGAAGCTTTGAAGAAGAACGTTTTGAGGAGACAAGAACAATTGAAAATGAATCTGTTGGAGTTGAAAAGGATGTTTTGCAAGTAGTGGAGCAAATTGAAAGTGGCAAATTTGAAAAGGATGAGTATAGAGAAGAGAAGCAGAGTGAAGGATAATTTTTACCTAACAATTCTTCTTCTACTATTTCTTTTTCCTTGCAGGATATTCAAAGAGACATATCTTTTCAAGTAGAAAATCCAAGAAACATGTCTTTTGAATAACCAATAGGTGTGACCTTTGGTAATTCACAAGACATGTTCTTTGACGTTCCAACAATTAGGCCACTTGAAGTTCAAAAAGATGTGTCACTTGAAGTGCCACAAGTTGTGATCATTGAGGCTCCAAGTACATTACAACTATTAAAGAGATTAATGGAATTTTTCATCATCAAGCAAGCAACACCCAATAAACATCCTCCATGGTTTGCTATTTCCATTCATATTGTTAATAGTTTTTCATTTACTAATTTTGATTTATTTTGCAGCAACTTGTTTCATCCTTATGGTGAAATACTACCAACCTTAAAGGAAATCATTTGGAGAGGCACAATGGTGAAAGGACATGATGATTTAAATTAGCACCAATGAGTCATTCAAAGAACACTTATCTTCACCAAGCGACGTGATGACTCCAACCAAGAGACAAACCTTTTCACCAACAAGCATGGTGAATTAAAAGGAGGAAATGAAGATATAGAGGTCCTTTCCAAGCATTATGATGATTCAAAGAATAAAGAAAAAGGATCAAGTTGGTTCGTGAAGGGATTTGTCGCTCCTGTTCAAATGACATGTGATGGTTCCTAAACATTGTGTCCTCCCATTAAAGGACGTGAAGTTACAAAATTTGAAGCCAAGAGGTTGAACATATCGTGTGAATCATCTACTGGAGGAAACATAAGTATTCAATCATTCCTACATCAAGAAGGTTTCAATGAGAAACTACTTTGATTTGAGGACAAATCGCCTAAAAGAAGGGGAGGATGATACGATCCAAACTAGCTCCAACTTCTCCATGACTTGAACACACCATGGATGTTCTTCAAAGTTGTTTCTAAGGGAGTTCTTCATTGCCTATCTTATACTATATCATTTATATTCTATCATAAGAATGCATTCACATGTTAGTATAATTTATCATATTATTATTTCCATCATATGCTTATTTGATCATGTTTTTCATATTATTCAAATATATGCTATGATTACATATCATTTCTTAGGATATTATTATTACATGTTTCCATTTATCATTTATGAATACCATGTTATATGATATTCATGCATACAAGATATACCCATATCTTTATGATTGATACACAATGTTATAAGTATGTTAGGATAGTCTTATAATCATATTAAGCATGATTATCATATATACATCAAGGCGCATCATTATAAATCATTTAATTAGTTCATATGCATTCATATTAGCTCTTAAGCTTCATGCATTATCTTACACATATTATGAGATGATATATTTAGCTCATGAACTTCAATCATAGCTGACATTACCATATTCTTACATGGCAGCAAGGTATTTAGCTCGTCTTAGCTCAATATCATGGACTTACCTTATTTCCTTGCACATATAGGTACAATGGAGTGTGATGAACGTTGAGATAGCTTGGTGGATGATTTGGACGTCCTATGCAGCTCTCAAACAGCTCACAAAGGACAAGGCAGCTCATGGAACATTAAGGAAAGCTTAATTCAGCTGGAGGAGCTCAAGGCTAGCTAAACTCAACTAGTTGAACTATTTGGAGTTGAGTTGTCAAAAATGATGTCAATGGTAGCTGAATATAGCTGAACGTGCTGATATGAAGCTCATAAGGATTCGGTTTGGAAACTTGTTCACAAAACAGCCCATGCTTGCTAGCTAGCTCCACACTCAAGCTAGCTTGGAGGAGACACATGCACGCCTAAGAAGGGAACACATGACCAGCCATCATCCCATGCAAAGGGCTGCACCACAAGGCTCCCTAGAACACCCATGTGCTTTGCATATGATCAGCCCCCATGTGCCTTGCATGTGGTTCATTTAGGCGCCAAGATGAAGAGCCATTTAACCATTCAGCCAAGCATCATCTTCTCTCCCATTTGGCACCAAAGTGAAGGGATACAAGTGTTATTCGGCCAAGGATCATTTCCCTCCATCAAGGGCCGAACCATCATCTCTTTTAGCATTTAAATCATGTCATTTTAGGAAGGTACAAGGGCTGGCCGAACCAACATATCTATTCGGCCAAGTCCCTTCAAAAACTATAAATAGGCATTCCTATTTCATTTGTAAAGAGACCATTTTGATTAATATAAGTGAGATTATTCTCCTCCTTAAGTCCTGGTGACTTTTATCGACTTATCAAGTATTTTTAATACTTGTGGCCTCAACCCCTTTCTTTTCATCTTGATACTTATGGTTCCTAGTTCATATAACTAGTGGGTCAAAGTACTTAACACCATCCCTTGAAGAAGCAATATAAAGTCTGGGTCTTTGCTCTCTATAGCATTGGTTCTTCTTTGAGACTTCTTCAAGATACTATCCTCACTTCCATCCCTTTGTTTCATAACCGTAACCCATAGCCATTTCAATCATCTTCCGCTTCCATCTCTCAGTTAAACAGCCCACCTAATCACCCATACGTTTACCACCCTTAACCATCTCTTTTTGAGTCATTCACTTGTGCAGGTTGTTTTGCTTCCTTCCTAGATCCATAATCAATTGTTAAGGCATCAGAAGAGCCTTACATCACTCAATGATCTCAACTCTTGGTACTTCAATTGACATATCTTTTTGAACTTCTAGAGACATAACTGTCGGAACCTTAAAGGACATGTCTTGTGGATCACTAAAAGTCACGTCTATTGATTCTTCAAAAGATATGTTTCTTGAATCTTTAACTTGAAGTGACATGTCTCTTGCATTATCCTGCAAAACAAAAGAAAGAATTCGAGGGAAAGAGTTGTTAGGTGAGTTCTGATTTCCATTCTCCTCTTCTCTACACTCATCAATTCCAAATTTTGTCATATCAATCTGATTTTCTACTTGTTCAACTTGTTGCTCTTGTAATGCTTCTCTTTCAACTTTCTTCATGGCTTTAGTTTTCTCTCATTCCTCTATACGTGACTTAAGGGCCACTTGGCATTCATGGAATTGACTTGGAAGCATAGGTGCCAATATGATTTTCTTTCCTTGATGCTGGAAAGAGTACTTATTAGAGAATCCGTCATGGGTAGCCTTCTTGTCAAACTGCCAAGGACGTCCTAGTATAAGGTGGCTTGCACTCATGAGCACCACGTCACAAAGGACTTCATCATTATATCTTCCAATAGAGAAAGGTACAATAACTTGTTTGGTTACCTTGGCTTCACCCTCATTGTTGAGCCACTGAAGTTTGTATGGATGAGGATGCTTGGAAGTCTTGAGACCCAACTTTTCCACCATATGAGTACTTGCTATGTTTGTACAACTTCCTCCATCAATGATCACCACACAAACTTTATCTCCCACGTGACATCTTGTATGGAAGATATTCTCTCTTTGTTCATCTTCTTGACTTTGAATGTTCAAAGTCCTTTTGACTACAAAGATGTTGGATGGAAGAGACATGTTAGTAAATAAGGAAAAACGAAATTTGTGTAGGACCTTACCAGAATATACTCTCTCAAAGCCTCACGAGTCACTCCAAGGAAACTTGAATGCCACTCAATCCGCTCATGTTTGCACTCTAGGACTTTAATGGCTTTTACTTGTCCTCTTCTGATCTCACACATGCTCTAGCCTTTTTCCTCTCGATTCTCTTATCCCAAGTTCTAGAGGACTTTACTCAAAACCGTATCAAGTAAATTTTACTTGTGCTGCATCGGCTGCAAATAGGTTAGTAGGAATGGAAAAACAAAATATAATGAAAGGGTGGCTTAGAAATAGAAAGAAGAGAATAAAAGGGGTTACTTACTGACGTGATCCTGTCTAGCACCAACTTTCTTCATGACACACTCACATCATTGAAGATTCATCATGCTCAATATAAGGGCGTTATACCTTAATTTATATTATATTTACTCATTTATGCACTATATATTATTATGAGCATACTTTTGCATCTTAAACTATGCTTGAATAATCATATGTTATCATTCACTTGCAATTATATGAATTTCATGCATAACATATGTTTTCACATCTTTACTTAGCTTTATATTATGTTTACATATGCTTTAGATTAATTTATTATGTTTGCATATCATTTAGATATCATGGCAGCATGTATTCATTCATTCATTAACTCATTTCATTTATTCTAGCTCATGTTATGTTTACATTAGCTCACTAGCTTTAAATCCATGTTTCTTAGCTCATTTGCCGGCATGCATCTATTTTCTAGCTCATATATGTTTCTTAAAGCTCATGTACGTCCTATGCCTTTTATCTAGCTTATATACATGTTATCTTAGCTTCTAGATGATCATTCATAGCTCATATCACTCAAACACCTCACGATAGCATGCATTTTACCTTAAATGAGCTCACACATTGCTTACTTGGTTTGTTTGTTAATTCCTATAGGTGAAACACAAAGCAAGGCATATGGTAGCTTGGTTAGCTAAAAGGATAAGCATAGAAGCTCACACTAGCTCTTGAACATTATGACAGCTCATTTCATCACTTAAGGAGCTTCAACTTAGCTGGAGGAGCTAGCATGTAGCTGAACCTAGTTGGAGGAGAGCTTTCAACCAAATTGTTGAAAAGTGGACTAAAGGTAGCTAGAAGTAGCTGGGAGAGTAACTGAGGAGCTGAGAAGACCAAAGCTAACTAGCTTGAGTTCATCAAGCTATAACTCACCTAGTTAGCTACCAAGACACTCACCTAGCTACCTTGAAGCTAATCATCTCTAGGCTGCCCATGGACTTCAAGACATCATCCTATGGTTACAACCTCACCAAAGCCTTGCAAGAAGACCCATGTGCGTTCAAGTAGGCTGCCATGTGCATCATTCAAGCATGTGCACTCCATGTGACATCAAATAGGCGCCAAAACACCAAGGGATGCTTCCTATTCGGTCAAAGACTCCTTCCTCTCCATTTTGGCCCAAATAACTTTCAAATGCATTCAAATCATCCTTAGGTCCGAACCAACACATAACCATTCAGCCAAGAGCATTTATCTTCATTAAAATTATGTATTTTCATTAAAAATCATGTGTTTTCAAAGGGGTTTCAACCTTGGCCAAACCATCATGTGTCTATTCGGCCTAAACCCTTTGAAAAACTATAAATAGGATAGTGCAATTCATTTGTACTCATCTCATCTCTTATATAAAACATACTCTTGTGAGTTATTTCTCTTCAAAGTTCTTTATGAACTTTATCGATTAAACAAGTATAGTTCATATACTTGTGGCGTCATTCCTTCCATTTTGATTCTAAAATTCCTAGATTGATATCTAGTGGGTTGAAGACACTATCACCACCCCTCAAGCAAGTTTGTGAAGACCGGGATTGTGCTTCATAGCATAGTTTCCTCCTTGGCGTGTTTGGGATACAACATCACCACCATTGCCATTTCATCAACAACATCATCCATCTCTTCCATCAATTCCGCAGCCATCTCTATCCTTTCTTTATTTTATTATTCTTATTATTTATTTTCATTACTTATATTATTTCCTTTATTAAGTCCATATTAATCATATTTCTTATTTATTTTGCAGCCAAAACTTATAAATTCAAGGACATCAGTACTTGTCAATCCTAGATCGGGACACAATAAGGCTATCTACTCTTCTCACCAAAGTGTGTAGATTCGCCATACATCACTTACACAAAGTCACTTTACAACCTTCTATCACCACAATCAATTTAAAGGCTTACTTGAATGGCTTGGTGATGAGAATTGTTGATGAGTGCTTCAACTTTTTCTTTCTTTTTCTTTTTTTTCTTGTTGAGTGATTGACTTTTCTTTGCTGATTTTTTATTTTCTTTCACTTGCACTTCTTTTTGGTATTTTTGTTGTTGTTGTTGTTGCACGTTGCTTCTTCCACCAAAGCTCTAATTACCGCTTGATACAGTTCAACCTAGCCTCACTTGGATGGATGGTTCGGCCAAGATTGAAACCCCTTTGAAAATACATGATTTTTTTTATGAAAATACATGATTTAAATGAAGATACATGCTCTTGGCCGAATGGTTATGTGTTAGTTTGGCCCTAAGGAAGATTTGAATGCATTTGGAAGTTATTTGGGTGCCAAAATAAAGAGGAAAGAGTCTTTGGCTGAATAGGAAGCATCCCTTAGTTTTTGGCGCCAATTTAATGTCACATGGAGTGCACATGCTTGAATGATGGACATGGCAGCCTACTTGAGTGCACATGGGTCTTCTTGCAATGTTTTGGTGAGGTTGCAACCATAGGATGATGTCTTGAAGTCCATGGGCAGCCTAGAGATGAACTAGCTTCAAGGTAAGCTAGGTGAGTGTCTTGGTAGCTAACTAGGTGAGCTATAACTTGATGAACTCAAGCTAGTTAGCTTTGGTCTTCTCAGCTCCTCAGCTACTCTCCCAGCTACTTCCAGCTACCTTTAGTCCACTTTTTAGCACTTTGGTCCAAAGCTCTCCTCCAGCTAAGTTCAGCTACATGCTAGTTCCTCTAGCTAAGTTGAGCATTCCTTAGTGTTCCACAAGCTTCCATGATATTTGTGAGCTGTTTCTGAGCTGCATATGACGTCCAAATACTCTACCAAGCTGTCCCAACGTGTGCCATGCTCTAATGTACCTACATGTGCAAATAAAACAAGGTAATTCAATGACATTGAGCTTGTATGATCTAATTACCTTGCTGCTGTACATGATCATGGTCTTGTGAGCCATGAATGCATGACATGAGCTAAGTATATCATCATATACTATATGTGAGATAATGTATATAACTTAGGAGCTGAAATGAATGCAAATGAGCTAACAAATGAATGATTAAGCATGCTGCCATGTCTTGAATGTATTGAAACACACTTAGATGAGTGCAAAACGAATATAAAACAATAACATGCTTGAAGTATCATTGTGTAGAAATTAATATAAACATGTTGATATGTTATATGCATGAATATCATATAACATGATATTCATAATAAATGATAAATGGAAACATGTAATAATAATATCCCAAGAAATGATATGTAATCATAGCATAGATATAAATGATATGGAAAACATGATGAACTAAACATAGGATGGTATGAATGATATGATAATTTACACTAACATGTGAATGCATGTTTATGATAGAATAGAATGTATAAATGATATAATATAAGATAAGGTAAGAAAGAACTCCCTCATAATCAGCTTTGAATAACATCCATGGTGTGTTCAAGTCATGGAGAAAGTTGGAGCTAGTTTGGATCGTATCATATATACTTAGTTTATTTTCTTATGTTATGCATGTAGGCATATTCGGCCAACACTTGGGAGCTATATTGGGGCTAAATGGAGCATGTAATAGTAAGGAAACTCACATAGGGGCGTTTAGGAGAACATAAGGACTCATTGGTGAAAAGTTATCTGGAGGCCCATGAGCTCATAGTTGGATTGAACTGAAGATTTGAGCTACAAGATGACCTCATTTCAGCTAGCGACCTGCACCATCATCATCACCACTTAGGATACTTCAAATATGTCCTAAGTCAAAATTTGTGAAATTGTACATTTTCGCGAATAGTTGCCACCTCAAGAGGTATCTTTTCACAAGAAGCTTCCCTAATATTCACCATGCTACAAGTCACTTATGGACAGCTAACCTCTAACTCATTCACACCCGAAGTAGCTCAAACATGAAGGGTTACCTTTTTCAAAGATTGTAGCCTTCTATGAATGATGCTACCCATGAAGATGTCTTTTCATCTAAGAGCACGTTGGTCAAGAAATTGCAACCATTAGTGGCTTAAATCACCAAGAGACATGATATAGAGCTTCATACCTATTCGCCCACAACACATGCCATGTACATGAGAGCTTTTTGCGCCAACATGAGGAGGCACATCATCATTCAGCCAAAGAGAAGAAAATGGCGTCAAGATGAACAAGCATGCCCATTCGGCCAAGGAAGATGTCTTCCCATCCTTAGCTGAACCATCAAGCCCCTTCATGAAGGGTTAGGTGAACCATCACAAGCCCAAAGGACTCATCCATTCATTTTAAACATTATGTACTTCCATCTAGAGTCATATATTAGCCAAATAGCTATGTAACCATTCGGCCAAGCCCTCTAATTTCCTATAAATAGAGAGGCTTACCATCATTTGTAATGATCTCATCTCATATATTAAAAATTACTCTTGTGAGTTAATTTCTCTTCAATGTTGATGTGATCCGATTCAGCGTAAAAAATGGACTTGAATCTCCAACCTTTCACAATAATCAAAGGGGGATTTTCTTCAACTTAATCTTTCTTTATACCATAGTTATGACAATAGCTTACATACATTATATTTATAGTTATGATGATGATATTATGAATGTATGAAGTTATTATTATGAACCACATATTTATATATTTATATTTTATATTACTTAGATTATAAAAGTTTTCTTTTGTAGGTACATGTTCGGCCACATGATAGGAGCTGATTTAAAGCTAGCATGGGAGTCAATGAGCTAGGAAAACTTCCATAAGATGACTCGGGATATCATGAAGAACAAATGATGAAAAGTTGTCAGTTGACCTCCGAGCTCATAGCTCACTTGAGCTGGACTTTTGAGCTAGCTAGAGACTTCTTTTCAGCTAGAGAGTTGCACCATCATCTTCACCACATAGAGCACTACAAATATGGTCTAGGTCGAATTTTGTGAATTCGTACCTTTTCGCGAAGAGTTTCCAATCCGAGAAGTGCCCTTTCACAAATGTGACCTTTTATAAATAGTTGTTGCCCCATTGATGCCATGTCACCTAGATGCAAGTTTGATGCCAAGTCATGCCTAAGTTGCTGCTCAAATTCACGCCAAGAAGAAGCCACACCATAAGCCCCTATGCCACCCATGTGTGTGCCTCATGAACAGCCCACACATGTGCCATGCATATGGATGAAATGAGCGCCAAAATGAAGAGCTTCTAACCATTTGGCCAAAGCATCATCTTGTTTCAAATTGGCGCCAAGATGAAGAGACAAGGGAACTATTCGGCCAAAGACATCTCCCCTCATCCAAGCATCATTTATTTTCGTTTTAAGACATGTACTTTGCCGAAAATTCATATATCTATTCGGCCAAGCCTTTACAAATCTATAAATAGGATTTGGCATTCATTTGTAAAAAGAACCTTTTTTATAATTAAAATCCTTTTGTGAGATTATTCTCTCTTCAAGTTATTTTTAGAACTATATCGATTAAGCAAGCCTTTCTAAAGCTTGTGGCGTCATTCCTTCACCTTGATACTTCTGGTTCCTAGTTTTTATAACTAGCGGGTCAAAGTCCCTACTACCATCTCTTATAAAACTTATAAGAAACGGGTCTTTGCTCTTTATAGCATTGGTTCCTTCTTAGTTTTATAAGATACAATCTTCCATCACCATTATCACACCTATATCATCACCATAGTCCATCACCATTATCACGCCTATATCATCACCATATTCCATCACCATATCACGACTATATTATCACCAACTTCTAAATTTCCATTTCTTCATCTTTGAATTATCCTTCATCCTCAACAAGGCATTCGTCCATCACCACCATTGGAGGCCGAATCCATCATCACTTGAAGGATCATTCTACAACACTTCCGCAGCCCTTCTTTGATAACTATTCTATCCATTTCAATTCTTTCCATTTCCTTTCTTAATTACTTATTTACTTAACCAATCATTCTTCTTTGTGCAGATTACTTTTCAATTCAAGGTGTAGCATTTGGTGTCTCTCCTAGATCGGGAAATAACAAGGTTGCCATCTTCTCCATTATTGAAGAAGCCTGGTTAGCCTTACATCAAATGTTCTTTGTGAACTTTATCGATTAAGCAAGTATAATTCATATACTTATGGCGTCATACCTTCCATCATGATTCCAAAATTCCTAGATTGATATCTAGTGGGTTGAAGACACTTCTACCACCCCTCAAGCAAGTTTGTGAAGATCGGGATTGTGCTTCTTAGCATTATTTCCTCTTTGGTGTGTTTGAGATACAACTTCACCACCATCTCCATTTCATCATCAACACTATCAACATCATCCATCAAGACCATCAATTCTGCAACCATCTCTACTCTATCTTTATTTCATTTCATTACTTATCTATTTATTTCATTTATTATTCCATCATTAACCATAATTCGTTCTTATCTTTATTGCAGCCCAATCTTATAAATTCAAGGACATCGTACTTGTCAATCCTAGATCGGGACACAATAAGGCTATCTACTCTCTCCATTCAAAGCGTGTAGATCATCCTACATCAGTTCTCATTTGGGTATCAATAAATAACAATGTTGTTAAGTAACTTGAAGGATTTTCTTCATGTTGTCACAAACTTAAGAAGTAATCAATCATTCTGACAAAAATGTCTGAAATATGTGCCTCTTCTGAATGAGGTGATCATCTTCTTCTTATCAGGTTGCTGCTGATTTCATAAGAGAATATTACAAGTTAATTCTCCTGACTTTTGGACTCTCGGACCACTTGCCTTCAAGAATGTGAAATGCTTCATCATTTTGGCATCACTTATTCTTTTTCTACAATAGAGGTAGAATAGGCAACAACTTGCTTCAAGGACCTTCTGCATTTGAGACTGTCCTGTTTGAAAATATTTTTCCTCCTTTTTTATCAAATAATGAAAGATTTTTATAAAATATTGCCCCTTACAGGTTCACAATAGAATCAAATCATAAGCGTGAATTCAAAGAATATCAAGAGAATCAACAACTCTTTAATGTTTGAAAATTATAGCTCTTTGACAAGTATCAAAATTTGGTTTGGTTTCAGGATGGCTTTCCTATTTTCTATGGTTACATCTATATAAGATGTCACTCCTCTCTCGCTCTTTGTGAACGTTGTCACACGCCTCACATTAAGGACTTGGTATTTTAACTGGATACAGACAAAATTATGCAACTAGGATTGCCAATTACTAGACTTTATAGAATACCTCTATTTTAGTTCTCTGGAATCTTTCATTTAGACTCATTTAACCAAAGCAGTGCGAACATATCGGTCTAAAAATGAAATTTCTGAGTGGTTGTGTGAAGTTGATTATAACAGGTGTTTCTTAACTCCCTTAGTCAATCTTTATAACCTCTTTTTTTCTTTCTCTTTTTTTCTTTTTTCTTTCTCTTTTTTTCCCTTTTTCTTTTTTCTATTTGAAACTTATCCTTAAAGCCAGGGCGATTAACCAATTGCTCTAGAGAGACAGCTCAAGCTTTATTGCATATAATGGTATAATAGGTTAGCTGAATTTTATCCATAAAGCCGGTGCGATTAACCAATTGCTTTAGAGGGACAACTCAAGCTTTATTGTATACAACTCAACCTTCTTAAGCTTGTTAAGAATAAACTATTATAATCTATGTGTTTTGGTGCAAGTCAGAAAAAATCTCTTCGTTAGAGTTCAATTCTCAAGCAATTAACTTAAAATAGATTTACCTATTTGTGAAGATTGCGTTCATCATCAAATGTCATCAATAGAAAAGTAGTCTAATTGGTTTTGCAATATAATACACAAACGATGCCCCATGTTGTACGCTCCTATATATAAATACCAAGCCTTTTGTATAATTCCTTTCAATAGGAGAAGGCTATCTCATATTTGTAATAGGATATTGTTTTGGTCTATTTCTTCTAAGGTAAGGTCAAGGGTCTTTGTTTTACTAGTTTTCAATCTTAATATTTTGTCAAAGATTATAACTTTAATCATAAAGAGTTTTTTAATCTTGTTGATATTCAAATAACTGTATGATTGCAAAATTGATTCAATGCTCATAACCTTAAAAGCAACATAAATTTATTTATTGCACAAAAGGTGGAGAAAGGAACAAAAACATGTTCAAACAAGATTATGAAAATAGAAAGTACTACAGTGGTAGATAACAATTTCCACTTGTTTATTTAGCTTGCCCTATCATTCCTCGAATATCCATGCCCCTGATTAATTAAATTTTGAACCTTGCGCTTCAATGCCCCATAATTCTCAGTAGTATGCCCCGAGCTTCCTATGTGGTAGCTACATATGACATTAATATCATACCCTTTAGGAAATGGGGGTACCTCTTGAGGTAGCAAATATTCGCGAAAATGTACGATTTCACAAAATTTGACTTAGGACATATTTGAAGTGTCCTAAGTGGTGATGATGATGGTGTAGCTCTCTAGATGAATTAAAGTTATCTTGTAGCTCAAATCTTCAGCTCAATCTAGCTATGAGTGTCTCTAGATAACTTTTCACCAATTGATCCTTATGCTCTCCTAAACGTTCACATGTAAGTTTACTTGCTGTTGCACTCTCCATTTAGCTCCAAGATAGCTCCCATGATGTGGTCGAATGTAACTACACACATAACATAAAGAATAAGTTAAGTATATGAACTATGTTAATGTGTATAAGATAAATATGTGAACTATAGTGTATAATAATAACTTATGCCTCACATAGTAATGAATAAGTTATTATCATTATAGCTATAGATGTAATATATGTATATGAATATAACTATGTTATAGTATATGAAATAAGCATCAGTATGTATAAAGATAGAAAGTTTCTTCCCTTGAATGGTTGGAACAACAAAATTAAACATGATGCTGAATTGGATCACATCATCCACCCCTTCTTTTAATCGATTTGTCTTAAAATCGAAAGGCTTTCTTTTACTAGCGTCCTTCCATCCAATAGATTCAACAAGTACCTTTATGAAAAGGCTCATGTCCTTTGAATGAATGTTTAGAAAGTACATGATCTGAAAAGAAAGAAAACTTTCATAATTAAAAATGTGATCAAACATAATTAATATTAAAATGTACTCCCTATAGATGAATGTTCAAAGTTCATATCTGTTGAAGACATTTTGTTTTGAACATTTATGTCCTTTAGCATCCCAAAAATCTTGTCCCGTGGTCCTTCAATAGATGTATTCATTGAATCATGAAAGGTTATGACTCTTGGAATGGAGATGTCCTTAGAATTCTCATAAGTCACGCCCTTTGGATGAAGAATTTCCTCCCTTTGCTTTTTATTAGACGCACCTCTTGGCTGTTGAAAGGTCACGTCCCTAATTCTCCCAAATTGACAAATTATGTTGCTTGGAACATGATGTGATCCTGTCTAGCTCCAATTTTCTCCATGACTTGATCACACAATGGATGTTATTCAAAATATGGTTCTAAGGGAGTTCTACCTTACTTTATCTTATATTTACTTATTTATGCACTATATATTTATTATACGCATACATTTTCAGATTACACTATACTTGAGTTATCATAACATGTGCATTCATTCATTATATGGTTTGCATCATTGATTGATATTCAAGCATATAATCTATAGTTGTAATAATAATATTTATTCATTAACATATGATGCATGAGTTATTATTATAACCTATAGTGTACATCCTTACATTATAAGTTATTTAATTTAAATACTTCGCTTATATTATGATTTCTTTTGTAGGTACATAGGCAGCCACATGAAGGGAGCTAACTTAAAGCTATAATTGGAGTCCAATAGCTATGGAAACTTGACTAGGACAACTCTGGGACAGCTCAAGATCATTTTGGGACAAAGTTGCCAGCTGATCCCCGAGCTCATAGTTGACTTGAGCTGGACTTTTGAGCTAGCTAGAGGTATCATTTCAGCTGGAGAGTTGCACCATCATTACCACCACACAGAGCACTACAAATATGGTCTAGGTCAATTTTTGTGGATTCACACCTTTTCGTGAAGAGTTGCCATCCCAAGAGGTGTCTTTTCACAATGAGCTGACCAAAGACTCATCTTCATGTAATTCATCTATGGTCAACTCATATTCAGCTCAAACACATTGAAAGTAGCTCAAATGATAAAAGGTTACCTTCTACACATGTGACCTTTCATGATAAGTTGTTGTCTATTGAAGACCATGACACCTAGATGCACGTTGGAAGCTAAGTCACGCCTAGTTGCTGCCTATATCCATTCCATGGACGTCAAGACATCATCCTATGATTGCAACCTCATCAAGGCATTGCAAGAAGACCCATGTGCATTCAAGTAGTCTGCCATGTACATCATTCAAGTATGTGCACTCCATGTGACATCAAATTTGCGCCAAAACACCAAGGGATGCTTCCTATTCGGCCAAAGACTCTTTCCACTTCATTTTGCCGCCCAAATAACTTCCAAATGCATTCAAATCATCCTTAGGGCCGAACCAACACATAACCATTCGACCAAGAGCATGTATCTTCATTTAAATCATGCATTTTCATAAAAAATCATGTATTTTCAAAGGGGTTTCAACCTTGGCCGAACCATCAAGTGTTTATTCGGACTAAACCCTTTGAAAACTATAAATATGCTAGTCTATTTACATTGTAAGACAACCCTTTAATAATATAAAATCCTTGTGAGATTATTCTCTCTTCAAGATTTTTTAGAACTATATCGATTAAGCAAGCTTTTCTAATTTTTTTGGCGTCAATCCCTTCCTTGATACTTCTGGTTCCTAGTTCATATAACTAGTGGGTTAAAGTCCTTGCTACCATCACTTATAAGACTTATAAGAAACGGGTCTTTGTTCTTTATAACATTTGTTCCTTCTTAGTTTTATAAGATATTGTTCCCATCACCATCTTTCCATCACCATTCACGCCCATATCATCATCCTTCCATTACCATCTCTTCATCATTAAACCATCCTTCAATTATCAACAAGGAAAACGTCCAACAACATCATTGGTGGCCGAATTCTCTTACATTTGAAGGATAATTCAACATCACTTCCGCAGCCCATCTTTGATAACATTTCTTTTCATTTCAATTCTTTCCATTTCTATTTCCTTTTCTTAATTATCCATTTAATTAACCAATTCTTCTTATTTCACGCAGGTTACTTTCAATTCAACGTGTAGCATTTGGTGTCTCTCCTAGATCGGGAAACAACAAGGCTTCTGACTTCTCCATCATTGAAGAAGCCAAAATAGCCTAACATCAGAACATCCTGCAATTCAAAGAAAATTTCTTTGTTGGAATAGGCATTTGCAATGTGTCCTTTGATGATGGATCTTGTTTCTTGTATCACTCTTTGATCCGACATATCATGTTCTTTAAAAAGAGTATGTAGCTCTTCATCTCCACTCTTTGAATCATCATAATGGTTTGTGGAGAGTTTTAACCTTTGAAACTTCTTGAAATTCTTGAGTTCAATGCACCAATCAATCTTATAACGACAAAGGATCTTGTCATTAACATTTGGTAGGATAATACCATGTACATAACTCAAATTCCTATAAAATAGATCAAAGTTAAAATATAAGAAATTATTAACAAGATGAATGGAAACATAAAACCAAGGTGGATGTTTAATAGGAGTTGGTTGTTGAATTCTTTTCAAGATTCGTAATGCACTTGGAATATCAATGATCACAACTCTTGGCACTTTAAGTGTGCTTCTTTTGGAACTTTAAATGGTATAACCTTTGAAACATTAAGAGGTACGCCTATTGGTTCTTCAAAGGTCACATCCTTTATATCTCCAATAGTCATGATTCTTGAATCATCTACTTGAAAATACGTCTCTTGAATTCCCCTTTAAATTAAAAGGAAAAGTAGAAGAAAAAGTAAGGTTAGTTAAAATATGTTCTTTATTCTCCTCTTTATCTCTAAATTCATCCTTTTCAACTCCAACGTCTCATTCATCCACTCTCTTTTGTTCAACTTCAAAAAGCTTTTCTTTATTTGAATTTTACTTCAAACGTTAAAGTTTTTCTTCATTTGATTTTTTTTCCAAATGTTCTCCTTCAATTGCATTGTCTTTAAGTTGTTCTTTCATTGCTTTAATGCTTCTTTTCAATTGAGTTTGATCTTCCTTCACTCAGCTATGACATAATGGAGTCAAGATGACTTTCCTCTCATTGGGGAATAATGAATATCGATTTTCAAAGCCATCATAAAAAGATCGTTTGTCAAATTGCCATGGCCTCCCCAAAAGTAAATGACTCGTATTCATAGGTACAACATCACATAGGATTTCTTCTTTGTACCTTCCAAATGAGAATAGCACAAGTACTTGTTCAGTGACCATCAACTCTTCCTCGTCATTCAACCATTGTAAGTCATATGGGCTGGAATGTTTAATTGTCGTAAGCCCCAATTTGTACACCATGTATTTGCTTGTAATTTTTGTACAACTCCCTCCGTCAATAGGTACAAGACACACTTTACCATTTACATGGCAACGAGTGTTAAATGTATTTGTTCTCTGTTGTTCATCCTCCAAGGTTTGCAAAGATGAAAAAATCACAAGACATTGTTAGTAAAATTAAAGAAAATTAAAACCTTACAAGCACGCTCACAAAGCCTCACAAGCTTTACTCCAAAGAAAAAAAATAAGATCACTCCACTCAACACTCGTGTTTACTCTCGAGAATATGATTTGGCTTTTAATAATTCCCCTTCTGATCTCATTCACTCAATATGTGATACATGCATCACAAGGCTCACATCAAAGGAAGAAGTAATAACTCTTCCAAATGATCCACTCGTCCAAGCCTTGGAAAAGAAGACCAGAACAGTAGCAGACTTATGACGATTTTTTGGAATGCGATTATGATCTTATTTGATACAACCATCTATCTCTTATCTTTCTAACTGTTCTTTAATCGAAGCAATCTGATATCAGAAACTGAAGATATGATCATTTTACTAAAGGTAGTGCATGCAGGAAATCCTATACGGGATTTTGTAAATATTACGAATTTTCAATATTTATATTGATTATTTGTGATATAATTTATTATAGGATGATGAATTATTTTTTAGGATAAGATTTATTATTTTATTAGGAAATAAGGTTGGGTTAAAACAATAGTTTTAGTTATTATTAGTTTATTAGGAATTAGAGTTAAGACATGATTAGTTTATTATTATTTTATTCTTTAGTTATTTAGGACCTTTAGAACTCAGCCCCTATATAAAGGAGGCTTCATTCAACTTTGTAATCAAGATTTCTTTGATTAATAATACAACGAGAGTTCGTTTTTACAAGTGCTGATTGCGTTGTGCCTTCTAAGCTTCTTCTCCTGGAGTTCTTTCAAGTTCTTGTGAGGGAGATTAATCTTGACACTCCAATTTTCCTTTTCATTGCAACTAGGAGGGTTGGTTAGAGCCATATTATCATATTTGCCTTTTCATTGCGACTAGGAGGGCTCGATAGGACATTATCCATCGATTTTCCACATATCCATCCACACCATAAATAATCTTTATCGTTCCCTTTCATAAGGGATATCTTTTGATTTCTTGCACCAAAAAGAAACCCTAAAGAACCCTAGCTATTACCTCCACCTTCCCCATTCATCCCTTATTGTTCTTCATCGAGTCTAGATCTTTTCTAGGTTTGATTCTTCAACAAGAGCAACGTTCATCAATCCGCCACCGCTTCCCTATCAATTGGTATCAGATTTGGGCTGATCTTGGAAAGAAGCAAGCAATCTTGCTTGTTCTTGCACACAAAACCGTCAAGGTTCTTTTTATTTAATTTTAATTTAGATTCAAATCCTTCTTGTTAGTTTGATATTTTTTTCAAAAAAATCATAAAAAAAGCAAAAAAGCCAAAAAAGCCAAAATTTCAAAAACAAATTCAAAAGGTATTTAGGGCTGATTTTCTCCTGATATCATATTCATCCTAATATAAATCTCCATTCCGAAATTGACCCAAATCGGAGTTCATTAGAGCCTTCAAATACATTCTTCAAGTTTCGTCGGCATATTCGGTCTAGGATCTTGTCGAATTTCTTGAAAATTCTAAAGGAAGAATTTCGTGGTGAAAATTTCCAGATTGCAACTTCATATATTGAATATCATTTCACATAAAAAACCAAAATTTTTGGAGATCAAGAACACCTTCAAACAAAGCGATCACGAAAAATAGATTGTTTGAGGACTCACCGTTCAACAGAGTCTACTGGATACTACTGAAGGTATTTGGTTCTAAAAGTTTACAGGTGGTTTCTTGACGCATTGAAAGACATTCAAGAATTTTTCCAAAATTATTGGACACCGGTAACCTCCTCAAAAACATTGCTCAAGTTGATCCAGCGTTTTCTAGGTTTTCTGGTTTGGTTCTTTTTTTTTTCTTTGACTCTTAGTGCATTAGGTTCTTTTGCTTTTCCTTTTTATTATTCTTTTGTATTATCTAACACATTATCTTTCTTGTGTTAGTAGGATGAAAGAGTTTGCATACTTCTTCCACCCTTGCATTCTCGTCCTCTTGGAGTCTAACCCTTGTTTGGCCTCTTAGAACTTTTAGGTTTTCTTATCGCCTTTGCTAGTAATCAAACTCCGATACGAACTGTGGAAGACTACTTGGTAAAGTGAGTTTTAAAGAGTACAAGATTGGCTTACTTGCCTCTCGTTGTGTTACTTTCTTGGAGTAACTTATGAGGTTTCTTGTTTTGTTGAATTTTCTTTATTTTATTTTTATTTTACTTTAAAATTTTCTTTTGAGTGTTATGATTTCAAGATGGGCGGCATTAAAAACAAGACACTTACGACTATCTTAGCCGCACATGCCCGACTCACGACTCAAGTTGAAATATTTGATGAAATCAAATTTTAAAGGAGGAATTTTGTGGTGAAAATTTCCAGATTGCAACTTCATATATTGAATATCATTTCACACAAAAAATCAAAATTTTTGGAGATCAAGAACACCTTCAAACAAAGCGATCATGAAAAACAGATTGTTTGAGGACTCACCGTTCAACAGAGTCTACTAGATACTACTGAAGGTATTGTGGTGAAAAACACATGCCCATTCTGAAATCATAACACTCAAAAGAAAATTTTAAAGTAAAATAAAAATAAAAGAAAGAAAATTCAACAAAGCAAGAAACCTCACAAGTCACTCCAAGAAAGTAACACAACGAGAGGCAAGTAAGCCGATCTTGTACTCTTTAAAACTCACTTTACCAAGTAGTCTTTCACAGTTCATATCGGAGTTTGATTACTAGCAAATGCGATAAGAAAAACCTAAAAGCTCTAAGAGGCCAAACAAAGGTTAGACTCCAAGAGAACGAGAATGCAAAGAAGGAAGAAGTATGCAAACTCTTTAGTCCTACTAACGCAAAGAATATAATGTGTTAGATAATGCAAATGAACAATAACAAGGAAAAACAAAAGAACCTAAAGCACTAAGAGTCAAAGAAAAAGGGACCAAACCAGAAAACCTAGAAAACGCTGGATCAACTTGAGAAACGTTTTTGAGGGGGTTACCGGTGTCCAAAAATTCTGAAATATTTCTTGAATGTCTTTCGATGCGTCAAGAAACCACCTGTAAAATTTCAGAACCAAATACCTTCAGTAGTATCCAGTAGACTCTGTTGAACGGTAAGTCCTCAAACAATCTGTTTTTCTTGATCACTTTTTTTCGAAGTTGTTATTGATCTCAAAAAATTCTAATATTTTGTGTAAATTATCTCCAATATATGAAGTTTCAATCTGGAAATTTTCACCACGAAATTCCTCCTTTAAAATTTTCAAGAAATTCGACAAGATTCTAAACCGAATCTGCCGATGAAACTTGAATGATGTATTTGAAGGCTCCAATGAAATCCGATTGGGGTGAAATTTGGACTGGAGATTACTCTTAGAATGAATATAATATATGGATAAAATAAGCCCTAAATACCTTCGTTTGCAATTTTTTGAAATTTTGGCTTTTTTGGCTTTTTTTTTTTTGTTTTTTTTTTTTTGCCTTTTTTTGTTTTTTTGAAAAAAAATAGCAAACTAACAAGAAGGATTTAAATCTAAATTAAAATTAAATAAAAAGAACCTGAAACACTGAATCGTTTGTGAACTAGCTCCGTTGGGGTACCTTGACGGTTTTGTGTGCAAGAACAAGCAAGATTGCTTGTTTCTCTCCAAGAATCGGCCCAACTCTGATACCAATTGATAGGGAAGCGGTGGCGGATTGATGAACGTTGTTCTTGTTAAAGAATCAAACCTAGAAAGCTCTAGACTCGATGAAGAACAAAGGTGATGAATATGGGAAGGTGGCGGCAGTCACTAGGATTGTTTAGGGTTTCTTTTATGTGCTGGAATCAAGACAACACGATTAGAATAAAATAAACAAAAGATAAATAAATGAAAGATGAAATAAGATAATAAAGAAATCAAAAGATCTCCCTTATGAAGGTGAACGGTAAAGATGATTGATGGTGCGGATGGATTTGTGGAAAAATGGATGGATAAGTGTCCTATCGAGCCCTCCTAGTCGCAATGAAAAGGCAAACACGATAAATGGCTCTAACCAACCCTCCTAGTCATGATGAAAAGGCAAATTGGATTGTGAAGATTAATCTCCCTCACAAGAACTTGAAATAACTCCAAGAGAAGAAGCTTCGAAGGCACAAGGCAATCAACACTTGCAAAAACAAACTCTCGTTGTATTATTGATCAAAGAAATCTGAATTACAAAGTTGAATGAAGCCTCCTTTATATAGGGACTGAGTTCTAAAGGTCCTAGATAACTAATGAATAAAATAATAATAAACTAAACATGTTTTAACTCTAATTCCTAATAAAATAATAATAAACTAAAGATAATATTGAAAATTCGTAATATTTACAAAATCCCGTATTAATCCCGTATAGGATTTTCTGCATGCACTGTCTTCAGTAAAATGGCTATATCTTGAGTTCCCGATATCGGATAGATGCGATTCAAGAACCGTTGGAAAAATAATGAAAAGAAGGTTGTATCTCCAGAAGACATGTCGACCAAATAAGATCAGGATCCAATTCAAAAAGTCGTCGAAAGTCTGCTGCTGTTCTGATCTTCTTTTCCAAAGCTTGGACGAGTGGATCATTTGGAAGAGTTATTACTTCTTCCTTTGATGTGAACCTTGTGATGCATGTATCACGCATTGAAAGATATTCAAGAATTTTTCCAAAATTATTGTACACCGATAACCCCCTCAAAAATGTTGCTCAAGTTGATCCAGTGTTTTCTAGGTTTTCTGGTTTGGTTCTTTTTTTTTCTTTGACTCTTAGTGCATTAGGTTCTTTTGTTTTTCCTTTTTATTGTTCTTTTGCATTATCTAACACATTAACTTTCTTGTGTTAGTAGGATTAAAGAGTTTGCATACTTCTTCCTCCCTTGCATTCCCGTTCTCTTGGACTCTAACCCTTGTTTGGCCTCTTAGAACTTTTAGGTTTTCTTATTGCCTATTCTAGTAATCAAACTCCGATACGAACTGTGGAAGACTAATTGGTAAAGTGAGTTTTAAAGAGTACAAGATTGGCTTACTTGCCTCTCGTTGTGTTACTTTCTTGGAGTGACTTATGAGGTTTTTTTGTTTTGTTGAATTTTCTTTCTTTTATTTTTATTTTACTTTAAAATTTTCTTTTGAGTGTTATGATTTCAGGATGGGCGACAATTAAAATAAGACACTTACGACTATCTTAGCCGCAGTTGCCCGACTCACGACTCAAGTTGAAAGATTTGATGAAATCAAATCTAAAGGAGGAATTTCGTGTTGAAAATTTCCAGATTGCAACTTCATATATTGAATATCATTTCACACAAAAAATCAAAATTTTTGGAGATCAAGAACACCTTCAAACAAAGCGATCATGAAAAATAGATTGTTTGAGGACTCACCGTTCAACAGAGTCTACTAGATACTACTGAAGGTATTTGGTTCTGAAATTTTACAGATGGTTTCTTGACGCATTGAAAGACATTCAAGAATTTTTCCAAAATTATTGTACACCGATAACCCCCTCAAAAATGTTGCTCAAGTTGATCCAGTGTTTTCTAGGTTTTCTGGTTTGGTTCTTTTTTTTTCTTTGACTCATAGTGCATTAGGTTCTTTTGTTTTTCCTTTTTATTGTTCTTTTGCATTATCTAACACATTATCTTTCTTATGTTAGTAGGATTAAAGAGTTTGCATACTTCTTCCTCCCTTGCATTCCCGTTCTCTTGGACTCTAACCCTTGTTTGGCCTCTTAGAACTTTTAGGTTTTCTTATCGCCTATTCTAGTAATCAAACTCCGATACGAACTGTGGAAGACTACTTGCTAAAGTGAGTTTTAAAGAGTACAAGATTAGTTTACTTGCCTCTCGTTGTGTTACTTTCTTGGAGTGACTTATGAGGTTTTTTTGTTTTGTTGAATTTTCTTTCTTTTATTTTTATTTTACTTTAAAATTTTCTTTGGAGTGTTATGATTTCAGGATGGGCGACAATTAAAACAAGACACTTACGACTATCTTAGCCGCACTTGCCCGACTCACGACTCAAGTTGAAAGATTTGATGAAATCAAATTTAAAGGAGGAATTTCGTGTTGAAAATTTCCAGATTGCAACTTCATATGTTGAATATCATTTCACACAAACAATCAAAATTTTTAGAGATCAAGAACACCTTCAAACAAAGCGATCATGAAACACAGATTGTTTGAGGACTCACCGTTCAACAGAGTCTACTAGATACTACTGAAGGTATTTGGTTCTGAAATTTTACAGATGGTTTCTTGACGCATTGAAAGACATTCAAGAATTTTTCCAAAATTATTGTACACCGATAACCCCCTCAAAAATGTTGCTCAAGTTGATCCAGTGTTTTCTAGGTTTTCTGGTTTGGTTCTTTTTTTTTTCTTTGACTCTTAGTGCATTAGGTTCTTTTGTTTTTCCTTTTTATTGTTCTTTTGCATTATCTAACACATTATATTTCTTGTGTTAGTAGGATTAAAGAGTTTGCATACTTCTTCCTCCCTTGCATTCCTGTTCTCTTGGACTCTAACCCTTGTTTGGCCTCTTAGAACTTTTAGGTTTTCTTATCGCCTATTCTAGTAATCAAACTCCGATACGAAGACTACTTGGTAAAGTGAGTTTTAAAGAGTACAAGATTGGCTTACTTGTCTCTCGTTGTGTTACTTTCTTGGAGTGACTTATGAGGTTTTTTGTTTTGTTGAATTTTCTTTCTTTTATTTTTATTTTACTTTAAAATTTTCTTTTGAGTGTTATGATTTCAGGATGGGCGACAATTAAAACAAGACACTTACGACTATCTTAGCCGCACTTGCCCGACTCACGACTCAAGTTGAAAGATTTGATGAAATCAAATCTAAAGGAGGAATTTCGTGTTGAAAATTTCTAGTTTGCAACTTCATATATTGAATATCGTTTCACACAAAAAATCAAAATTTTTGGAGCTCAAGAACACCTTCAAACAAAGCGATCACAAAAAATAGATTATTTGAGGACTCACCGTTCAACAGAGTCTACTGGATACTACTAAAGGTATTTGGTTTTGAAATTTTACAAGTGGTTTCTTGACGCATTGAAAGACATTCAAGAATTTTTCCAAAATTATTGGACATCGGTAACCCCCTCAAAAACGTTGCTCAAGTTGATCCAGTGTTTTCTTGGTTTTCTGGTTTGGTTCTTTTTTTCTTTGACTCTTAGTGTATTAGGTTCTTTTGTTTTTCCTTTTTATTGCTCTTTTGCATTATCTAACACATTATATTTCTTGTGTTAGTAGGATTAAAGAGTTCGCATATTTCTTCCTCCCTTGCATTCTCGTTCTCTTGGAGTCTAACCCTTGTTTGGCCTCTTAGAACTTTTAGGTTTTCTAATCGCCTTTGCTAGTAATCAAACTCCGATACGAACTGTGGAATACTACTTAGCAAAGTATGTTTTAAAGAGTACAAGATTAGCTTACTTGCCTCTCGTTGTGTTACTTTCTTGGAGTGACTTATGAGGTTTCTTGTTTTGTTGAGTTTTCTTTCTTTTATTTTTATTTTACTTTAAAATTTTCTTTTGAGTTTTATGATTTCAGGATGGGCGATAATAAAAACAAGACACTTACGACTATCTTAGCCGCACTTGCCCGACTCATGACTCAAGTTGAAAGATTTGATGAAATCGTGAGAGAACGACAAGAACCACAACTGGATCTACCAAACTAGAATCCAAAACCAAACAATGCTGAACTTTTGGTACCCAGGCGAGAACAACCACTTTTCCAAGCACCCGAACTCTTTACAAAACCAAAGTTCACGATCCCATATTTCAAAGGAGACAATGATCCAGACAGGTACATCGAATGGGAAGGAAAAGTTTATCTCATGTTCACATACCATGACTGCCCCCAAGCTAAACAAGTTCACCTCATCACCATGCAATTCGAAGGATATGCTCAAACTTGGTGGATGCAAACAAGGAAAAAGATCCAGAACTTCCAAATTCCAACAATCACTTCTTGGACTGACCTCAAACAAACCATGAGGAAGAGATTCCTACTGACACATTATACATGAGAAGTTAAACTACGACTACACCAACTTCGACAAGGTAGAAGTTCAGTTGAAGAGTACTATAAGGAGATACAGTCCTTACTCAATAGGGCTAACATAACTGAAAAAGAAGAGGTCACCGTGTCAAGATTCGTCGTCGCCTTAAACTCAAACATCACTGATCTTCTTGATTTACAAGGGTACGAAAACCTTGAAGATACACTATAGAAAGCAATGACAATCGAAGCACAAATCCAAAGGAGATATCGATTCAGTGAACATTACCAAGGTACTTCATCCTCTTACCAAGGTAATCCTTCAAACCCTTCCACATCTTCTACTCCATCTTCTCTAAAAAAGCCAAGAGATGACAAACCTGACAAGGAGAAAGAACGACCAGCAAAGAATGACACACTTCCAGTCCCTAAACATCAAATGATAATTTTTGAGGAGGTAGGGAAAGCAAAAAAAGAAAAAGTTGAGAAAGAGGCAAAAGCAAAAGAGGTCACTAGTTACAAAAGCCAAAAGAATAATGACCCATGGGAGGTGAGTGAACCTATATGTGAGAAGAAAAGAGTGACTCAAAATGTATGTGTGAACACAAAAGAATTGAGAGAGAACCTTCTTTACAAACAACCTTGCATCCTTGTTTGCTTTAGGGAATCTATTGTTTCGATTTCTAACATTAACAAGGATTTGCCTAGTGTGTTTTCATATCTTTTACAGGATTTTCGAGAAGTGTTAGGTGATCTACCTAACGAGCTACCACTAAAAAGAGGAAAATAACCAAACCAATCTAATTTAAGGTTCCATCATACCTCGTCAAACATATAATCTCGAAGAAACCAAAGAGTTGGATTTGTTACAAAAAGGCTACATCCAGGAAAGCCTTAGTCGTGACGCCATCTTAATGATGAAACATGACTTGAACAACTCCACATGCTTTATAGTTCGTGCACAGGGAATCCATGTAAATGATGAGAACATAAAAGCAACATGAGATTGGCCCACACCATCTTCTATCGCCAAGAGTTGTCGAATAGTGCTAGGTGACCCTCCTGAAAGGTTACCACCTAAAAGCCTTAATCACTATGTCATATCAATGAAGAGTCACGATTTATAGGAGTCCAAAGATTCAAGGACGAATCCTTTTGAGGAGTGGGGGAATGATACATGCACCAGAGTCCATAATAAATGCTTCTTTGGACTAATGTTTCTACTCGAACCTATTAGAAGAACAAATTCTCGAAGATTCAAAGCATATCTATTCGGTAAGCATAATGTGAATGAATCATTAAACAATTCTAATATTGCTCCCTTTAATGTTTCAGATTCAAGGTCGAATCTTTTTGAAGAAAGGGAGGATGATACATGCATCACAAGGCTCACATCAAAGGAAGAAGTAATAACTCTTCCAAATGATCCACTCATCAAGCCTTGAATCGAAGCAATCTGATATCGGAAACTCAAGATATGGTATTTTACTGAAGGTGGTGCATGCAGGAAATCCTATACGGGATTTTGTAAATATAACGAATTTTCAATATTTATATTGATTATTTGTGATATAATTTAATATAGGATGATGAATTATTTTTTAGGATAAGATTTATTATTTTATTAGGAATTAAGGTTGGGTTAAAACAATAGTTTTTAGTTATTACTAGTTTATTAGAAATTAGAGTTAAGACATGATTAGTTTATTATTATTTTATTCTTTAGTTATTTAGGACCTTTAGAACTCAGCCCCTATATAAAGGAGCCTTCATTCAACTTTGTAATCAAGATTTCTTTGATTAATAATACAACGAGAGTTCGTTTTTGCAAGTGCTGATTGCCTTGTACCTTCGAAGCTTCTTCTCCTGGAGTTCTTTCAAGTTCATGTAAGGGAGATTAATCTTCACACTCCAATTTGCCTTTTCATTATGACTAGGAGGGCTCGATAGGAAATTATCCATCGATTTTCCACATATCCATCCACGCCATCAATCATCTTTATCGTTCACTTTCATAAGGGACATCTTTTAATTTCTTGCACCAAAAAGAAACCCTAAAGAACCCTAGCTATTACCGCCACCTTCCCCATTCATCCCTTATTGTTCTTCATCGAGTCTAGATCTTTTCTAGGTTTGATTCTTCAACAAGAGCAACGTTCATCAATCCGCCACCGCTTCCCTATCAATATGCCTTTTTCCACTATATCTCTCTTGTTAGGTCCTTTGAAGAACTAACTCAAGATTAGACAAGTTATTTATCTTATTGTGTGTGTCGACTACAAAATAGGTTAGGGTAGAAATGAAAAGAAGAAATGGAAAGGTAGAAGAAAGGATTCAAGATAATGAAAAGAAGGAAAATGTTGAAGACAAGGAAAAGGAAAGTATAGAAAAAGGAAGAGGAGACTTACAACCCAAGAAACAACACTTACTGTACCCTTTCACAAGAAACAATAAGGTTATCTTCTCTAGTGTAGATATGTCTCCTTGATGTATTTGCAATGGTAGAGCACTTTTCCTTGGCTTTGCTTTTCTTTTTGAATTTTTTTTTTTATTTTCTTTTTGTCTTTGAACTACTTTGTTTGTCGTAGGATTTTGATTTCCTTTTTGAACTTCCATTCTTCTTTTTTACTTTTGTTGTTGCATGTCAATGACACTTTTGTTTTCAATCCAACTATGCTTTGAATACCGCTTGATGTAGGCTGAATCTACACTCTTCAATTGAAGTGAATAGATAGCCTTATTGTTGTTCCGATCTAGAAATGACAAGTATTTATGTCATTGACTTATAAGTGTGGCTGGAACAAAAATAAGAAAGAAATGGGATTAGTAATGGAATAAGAAATGGATAAATAATATAAGTAATAGAATGGAATAAATGAAAAGAGTTGGCTACGAAATTATGAAGATGTTGATGGCCTTGATGAAAGATGGTTGATATTGTTGATGATGAATGGTAGATGATGGTGATGTATCTCAAACGCGCCAAATAAGAAACTATGCTAAAAAGGACAATCCTAATCTTCACAAACTTGCTTGAGGGGTGGTGATAGTGTCTTCAACCCCCCACTAGATATAAAATCTAGGAATTTAGGAATCAAGGTGAAGGAATGATGCCACAACTATAAGAAATATACTTGCTTTATCGATAAAGTTCTCAAAGAACTTTGAAGAGATATTTAACTCATAAAGGTTTGTTTATAATATGGAATGAGATACGTACAAATAATGGCAAGCCTCTCAATTTATAGGAAATGATAGGGCTTGGCCAAATGGTCACATAATGTTTTGGCTAGATACATGTCTTTAATGAAAGTACATAATGCTTTAGATAAAAGGATGGGTCCCTTGGCTTGGTGATGGTTCGACTAACTCTTCAAAGGAGACATGTTGGTTCGGCTAGGATGAAGGTATACCTCTGATGTAAGGCATTTGTACCTTAACAAATTGATTGTGGATCTAGGAAGGAAGCAAACAACCTACACAAGTGAATGGCTCAAAAAGAGAGGGTTGGTGGTAGACGTATGGTGAATAGGTGGGTTGTTTAAAATGAGAGATGGAAGCGGAAGATGATTGATATGGTTATGGCTGATGAAACAAAGGGATGGTTGTAAGGATAGTATCTCAAAGAAGACTCAAAGAAGAACCACTGCTATAGAGAGCAAATACCCAGACTTTATATAGCTTCTTCAAGGGGTAGTATTAAGTACTTTGACCCACTAGTTATATGAACTAGGAACTAGAAGTATCAAGGTGAAAAGAAAGGGGTTGACGCCATAAGTATAAAATACTTGATAAGTCGATAAAAGTTACCAGGACTTAAGGAAGAGAATAATCTCACTTATATTAATCAAAAAGGTCTGAATACAAATGATATATGCTTTCCTATTTATAGGAAATGGAGAGGCATGGCCGAATGGTTACAAGGGGATTCGGTCAACCTTCTGCCTTCCTATAGAGACATAATTAATTATAAAATAGAGATGATGTTTCAATTTAAATGGAGGGTGATAACCTTTAGCCGAATAACTCTAGTGTCCCTTCATGTTGGCGCCAAATTGGATGGGAGATAATGCTTGGCCGAATAGGGAGAGAGTTCTTCATCTTGACGCCTAAATGAGACCACATGCAAGGCACATAGGGGATGGTCATGTGCATGGAATGATGGCTGGTCATGTGCTCCATCTTGGGCGTGCATTTGTCTCCTTCCAAGCTAGCTTGAGTGTGGAGCTAGTTAGCAAGCATGGGCTGTTTGTGAACAATCTTCCTAGTTGAGTCCTTGTGAGCTCTATAACAACATGTTCAGCTACATTCAGCTACCTTTGACATCACTTTTCGCAACTCAGCTCCAAATAGTCCAACTAGCTGAGTTTAGCTAGCCTTAAGCTCCTCCAGCTGAATCGAGCTTTTCTTAGTGTTCCATGAGCTACCTTGTACTTTGTAAGCTATTTGTGAGCTGCTTATGTCATCCAAATCATCCACCAAGCTACCTCATCGTGCATCACACTCCAATGTACCTATATGTGCAAGGAAACAAGGTAAGTTTATGGCATTGAGTTGTTATGAGCTAAATACCTTGCTGCCATGTAAGAATATGGTAATGTGAGCTATGATTGAAGGTCATGAGCAAAATATATCATCTCATAATATGTGTAAGATAATGCATGAAGCTTAAGAGCTAATGTGAATGCATATGAACTAATAAAATGAATTATAATGACGCTGCCTTGATGTATATAAGGTAATCATGTTTAATATGATTATAAGACTATCCTAATATGCTTAAATATTAATGTGCATGCCGTGTTCATACTAAGTCATTCTTTAACTATTAAAACATTATATAACATAACATAGGAGGGTGTTAAGTTATCAAATGAATCAAAAGCTTCAAGACACTTAGTTAGGAGAACTTCCTTGAATTGTTTGGCCCTTGATCGAGTAATGGGACCTTGTGGCATGACTTCCGGACCTGGGGTAGGTTTGACCATATCATTCCCCCTTCTTTTAAGCGATTTGTCCCCAAATCCTATCCATCTTCAAAAGGTGATAAATCAGTGACGTTGAATGAAGCACTGACGCCACCAAACTCACTGGACCCAATCTCCCACGTCAAAAGTTACATTTTTCCTTCCTTTGTTTGCTTGTTGTTCATATTGCCTCATTCTTCTTTCAATATTGTCCTTGACTTGTTGATGGAGACTTTTAAAAAATTCTGCTTTGTTCTTTCCATCTTTGTTCACTGTTTGATCACAAGTTTAAGGAAGTAAGTCCAAAAGAGTTAAAGGATTGAAACCATACACTACCCCAAATGGAGAATATTTGGTTGCCGAGTGAATGGTTCGGTTGTATGCAAACTCCACTTGTGGTAAGCATTCTTCCCAAGTTTTGATGTTCTTCTTGATGATGGCTCTTAGTAGTGTTGATAAAACTCTATTAGCTACTTCCGTTTGTCCATCTGTTTGAGGATGGCATGTAGTAGAGAATAGTAGTTTCGTGCCAATTTTACTCCACAAAGTTCTCCAAAAATGGCTTAAGAATTTAACATCTCTGTCTGACACAATGGTTCGAGGAAGTCCATGTAACCTTACCACTTCTCGGAAGAATAAGTTAGCAACATGAATAGCATCATCGGTCTTGTGACATGGTATAAAATGAGCCATTTTGGAAAAATGATCAACCACCATAAATATTGAATCCTTTCCACTCTTTGTTTTCGGTAATCCCAAAACAAAGTCCATTGAAGATATCTATCCATGGCATGGTTAGTATCGACAAGGGCATGTATAATCCATGAGGTATGACTCTTGATTTTTCCTTTTTACATACTAAACACCTTTCACATACCTTTTCAACATACCTTTTCATCTTTGGCCAAAAGATGTGTTCCTTCAAAACGCTAAGTGTCTTTTCAACACCAAAGTGTCCCATAAGTCCTCCTTCACGCGCTTCTTTGGTTAGCACTTCTCTTATGGAACCTTGTGGAATACATAGTCGTCCTTCATTGAAAAGATATCCGTCATGCCGATAATATTTATCATGTACACCTTTTCACATAACTTATACCTTTCTCCAAAGTCCAAATCAGTAGCATAATGTTCCTTAATGAATGAAAAACCAAGAAGTTTGGAATCCAAAGTGTTAAGTAACATATACCTGCGTGAAAGAGCATCTGCCACAATATTGTCCTTCCATTTCTTATAGTGTATGACATAAGGAAAAGACTCAAGGAATTCGACCCATTTGGCATGTCTCTTGTTGAGTTTGTGTTTTCCCTTGATGTGCTTTAACGCCTCATGGTCAGTGTGTATCATGAATTCTTTTGGCAATAAGTAGTGCTGCCAAGTCTCCAAGGTTTGAATGAGTGCATACATTTCTTTATCATATGTTTTTCACTAAAGTAGGCAATGGGCTTTCCTTCTTGACTTAAAACAGCACCAATCCCAATTCCAGAGACATCACATTCAACTTCAAATGTTTTCTCAAAGTTCGGCAATGCTAATAGTGGAGCCTTTGTTAAACAACCCTTGAGTTCGTTGAATGCTTCATCTTGTTCTTTGCCCCAAGAGAAGTTCAAATTCTTCTTAATAATCCCTGTTAAGGGGGCGGCAATAGAACTGAAATTTGATACAAACCTTCTATAAAAACTAGCTAATCCATGGAAACTCTGGACTTGGCTGACATTGACCGATTTTGGCCATTCTTGTATTGCCTTAATCTTTTCTGGATCCACTGACAACCCCTGTGAACTTACAATGAAACCTAAGAAAGTAACTTGATTAGTACAAAAAGCACACTTCTTGAGATTAGAATATAAGTGCTCTTCACTCAAAGTGCTAAGAATGGAACGTAAATGTTCAATATGATCTTTCAGAGACTTACCATATATCAAAATATCATCAAAATAAACAACACAAAACTTACCAATGTAAGGCCGTAGGACATGGTTCATCAAACGTATAAAGGTACTAGGGGCATTAGTTAGGCCAAAAGGCATGACTAACCATTCATACAAACCTTGTTTAGTGATGTGATCCTGTCTAGCTCCAAATTTCTCCATGATTTGATCACACCATGGAGGTTATTCAAATCTGGTTCTAAGGGAGTTCTACCGTACTTTATCTTATATTTACTTATTTATGCACTATATATTATTATAAGCATATAATTTCATATTAGACTATGCTTGAATTATCATAACATGTGCATTCATTCATTATGTCCTATGGTTTGCATCATTGATTGATATTCATGCATATAATCTATAGTTGTAATAATAATATTCATTCATTATCGTATGATGCATGAGTTATTATTATAACCTATAGTTCACATCTTTATAATATGCACATTCTTATTACTTTATAATAATTCATATACTTAGCTTATATTATGCTTTCTTTTGTAGGTGCATGTTCGGCCACATGTTGGGAACTGATTTAAAGCTAGCATGGGAGTCAATGAGCTAGGAAAACTTCCATAAGATGACTCGAGAGATCATGAAGAACAAATGATGAAAAGTTGTCAGCTGACCTCCGAGCTCATAGCTCACTTGAGCTGGATTTTTGAGCTAGCTAGAGACTTCTTTTCAGCTAGAGAGTTGCATCATCATCTTCACCACATAGAGCACTACAAATATGGTCTAGGTCAAATTTTGTGAATTCGTACCTTTTCGCGAAGAGTTTCCAATCCGAGAAGTGCCCTTTCACAAGGAGCTGTCCTAAGACTCATTGACATGTATTGCATCTATGGCCAGCTCATCTTCAGCTCAAACACTTGTAAAGTAGCTCAAATGATGAAAGGTTACCTTCCACATAATGTGACCTTTCATGACAAGTTGCTGCACATTGAAGGCCATGACACCTAAATAATTGTTGGAAGCCAAGTCACGCCTAGTTGCTGCCATATTCATTCCATGGACTTCAAGACACCATCCTATGGTTGTAACATCACCAAAGCCTTGCAAGAAGACCCATGTGCGTTCAAGTAGGTTGCCATGTGCATTATTCAAGCATGTGACATCAAATTGGCGCCAAAACACAAAGGGATGCTTCCTATTCATCCAAAGACTCTTTCCTCTTCATTTTGGCGCCCAAATAACTTCCAAATGTATTCAAATCAACCTTAGGGCTGAACCAACACATAACCATTCGGCCAAGAGCATGTATCTTCATTTAAATCATGTATTTTCAAAGGGGTTTCAACCTTGGCCGAACCATCAAGTATCTATTCGGCCTAAACCCTTTGAAAACTATAAATAGGCTTGGATATTTCATTTGTGAAGGAACCCTTTGATAATAAAATTCCTTTGTGAGATTATTCTCTCTTTAAGTTCTTTTTAGAACTATATCGATTAAGCAAGCCTTTTCTAAAGCTTGTGGCGTCATTCCCTCATTGATGCTTCTGGTTCCTAGTTCTTATAACTAGAGGGTCAAACTCCTTTCTTACCATCCCTTGTAAAACTTATAAGAAACGGGTCTTTGCTCCTTTATAGCATTGGTTCCTTCTTAGTTTTATAAGATACTATCTATTCATCACCACCTTCCATCACCATTTTCACGCCTATAACATCACCATAGTCCATCACTTTCACGCCAACTCTACCACCATTCCAATAACATTTCATCACTATTAAATCATCATTCATTCATAAACAAGGCATACTTCATCACCACCATTGGAGGCCGAAGTCAACATCACTTGAAGGAGATTTATTCAACACTTCCGCAGCCCATCATGATAACATTCCTTTCCATTTCTATTCTTTCCAATTCCATTCACTTTTAATTTCTTAATTATCATATTAATTAAACAATTCTTCTTCTTTTGTGCAGATTACTTTCTATCCAATGTGTAGCTTTTGGTGTCTCTCCTAGATCGGGAAACAACAAGGTTGCCAACTTCTCCATTATTAAAGAAGCCTGGTTAGCCTTACATCAAGCGGTAATCAGAGCTTTGGTGGATTGACATACAAAGTGCTACAACAAAAAAAAGCAACAACAAAGAAGAAAAGAAAAGAAAAAAGAAAAGAAAAAGACTTCTACATCAAATTTGGAGTGCAAAAGAAAGAAAAGAAAAAGAAGAAAATCAAAAGCAAAAGAAAAGTGAAGCAAGTTGCAAAGTACACTCAAAGAGAAGCACCATACAATCTGCCCAACATCAAACTTGAAGGAGGTATCCTTGTTGTTTCTTGTGAAGGAAGATAGTAAGTGTTGCAACTTGAGTTGTAAGTTATCTTCACTTATTTACTATTTCATTTCCTTTTCTTTCATCTTTTCTTATTCCATTACCTTATCATCTTTCTTAACCTTTTCTAGCCTATCCTTTATCATATACCCTAACCATTTCTAAACCGACGCACAAACTAAAGAAACTTGCTCAATCTTGAGTTAGTTCTTAAAAAGGACCCACAAGAGAGAATTGAGCAGTAAAAGGCAAACGAGAGGGTGAGATCAGAAGGGGGATCAGAAAAAGCCAAGAATATATCCCTGAGTGCAAACACGAGTGTGAGTGGAGTGACATTTTAATTTCTTTGGAGTGTTACTGTGAGGTTTTGTGAGAGTGTTATTGGTAAGGTCCTTTTACACATTTTCATTCTTTTCAATGAAGTATGAACAGCAAAGAATGAATGCATTTCACACTCGTTGCCATGTAGATGGTAAAGTGTGTCTTGTAGCTATTGACGGAGGAAGTTGTGCAAATCTTGCAAGCACATACATGGTCACGAAGTTGAGACTTACAACATTCAAACATCCCAGTCCATATGTTTTGCAAAGATTAAATGAAGATGAAGAGTTAGAAGTCACAAAGCAAGTTGTCATCCTGTTTTCAATCGGCAAATATCAAGATGAAGTTCTTTGTGATGTTGTACCAATGGATGCTGGACATATACTTTTGGGAAGACCATGGCAATTCAATAGACGAGCAATCCATGATGGGTTTACAAACAGATTTTATATAACCCATAATGGCAAGAAATTCACTTTGACGCCACTTTCTCCTAGTCAAGTGATTGAAGAGCAGCACCATTTGAAGAAAAGAATGGAATCATTCAAAAACGTTGAAAATAATGAGAATCAAAGAGTAGATGAAGAAAAAATTGGAGTTGAAAATGAGAAAGATAAATTTGGAGAAAAAGAGGAGAGTGAAGAATAAATTTTATCTAACCTTTCTTCTCCTATCCTTCTTTCTGTTTTGCAAGGCAATTTCAGAGACGTATCTTTTCAAGTTGATGATTCAAGAATCATGGCTTTTGGAGGACTAAAAGATGTGACTTTTGAAGAACAAATAGTTGTTACTTTTGGTGGTCAACGAAACATATCTCTTGATGTTTCAAAGATAACGTCGTTTGAAGTTCCAAGAGAAGCGTCACTTGAAGTACCAAGAGTTGTGTTCGTTGAAATTCCAAGTGCATTGCCAATTATGAAAAGAATTCAGCAACCAACTCCCATTAAACATCCGCCTTGGTTTGATATGTCCATTCATCTTGTCAACAGTTTTTCATTTACTTATTTTGATTCATTTTGCAGTAATTCAATTCATGTCTATGGCATTATCTTTTCAATTTGTGATGACAAGGATGATTCAAAAGACAGAATTTGTCAAGGGAAAGAGCCAAGAGACGTGAATCATAAAGGCTTAATGGACGTGACCCTTCAAGAGCATAAAATCGTGAATTTTCATGATCCAATGGACATGAATTTTGGGATGCCAAGGAACATGATCATTCAAAGCAACATGTCTTCAATAGACATGATTTTTAACCAACCATCAAACACCAACAGGAAGTACAATTTTCCTTTATTTGTATTTAATCATGTTTTTACTTATGAGAGTTATCTTTCTTTTCAGGTCATGTACGTTCAAATCACTTATTCCAAGGATATGACTTATGAAAAGAATCATTTCATAAAGATCTCTGTTGCATATATCGGATGGGAGGACACTAAGGAGAAGTCACCTTTCGATTTGAGGACAAATCGCTCAAAAGAAAGGGAGGATGATGTGATCCTCTCTAGCTCCAAATTTCTCCATGATTTGATCACACCATGGAGGTTATTCAAATCTGGTTCTAAGGGAGTTCTACCTTACTTTATCTTATATTTACTTATTTAAGCACTATATATTATTATAAGCATACAATTTCATATTAGACTATGCTTGAATTATCATAACATGTGCATTCATTCATTATGTCCTATGGTTTGCATCATTGATTGATATTCATGCATATAATCTATAGTTGTAATAATAATATTCATTCATTATCGTATGATGCATGAGTTATTATTATAATCTATAGTTCACATCTTTATAATATGCACATTCTTATTACTTTATAATAATTCATATACTTAGCTTATATTATGCTTTCTTTTGTAGGTGCATGTTCGGCCACATGTTGGGAGCTGATTTAAAGCTAGCATGGGAGTCAATGAGCTAGGAAAACTTCCATAAGATGACTCGGGAGATCATGAAGAACAAATGATGAAAAGTTGTCAGCTGACCTCCGAGCTCATAGCTCACTTGAGCTGGACTTTTGAGCTAGTTAGAGACTTCTTTTCAACTGGAGAGTTGCACCATCATCTTCACCACATAGAGCACTACAAATATGGTCTAGGTCAAATTTTGTGAATTCGTACCTTTTCGCGAAGAGTTTCCAATCCGATAAGTGCCCTTTCACAAGGAGCTGTTGATATAGTCACGTCTACACCAGATCCGGAGGTCATGCCACACGGTCCCATTACTAGGTCAAGGGCCAAACAATTCAGGGAAGTTCTCTTAACTAAGTGTCTTGAAGCTTTTGATTCATTTGATAACTTAACACTCTCTAATGTTATGTTATATAATGTTTTAATAGCTAAAGAGTAACTTAGTATGAATTCATATTACACATTGTTATTTTAATATGTTAAGTATGTTAGGATAGTTTTATTATCATATTAAGCATGATTATTATACATCAAGGCAGCATACTTATAATGCATTTCATTAGTTTATTTGCATTTATGTTATCTCTTAGGCTTTATACATTATCTTACACATATTAGGAGATGATGTACTTAGCTCATGACCATCATACTTAGCTCCCATTACCATAAACAAACATGGCAGCAAGGTATTTAGCTCGTTTTAGCTCAATATCATGAACTTACCTTGTTTCCTTGCACATATAGGTACAATGGAGTGTGATGCACGTTGAGGTAGCTTGGTGAATGATTTGGACGTCATATATAGCTCACAAACAGCTCACAAAGTACAAGACAGCTCATGGAATGCTAAGGGAAGCTCGATTCAGCTGGAGAAGCTTCAGGCTAGCTAAACTTAGCTAGTTGGACTATTTGAAGCTGAGTTGCTAAAAGTGATGACAAATGTAGCTGAATGTAGCTGAACATGCTATTATGGAGCTCAAAAGGACTCGGCTAGGAAGATCATTCACAAACAGCCCCATGCTTGCTAGCTAGCTCAACACTCAAGCTAGCTTGGAGGAGACACATGCACGCCTAAGAAGAAGCACATGACCAGCCATCATCCAATGCACATGGGTGCACCACAAGGCTTCCTAGAACACCCATGTGCCGTGCATATGACCAACCCCCATATGCCTTGCATGTGAACTCATTTAGGCGCCAAGATGAAGAGCCCTCTCCCTATTCGGCCAAGCATCATTTCCCATCCAAATTGGCGCCAACTTGAGGAGACACAAGAACTATTCGGCCAAGGATCATTTCCCTCCATCTAGGGCCGATCCATCCTCTCTTTTAGCATTTAAATTATGTCTTTATAGGGAGATACATAGGCTGGCCGAATCATCTTGTATTTATTCGGCCATGTCTCTCCATTTCCTATAAATAGGAAAACATTCCATCATTTGTAAGAACACCTTTTATTCAATTAAAGTGAGATTATTCTCTTCTTAAGTCTTGGTGACTTTTTATCGACTTATCAAGTATTTTATACTTATGGCATCAACCCCTTCCTTTCATCTTGATACTTCTGGTTCCTAGTTCATATAACTAGTGGGTCAAAGTACTTAACACCATCCCTTGAAGAAACAATATAAAGATTGGGTCTCTGCTCTATATAGCATTGGTTCTTCTTTGAGATTTCTTTAAGATACAATCCTCACAACCATTCTTTTATTTCATCACCATAACCATAGCCTTATCAACTATCTTCCGCTTCCATTACTCATTATTTAAATAGCCTACCAATTCACCCATACGTCTACCACCCTTAACCATTCTATTTTGAGCCATTCACTTTGCAGGTTGTTTTGCTTCCTTCCTAGATCCACAATCATTTAAAAAGGTACAAGTACCTTACATCAAGCGGTAATCAGAGCTTTGGTGGAAGAAGCAACGTGCAACAACAACAAAAAGAAAAATACAAAAAGAAGTGCAAAAGTGAAGTGCAAAGTCAAAGAAAAAAAATCGGCAAAGAAAATTGAAGGACTCAAAAGTCAAAGCACTCAAAAAGAAGAAAAAAAAAGCAAAAAAAAGAAAGAAAAGTTGGAAGCACTCATCAACAATTCTCATCACCAAGCATTTTCAAGTAAGCCTTTAAAATTGATTGTGGTGATAGAAGGTTGTGAAGTGACTTGTGTAAGTAACCCTTTCATTCTCTTCTTTCTAATTTCTAAGCCACATTTTCAATTATATTTGTTTTCCATTCCTACTAACCATTTGCAGCCAACGCCAAACAAGTGAAATTACTCGATATAGTCTTGAGTTAAAGTTCATTAGAACTTGAGACAAGAGAATTGAGGGAAAAAGGCTGGAACGTGTGTGAGATCAGAAGAGGACAAGTAAAAGCCATTAAAGTCCTAGAGTGCGAACACGAGCGGATTGAGTGAAATCAAGTTTTCTTGGAGTGACTCGTGAGGCTTTGTGAGAGTATACTCTGGTAAGGTCCTACACACATTTCAATTTTTCCTTATTTGCTAACATGTCTTTTCCATCCAACATTTTTGTAGTCAAAAGGACTTTGAACATTCAAAGTCAAGATGATGAACAAAGAGAAAACATCTTCCATACTAAATGTCACGTGGGAGATAAAATTTGTGTGGTGATCATTGATGGAGGAAGTTGTACCAATGTAGCAAGTACTCACATGGTGGAAAAGTTGGGTCTCAAGACTTCCAAACATCCTCATCCTTACAAACTCCAATGGCTCAACGATGTGGGAGAAGCCAAGGTAACCAAGCAAGTGATTGTACCTTTCTCAATTGGAAGATATAATGATGAAGTCCTTTGTGACGTGGTGCCCATGAGTGCAAGTCACCTTATATTAGGACATCCTTGGCAATATGATAAGAAAGCCACCCATGACGGATTCTCTAACAAGTACTCATTCCAACATCAGGGAAAGAAAATCATATTGGCACCTTTGTTACCAAGCCAAGTTCAGGAATGTCAAGTGACCCTCAAATCACGCATAGAAGAATGGGAGAAAGGAAATAAGGCCAAAGAAATCCATACTCCAAAGATGAATATCTATGCCAGCAGAGGAGATATTCGGAAACATTTATCAACTAAGAAAGCTCTAGTTATACTTATGTATAAGGAAAGTTTTCTTCTTACTAACCCTCCTAAAGGTTTGCCTTCTTCTATTTCTAATCTTTTGCAGGAATTTGAGGATATGTTTCCTGAGGAAATTCCCGATGGATTGCCACCGATTAGAGGAATTGAACATCAAATTGATTTCATTCCTGGAGCCACCATTCCTAATAGACCAGCATATAGGAGTAA
Source organism: Hibiscus syriacus (assembly GCF_006381635.1). Lineage (NCBI taxonomy): Eukaryota > Viridiplantae > Streptophyta > Magnoliopsida > Malvales > Malvaceae > Hibiscus > Hibiscus syriacus. Next base: position 1,019,087 of record NW_024062407.1, read on the forward strand.
TCCTGAAGAAACAAAGGAATTGCAAAGACAAGTCAAAGAACTCCTAAACAAAGGTTACATTCGAGAAAGCTTAAGTCCATGTGCTGTCCCCGTTTTGTTGGTACCAAAGAAAGATGGAACTTGGAGAATGTGCGTGGATTGTAAAGCAGTGAATCAAATCACTATCAAATATAGGCACCCTATACCTCGGTTGGATGATATGCTTGATGAACTTAGCGGGGCCAATATCTTCTCCAAAATTGATTTGAAAAGTGGCTACCACCAGATAAGAATGAAGGAAGGTGATGAGTGGAAAACTGCGTTCAAGACCAAACAAGGTTTGTATGAATGGTTAGTCATGCCTTTTGGATTGACTAATGCCCCTAGTACCTTTATGCGTTTAATGAATCATGTCCTTCGGCCTTATATTGGTAAGTTTTGTGTTGTTTACTTTGATGATATTTTGATATACAGTAAGTCATTGAAAGATCATGTTGAACACTTACGATCTATTCTTAGCACTTTGAGAAAAGAGCATTTATATGCTAATTTCAAAAAGTGTGATTTTTATACTAATCAAGTTACTTTCTTAGGCTTTATTGTAAGTTCACAGGGATTATCAGTGGATCCAGAGAAGATTAAGGCAATACAAGAATGGCCAAAACCGGTTAATGTCAGTCAAGTTCGAAGTTTCCATGGATTAGCCAGTTTTTACAGAAGGCTTGTACCAAACTTTAGTTCCATTGCTGCACCCTTAACAGGGATTATTAAGAAGAATTCAAACTTCTCTTGGGGCAATGAACAAGACAAATCTTTCAACGAACTCAAAGATTGTTTGACAAAGGCCCCATTACTAGTCTTGCCAAACTTTGAGAAAACATTTGAAGTTGAATGTGATGCTTCCGGAATTGGAATTGGTGCTGTTCTAAGTCAAGAAGGAAAACCCATTGCCTATTTTAGTGAAAAACTAAATGGTGCAACTCTGAACTATCTAACATATGACAAAGAGATGTATGCACTCATTCGAGCATTGGAAACTTGGCAGCACTATTTATTGCCAAAGGAATTCGTGATACACACTGACCATGAAGCATTAAAGCATATCAAAGGACAACACAAACTCAACAAGAGACATGCCAAATGGGTGGAATTTCTTGAGTCTTTTCCCTATGTCATCCACTATAAGAGAGGAAAGGATAATGTCGTGGCAGATGCTCTTTCACGCATGTATGTCTTACTTAACACTTTGGATTCCAAACTTCTTGGTTTTTCATTCATTAAGGAACATTATGCTACTGATTTGGACTTTGGAGAAAGGTATAAGTTATGTGAAATAGGTGCTCATGATAAGTATTATCAGTATGATGGATATCTTTTCAAAGAAGGACGATTATGTATTCCACAAGGTTCCATAAGAGAAGTGTTAACCAAAGAAGCACATGAAGGAGGACTCATGGGACACTTTGGAGTTGAAAAGACTCTTAGCATTCTGAAAGAACACCTCTTTTGGCCAAAGATGAAAAGGTATGTTGAAAAGGTATGTGAAAGGTGTTTAGTATGTAAAAGGGCAAAATCAAGAGTCATGCCTCATGGATTATACATGCCTTTGCCAATACCAACCATGCCATGGATAGATATTTCAATGGACTTTGTTTTAGGTTTACCAAAAACAAAGAGTGGAAAGGATTCAATATTTGTGGTGGTTGATCGTTTCTCCAAAATGGCTCACTTTATACCATGTCACAAGACTGATGATGCTATTTTTGTTGCCAACTTATTCTTCCGAGAAGTGGTAAGGTTACATGGACTTCCTCGAACCATTGTGTCAGATAGAGACGTTAAGTTCCTAAGTCATTTTTGGAGGACTTTGTGGAGTAAAATAGGCACAAAACTACTATTCTCTACTACATGTCATCCTCAAACGGATGGTCAAACTGAAGTAGTTAATAGAGTTTATCAACGCTACTACGATCCATCATCAAGAAAAATATTAAGACATGGGAAGAATGCCTACCACACGTGGAATTTGCATACAACCGAACCATTCACTCGGCAACTAAACATTCTCCATTTGAGGTAGTGTATGGTTTCAATCCTTTAACTCCTTTGGACTTACTTCCTTTACCTTATGATCAGATAGTGAACAAAGATGGAAAGAACAAAGCAGAATTTGTTAAAAGACTCCACCAACAAGTCAAGGACAATATTGAGAGAAGAACAAGACAATATGAACAACAAGCAAACAAAGGAAGGAAGAAGGTAACTTTTGACGTAGGAGATTGGGTTTGGGTACACTTTAGGAAGGAAAGATTCCCAAACCAAAGGAAGTCTAAACTATTACCCCGAGGAGATGGTCCATTTCAGATTAAAGAAAAGATCAACGACAATGCCTATAAAATTGAATTGCCCAGTGAGTTTGGTGGCGTCAGTGCTTCATTCAACATCACTGACTTATCTCCCTTTGAGGATGGACACGATTTGGGGACAAATCGCTTAAAAGAAGGGGGGATGATATAGTCACGTCTACACCAGATCCGGAGGTCATGCCACACGGTCCCATTACTAGGTCAAGGGCCAAACAATTCAGGGAAGTTCTCTTAACTAAGTGTCTTGAAGCTTTTGATTCATTTGATAACTTAACACTCTCTAATGTTATGTTATATAATGTTTTAATAGCTAAAGAGTAACTTAGTATGAATTCATATTACACATTGTTATTTTAATATGTTAAGCATGTTAGGATAGTTTTATTAACATATTAAGCATGATTATTATACATCAAGGCAGCATACTTATAATGCATTTCATTAGTTTATTTGCATTCATGTTATCTCTTAGGCTTTATACATTATCTTACACATATTAGGAGATGATGTACTTAGCTCATGACCATCATACTTAGCTCCCATTACCATAAACAAACATGGCAGCAAGGTATTTAGCTCGTTTTAGCTCAATATCATGAACTTACCTTGTTTCCTTGCACATATAGGTACAATGGAGTGTGATGCACGTTGAGGTAGCTTGGTGAATGATTTGGACGTCATATATAGCTCACAAACAGCTCACAAAGTACAAGACAGCTCATGGAATGCTAAGGGAAGCTCGATTCAGCTGGAGAAGCTTCAGGCTAGCTAAACTTAGCTAGTTGGACTATTTGAAGCTGAGTTGCTAAAAGTGATGACAAATGTAGTTGAATGTAGCTGAACATGCTATTATGGAGCTCAAAAGGACTCGGCTAGGAAGATCATTCACAAACAGCCCCATGCTTGCTAGCTAGCTCAACACTCAAGCTAGCTTGGAGGAGACACATGCACGCCTAAGATAAAGCACATGACCAGCCATCATCCAATGCACATGGGTGCACCACAAGGCTTCCTAGAACACCCATGTGACGTGCATATGACCAGCCCCCATGTGCCTTGCATGTGAACTCATTTAGGCGCCAAGATGAAGAGCCCTCTCCCTATTCGGCCAAGCATCATTTCCCATCCAAATTGGCGCCAACTTGAGGAGACACAAGAACTATTCGGCCAAGGATCATTTCCCTCCATCTAGGGCCGAACCATCCTCTCTTTTAGCATTTAAATTATGTCTTTATAGGGAGATACATAGGCTGGCCAAATCATCTTGTATTTATTCGGCCATGTCTCTCCATTTCCTATAAATAGGAAAACATTCCATCATTTGTAAGAACACTTTTTATTCAATTAAAGTGAGATTATTCTCTTCTTAAGTCCTGGTGACTTTTTATCGACTTATCAAGTATTTTATACTTGTGGCGTCAACCCCTTCCTTTCATCTTGATACTTCTGGTTCCTAGTTCATATAACTAGTGGGTCAAAGTACTTAACACCATCCCTTTAAGAAACAATATAAAGATTGGGTCTCTGCTCTATATAGCATTGGTTCTTCTTTGAGATTTCTTCAAGATACTATCCTCACAACCATTCTTTTATTTCATCACCATAACCATAGCCTTATCAACTATCTTCCGCTTCCATTACTCATTATTTAAATAGCCTACCAATTCACCCATACGTCTACCACCCTTAACCATTCTATTTTGAGCCATTCACTTTGCAGATTATTTTGCTTCCTTCCTAGATCCACAATCATTTAAAAAGGTACAAGTACCTTACATCAGCTGTCCTAAGACTCATTGACATGTATTGCATCTATGGCCAGCTCATCTTCAGCTCAAACACTTGTAAAGTAGCTCAAATGATGAAAGGTTACCTTCCACATAATGTGACCTTTCATGACAAGTTGCTGCACATTGAAGGCCATGACACCTAGATGCATGTTGGAAGCCAAGTCACGCCTAGTTGCTGCCATATTCATTCCATGGACTTCAAGACACCATCCTATGGTTGTAACATCACCAAAGCCTTGCAAGAAGACCCATGTGCGTTCAAGTAGGCTACCATGTGCATCATTCAAGCATGTGACATCAAATTGGCGCCAAAACACAAAGGGATGCTTCCTATTCGGCCAAAGACTCTTTCCTCTTCATTTTGGCGCCCAAATAACTTCCAAATGCATTCAAATCAACCTTAGGGCCGAACCAACACATAACCATTCGGCCAAGAGCATGTATCTTCATTTAAATCATGTATTTTCATCAAAAATCATGTATTTTCATCAAAAATATTGTATTTTCAAAGGGGTTTCAACCTTGGCCGAACCATCAAGTATCTATTCGGCCTAAACCCTTTGAAAACTATAAATAGGCTTGGATATTTCATTTGTGAAGGAACCCTTTGATATTAAAAATCCTTTGTGAGATTATTCTCTCTTCAAGTTCTTTTTAGAACTATATCGATTAAGCAAGCCTTTTCTAAAGCTTGTGGCGTCATTCCCTCATTGATACTTCTGGTTCCTAGTTCTTATAACTAGAGGGTCAAAGTCCTTTCTTACCATCCCTTGTAAAACTTATAAGAAACGGGTCTTTGCTCCTTTATAGCATTGGTTCCTTCTTAGTTTTATAAGATACTATCTATTCATCACCACCTTCCATCACCATTTTCACGCCTATAACATCACCATGGTCCATCACTTTCACGCCAACTCTACCACCATTCCAATAACATTTCATCACTATTAAATCATCCTTCATTCATAAACAAGGCATACTTCATCACCACCATTGGAGGCCGAAGTCAACATCACTTGAAGGAGATTTATTCAACACTTCTGCAACCCATCTTGATAACATTCCTTTCCATTTCTATTCTTTCCAATTCCATTCACTTTTAATTTCTTAATTATCATATTAATTAAACAATTCTTCTTCTTTTTTGCAGATTACTTTCAATCCAAGGTATAGCATTTGGTGTCTCTCCTAGATCGGGAAACAACAAGGTTGCCAACTTCTCCATTATTGAAGAAGCCTGGTTAGCCTTACATCAGTGAGCTATGAGTTCGGGGGTCACTGGCAACTTTGTCCCAAAATGTACTTGAGCTGTCCTGAAGTTGTCTTAGTCAAATTGCCTTAGCTCAAACATTCCAATGCTAGCTTTAAGTCAACTCCCATCATGTGGCCGAACATGTACCTACAAAAGAAAACATTTATAAGCTAAGTGATATAAGATATAAATATGTAAATATGTGGTTCATAATAATAACTTCATACATTCATAATATCATCATCATAGCTATAAATATAATGTATGTAAGCTATTATTATAACTATGGTATAAGGAAAGATTAGTTAAAGAAAATCCCCCTTTGACTATTGTGAAAAGTTGGAGATGCAAGTCCATTTATGTTGCTGAATCGAATCACATCACATTGCTTCAATGCGTTTCCTCAAGGTGTTTTGATCTTCATTTATTCAGGTAGATGATAGTAGTGTCAAGATATGATATAGTCACGTCTACACCAGATCCGGAGGTCATGCCACACTGTCCCATTACTAGGTCAAGGGCCAAACAATTCAGGGAAGTTCTCTTAACTAAGTGTCTTGAAGCTTTTGATTCATTTGATAACTTAACACTCTCTAATGTTATGTTATATAATGTTTTAATAGCTAAAGAGTAACTTAGTATGAATTCATATTACACATTGTTATTTTAATATGTTAAGCATGTTAGGATAGTTTTATTATCATATTAAGCATGATTATTATACATCAAGGCAGCATACTTATAATGCATTTCATTAGTTTATTTGCATTCATGTTATCTCTTAGGCTTTATACATTATCTTACACATATTAGGAGATGATGTACTTAGCTCATGACCATCATACTTAGCTCCCATTACCATAAACAAACATGGCAACAAGGTATTTAGCTCGTTTTAGCTCAATATCATGAACTTACCTTGTTTCCTTGCCAATATAGGTACAATGGAGTGAGATGCACGTTGAGGTAGCTTGGTGAATGATTTGGACGTCATATATAGCTCACAAACAGCTCACAAAGTACTTAACACCATCCCTTGAAGAAACAATATAAAGATTGGGTCTCTGCTCTATATAGCATTGGTTCTTCTTTGAGATTTCTTCAAGATACTATCCTCACAACCATTGTTTTATTTCATCACCGTAACCATAGCCTTATCAACTATCTTCCGCTTCCATTACTCATTATTTAAATAGCCTACCAATTCACCCATACGTCTACCACCCTTAACCATTCTATTTTGAGCCATTCACTTTGCAGGTTGTTTTGCTTCCTTCCTAGATCCACAATCATTTAAAAAGGTACAAGTACCTTACATCAAGCGGTAATCTGAGCTTTGGTGGAAGAAGCAACGTGCAACAACAACAAAAAGAAAAATACAAAAAGAAGTTCAAAAGTGAAGTGCAAAGTCAAAGAAAAAAAAATCGGCAAAGAAAATTGAAGGACTCAAAAGTCAAAGCACTCAAAAAGAAGAAAAAAAAGCAAAGAAAAGAAAGAAAAGTTTGAAGCACTCATCAACAATTCTCATCACCAAGCATTTTCAAGTAAGCCTTTAAAATTGATTGTGGTGATAGAAGGTTGTGAAGTGACTTGTGTAAGTAACCCTTTCATTCTCTTCTTTCTAATTTCTAAGCCACCTTTTCAATTATATTTGCTTTCCATTCCTACTAACCATTTGCAGCCAACGCCAAACAAGTGAAATTACTCGATATAGTCTTGAGTAAAAGTTCATTAGAACTTGAGACAAGAGAATTGAGGGAAAAAGGCTGGAGCGTGTGTGAGATCAGAAGAGGACAAGTAAAAGCCATTAAAGTCCTAGAGTGCGAACACGAGCGGATTGAGTGAAATCAAGTTTTCTTGGAGTGACTCGTGAGGCTTTGTGAGAGTATACTTTGGTAAGGTCCTACACACATTTCAATTTTTCCTTATTTGCTAACATGTCTTTTCCATCCAACATTTTTGTAGTTAAAAGGACTTTGAACATTCAAAGTCAAGATGATGAACAAAGAGAAAACATCTTCCATACTAAATGTCACGTGAGAGATAAAATTTGTGTGGTGATCATTGATGGAGGAAGTTGTACCAATGTAGCAAGTACTCACATGGTGGAAAAGTTGGGTCTCAAGACTTCCAAACATCCTCATCCTTACAAACTCCAATGGCTCAACGATGTGGGAGAAGCCAAGGTAACCAAGCAAGTGATTGTACCTTTCTCAATTGGAAGATACAATGATGAAGTCCTTTGTGACGTGGTGCCCATGAGTGCAAGTCACCTTATACTAGGACGTCCTTGGCAATATGATAAGAAAGCCACCCATGACGGATTCTCTAACAAGTACTCATTCCAACATCAGGGAAAGAAAATCATATTGGCACCTTTGTTACCAAGCCAAGTTCAGGAATGTCAAGTGACCCTCAAATCACGCATAGAAGAATGGGAGAAAGGAAAGAAGGCCAAAGAAATCCATACTCCAAAGATGAATATCTATGCCAGCAGAGGAGATATTCGGAAACATTTATCAACTAAGAAAGCTCTACTTATACTTATGTATAAGGAAAGTTTTCTTCTTACTAACCCTCCTAAAGGTTTGCCTTCTTCTATTTCTAATCTTTTGCAGGAATTTGAGGATATGTTTCCTGAGGAAATTCCCGATGGATTGCCACCGATTAGAGGAATTGAACATCAAATTGATTTCATTCCTGGAGCCACCATTCCTAATAGACCAGCATATAGGAGTAATCCTGAAGAAACAAAGGAATTGCAAAGACAAGTCAAAGAACTCCTAAACAAAGGTTACATTCGAGAAAGCTTAAGTCCATGTGCTGTCCCCGTTTTGTTGGTACCAAAGAAAGATGGAACTTGGAGAATGTGCGTGGATTGTAGAGCAGTGAATCAAATCACTATCAAATATAGGCACCCTATACCTCGGTTGGATGATATGCTTGATGAACTTAGTGGGGCCAATATCTTCTCCAAAATTGATTTGAAAAGTGGCTACCACCAGATAAGAATGAAGGAAGGTGATGAGTGGAAAACTGCGTTCAAGACCAAACAAGGTTTGTATGAATGGTTAGTCATGCCTTTTGGCTTGACTAATTCCCCTAGTACCTTTATGCGTTTAATGAATCATGTCCTTCGGCCTTATATTGGTAAGTTTTGTGTTGTTTACTTTGATGAAATTTTGATATACAGTAAGTCATTGAAAGATCATGTTGAACACTTACGATCTATTCTTAGCACTTTGAGAAAAGAGCATTTATATGCTAATTTCAAAAAGTGTGATTTTTATACTAATCAAGTTACTTTCTTAGGCTTTATTGTAAGTTCACAGGGATTATCAGTGGATCCAGAGAAGATTAAGGCAATACAAGAATGGCCAAAACCGGTTAATGTCAGTCAAGTTCGAAGTTTCCATGGATTAGCCAGTTTTTACAGAAGGTTTGTACCAAACTTTAGTTCCATTGCTGCACCCTTAACAGGGATTATTAAGAAGAATTCAAACTTCTCTTGGGGCAATGAACAAGACAAATCTTTCAACGAACTCAAAGATTGTTTGACAAAGGTCCCATTACTAGTCTTGCCAAACTTTGAGAAAACATTTGAAGTTGAATGTGATGCTTCCGGAATTGGAATTGGTGTTGTTCTAAGTCAAGAAGGAAAACCCATTGCCTATTTTAGTGAAAAACTAAATGGTGCAACTCTGAACTATCCAACATATGACAAAGAGATGTATGCACTCATTCGAGCATTGGAAACTTGGCAGCACTATTTATTGCCAAAGGAATTCGTGATACACACTGACCATGAAGCATTAAAGCATATCAAAGGACAACACAAACTCAACAAGAGACATGCCAAATGGGTTGAATTTCTTGAGTCTTTTCCCTATGTCATCCACTATAAGAGAGGAAAGGATAATGTCGTGGCAGATGCTCTTTCACGCAGGTATGTCTTACTTAACACTTTGGATTCCAAACTTCTTGGTTTTTCATTCATTAAGGAACATTATGCTACTGATTTGGACTTTGGAGAAAGGTATAAGTTATGTGAAACAGGTGCTCATGATAAGTATTATCAGTATGATGGATATCTTTTCAAAGAAGGACGATTATGTATTCCACAAGGTTCCATAAGAGAAGTGTTAACCAAAGAAGCACATGAAGGAGGACTCATGGGACACTTTGGAGTTGAAAAGACTCTTAGCATTCTGAAAGAACACCTCTTTTGGCCAAAGATGAAAAGGTATGTTGAAAAGGTATGTGAAAGGTGTTTAGTATGTAAAAGGGCAAAATCAAGAGTCATGCCTCATGGATTATACATGCCTTTGCCAATACCAACCATGCCATGGATAGATATTTCAATGGACTTTGTTTTAGGTTTACCAAAAACAAAGAGTGGAAAGGATTCAATATTTGTGGTGGTTGATCGTTTCTCCAAAATGGCTCACTTTATACCATGTCACAAGACTGATGATGCTATTTTTGTTGCCAACTTATTCTTCCGAGAAGTGGTAAGGTTACATGGACTTCCTCGAACCATTGTGTCAGATAGAGACGTTAAGTTCCTAAGTCATTTTTGGAGGACTTTGTGGAGTAAAATAGGCACAAAACTACTATTCTCTACTACATGTCATCCTCAAACGGATGGTCAAACTGAAGTAGTTAATAGAGTTTTATCAACGCTACTACGATCCATCATCAAGAAAAATATTAAGACATGGGAAGAATGCCTACCACACGTGGAATTTGCATACAACCGAGCCATTCACTCGGCAACTAAACATTCTCCATTTGAGGTAGTGTATGGTTTCAATCCTTTAACTCCTTTGGACTTACTTCATTTACCTTATGATCAGATAGTGAACAAAGATGGAAAGAACAAAGCAGAATTTGTTAAAAGACTCCATCAACAAGTCAAGGACAATATTGAGAGAAGAACAAGACAATATGAACAACAAGCAAACAAAGGAAGGAAGAAGGTAACTTTTGACGTAGGAGATTGGGTTTGGGTACACTTTAGGAAGGAAAGATTCCCAAACCAAAGGAAGTCTACACTATTACCCCGAGGAGATGGTCCATTTCAGATTAAAGAAAAGATCAACGACAATGCCTATAAAATTGAATTGCCCAGTGAGTTTGGTGGCGTCAGTGCTTCATTCAACATCACTGACTTATCTCCCTTTGAGGATGGACACGATTTGGGGACAAATCGCTTAAAAGAAGGGGGGGTGATATAGTCACGTCTACACCAGATCCGGAGGTCATGCCACACGGTCCCATTACTAGGTCAAGGGCCAAACAATTCAGGGAAGTTCTCTTAACTAAGTGTCTTGAAGCTTTTGATTCATTTGATAACTTAACACTCTCTAATGTTATGTTATATAATGTTTTAATAGCTAAAGAGTAACTTAGTATGAATTCATATTACACATTGTTATTTTAATATGTTAAGCATGTTAGGATAGTTTTATTATCATATTAAGCATGATTATTATACATCAAGGCAGCATACTTATAATGCATTTCATTAGTTTATTTGCATTCATGTTATCTCTTAGGCTTTATACATTATCTTACACATATTAGGAGATGATGTACTTAGCTCATGACCATCATACTTAGCTCCCATTACCATAAACAAACATGGCAGCAAGGTATTTAGCTCGTTTTAGCTCAATATCATGAACTTACCTTGTTTCCTTGCACATATAGGTACAATGGAGTGTGATGAACGTTGAGGTAGCTTGGTGAATGATTTGGACGTCATATATAGCTCACAAACAGCTCACAAAGTACTTAACACCATCCCTTGAAGAAACAATATAAAGATTGGGTCTCTGCTCTATATAGCATTGGTTCTTCTTTGAGATTTCTTCAAGATACTATCCTCACAACCATTCTTTTATTTCATCACCATAACCATAGCCTTATCAACTATCTTCCGCTTCCATTACTCATTATTTAAATAGCCTACCAATTCACCCATACGTCTACCACCCTTAACCATTCTATTTTGAGCCATTCAATTTGCAGGTTGTTTTGCTTCCTTCCTAGATCCACAATCATTTAAAAAGGTACAAGTACCTTACATCAAGATAACTTTTCTTTTATCATGGATGAATGAGTAGTGATTTATGAATCAATCATGGACAGACTGCTTGTCAAATTGCCATGGTCTCCCCAACAGTAAATGACTCGTACTCATAGGCACCACATCACATAGAATCTTGTCTTTGTACCATCCGATTGAAAATGGCACAAGAACTTGTTCAGTGACCTTCAATTCTTCCTCGTTGTTCAACCATTGCAATTCATATGGATGGAATATTTAATTATTGAAAGCCCCAATTTGTTCACCATGTATGTGCTTGCAATGTTTGTATAACTTCCTCCGTCAATAGCTACAAGGTACACTTTACCATTTACATGGCAATGAGTGTGAAATGTGTTTTTTCTTTGTTGTTCATCCTCTAATGTTTGGAAAGATGAAAGATCATAAGTCATTGTTAGTAGAAAATTAAAGAAAATTAAAACCTTACTAGCGCACTCACAAAGCCTCACTTGGTCACACCAAAGAAAATTCAGATTTCACTCCACTCACACTCGTGTTTGCACTCGGGGATATGTTCTTGTGGGTCCTTTAGAGAACTAACTCAAGATTGAGCAAGTTTCTTTGTTTGAGCGTCGACTATAGGAAAATGGTTATGGTATAGAATTAGATATGGTAAAGGTAAGATAGAATTGGTAAGAAGAGATAGATAATGACTAGGAAATGATGAAAGAAAAGGTAATGAAGATAACTTACAACCCAAGATGTAACACTGATGTGATCCGATTCAGCATCAAAAATGGACTTGCATCTCCAACCTTTCTCAATGTTCAAAGGGGGATTTTCTTTAACTTAATATTTCTTTATACCATAGTTATGATAATGGCTTACATACATTATATTTATAGTTATGATGATGATATTATGAATGTATGAAGTTATTATTATGAACCACATATTTATATCTTATATTACTTAGCTTATAAATGCTTTCTTTTGTAGGTACATGTTCGGCCACATCATGGGAGCTGATTTAAAGCTAGAATTGAAGTCAATGAGCTAGGAAACCTTACATAGGATAACTTGGGAGATCATGAAGAACAAATGGTGAAAAGTTGTCAGCTGACCCTCGAGCTCATAGCTCACTTGAGCTGGACTTTTGAGCTAGCTAGAGACTTCATTTCAGCTGGAGAGTTGCACCATCATCTTCACCACACAGAGCACTACAAATATGGTCTAGGTCAAATTTTGTGAATTCGTACCTTTTCGCGAAGAGTTGCCAATCCGAGAAGTGACCTTTCACAAGGAGCTGTCCTATGACTCATCTTCATGCAATTCATCTATGGCCAGCTCATCTTCAGCTCAAACTCATGGGAAGTAGCTCAAATGATGAAAGGTTGTTTCACACAAATGTGACCTTTCATAATTAGTTGCTGCCCCACTGATGCCAAGTCACCTAGACACATGTTTGATGCCAAGTCACGCCTAAGTTGCTGTTCATCTACACACCATGGAAGAGTCCACGCCTTAAGCATTCAACACCAACCATGTGAGTGCCACATGACCAGCCACCCATGTGCTTTGCATGTGAATGAATTAGGCGCCAAGATGAAAAGGCTTCTCTCTATTCGGCCTAAACATCATCATGCTTCAAATTGGCGCCAAGATGAAGAGTTATGGGAACCATTCGGCCAAAGACATCTCCCCTCATCCAAGCATCATTTATTTTCGTTTTAAGACATGTACTTTGCCGAAAAGGCATCTATTTATTCGGCCAAGCCTTTACAAAACTATAAATAGGCTTTGGCATTCATTTGTGAACAGAACCCTTTGATATTAAAAATCCTTTGTGAGATTATTCTCTCTTCAAGTTCTTTTTAGAACTATATCGATTAAGCAAGCCTTTCTAAAGCTTGTGGCGTCATTCCTTCACCTTGATACTTCTGGTTCCTAGTTTAAATAACTAGTGGGTCAAAGTACTTTCATACCATCCCTTATAGAACTTATAAGAAACGGGTCTTTGCTCCTTTATAGCATTGGTTCCTTCTTAGTTTTATAAGATACAATCTGTCCATCACCATTATCACGCCTATATCATCACCATATTCCATCACCATATCACGCCAATAACATCATCCTTCCATTACCATTTCATCACCATTAAATCATCCTTCATTCATCAACAAGGCATAATTCATCACCACCATTGGAGGCCGAAGTCAACTTCACTTGAAGGAGATTTATTCAACACTTCCGCAGCCCATCTTTGATAACTATTCTATCCATTTCAAATCTTTCCATTTCTATTTACTTTTCATTTCTTAATTATCATATTACTTAATCAATTCTTCTTCTTTTTGTGCAGATTACTTTCAATCCAAGGTGTAGCATTTGGTGTCTCTCCTAGATCGGGAAACAACAAGGTTGCCAACTTCTCCATTATTAAAGAAGCCTGGTTAGATCCACATCAAGCGGTAATCAGAGCTTTGGTAGATTGACATTAAAAGTGCTACAACAAAAAGCAACAAGAAAGAAGAAAACAAAAGAGAAAAGAAAAGACTCCTACAACAAATTTGGAGTGCAAAAGAAAGAAAAGAAAAGAAGAAATTCAAAAGCAAAAGAAAAGTGAAGCAAGTTGCAAAGTACACTCAAAGAGAAGCACCATACAATCTGCCCAACATCAAACTTGAAGGAGGTATCCTTGTTGTTTCTTGTGAAGGAAGATAGTAAGTGTTTCAACTTGAGTTGTAAGTCATCTTCACTTATTTACTATTTCATTTCCTTTTCTTTCATCTTTTCTTATTCCATTACCTTATCATCTTTCTTAACTTTTTCTAGCCTATCCTTTATCCTATACCTTAACCATTTCTAAACCGACGCACAAACTAAAGAAACTTGCTCAATCTTGAGTTAGTTCTTTAAAAGGACCCACAAGAGAGAATTGAGCGGTAAAAGGCAAACGAGAGGGTGAGATCAGAAGGGGGATCAGAAAAAGCCAAGGATCATATCCCCGAGTGCAAACACAAGAGTGAGTGGAGTGCAATCTGAATTTTCTTGGAGTGACCACGTGAGGTTTTTGTGAGTGTGCTGGTAAGGTTTTTAAATTACTTTATTTCACTAACCATGTCTCAAAGTCCCCGAGGAAATGCAGGAACACCAAACTTACAAATGCAGGCACTCATTGGTGAAATGATGAGAATGTTTCGTGAAGAGTTCGATGCTCTTCATGAAAAGATAGATCAACGCCATGATTTACCACCAACCCGACATAATGGAGCCAATAGAAGGCAACAACAACACCCCCTCCAGAAGAAGATGTTCAAGAAAATTTTGATGAGGGTGAACAAGCAGCATTCCAAGGCCCTAGACGTGCCATTATTGATGACAATTTGAGCAACATTAAGATCAAAATTCCTCAATTCCAAGGAAAGACTGATCCTGAAGCCTATCTTGAATGGGAAAGCAAAGTGGAACATGTTTTTAGTTGCCATAACTATTCCGAGATGAAGAAAGTAAGATTGGCAGCCATGGAGTTTATAGACTATGCCTTAATATGGTGGGATCAACTTACCCTTAACCGAAGGAGGAATGGAGAACGACCGGTCTCAACTTGGCATGAAATGAAAGGTATTATGAGAAAACGATTCATTCCTGTTCACTATCACCGTGACTTGTTTCAAAAGTTACAGAATCTTAAACAAGGCCATAGGAGTGTGGAGGAATACTACAAAGAGATGGAAGTGGCTATGATCCGAGTCAACATTGAGGAAGATCGTGAAGCAACTATGGCAAGATTCCTTGCTGGACTTAATCTCGAAATTGCCAATACCTTAGAGTTGTATCATTACATCGAATTAGATGAGATGGTACAAATGGCAATGAAGATTGAAAGGCAACTGAAGAAGAGACATACATCTCGTAATGTTGCGCCAACACCATCAAAATGGAGTCCAAACGTAAAGAAACCTACTCCTCCTGTTAAAGAACAAGCTGAATCTTCAAAGACTCAACAAGTAAGTAAAGACCCCAACCGAGGAAAGCAAACCACTGAACGATCAAGAGACATTAGATGTTTTAAATGTCTTGGAAGGGGCCATATAGCTACACAATGTCCTAACCGGAATACCATGCTCTTACTTGGAAATGGTGAAATAGAATCAGAACCAGAAGAGGAAGAAGAGGCACCCATTGAAGTCAATGAAGAAATAACTCTTGCTGATCCCGTTGATCAAGGAGAAGCCTTGGTAATTAGAAGGAGTTTGAATCTTCAAGTTGCGGAAGACAATGCATAACGAGAGAACATATTCCATACCCGATGTCATATAAATAAAAAGGTATGTTTTGTTATCATAGACGGTGGAAGTTGTACTAATGTGGCTAGTACAATAATGGTGGAAAAACTTGGTTTGAAAACAATGAACCACCCAAATCCATATAAGTTGCAGCGGCTCAATGAACAAAGAGAACTCAACGTTAGCAAACAGGTGATAGTTCCTTTTTCCATTGGCAAAAACAAAGATGAGGTTATGTGTGATGTTGTCCCTATGCACGCTAGCCATCTACTTCTTGGAAGGCCATGGCAATATGACAAAAGGACTATTCATGATTGTTTTACCAATCAATACTCGTTCAGCCATAAAGGAAAGAATTTTATCCTAACTCCTATAACGCCTAAACAAGTTCAGAATGATCAAGTCAGAATGAAACAGAGTGTTGAGGCTATGAGGAAAGGAAAAGCAACAACTGTGGAAGAAACTGATCCAAAAACAAGTGCTTATTCTTCAAAGTGCTTGATTCGAGAATGCCTATTAACAAAATGCAAGGTTAAAGATGATTATTCTAACTTTGAACATGCAGATTTTTCCTTTGACTTGCAGGATTTACCAAGAGGCACCAATTGCCAAAAGGAAGATTTAGGAAACGTGACCTTTGGGAACCCAAAAGATGTGTCCATTGAAAAGCAAAAGGACATCAATTTTCATTCAAAGAATGTGTCTTTAGAAGAACCAATGGACGTGACCTATGAGAATCCAATGATCATGCCTATTGGAGTATTAAAAGACACCACTTTTGGGATATCAAGGGACCACAATATTCAAAGCAAAATTACATGGGCATATCTCACTCAAGAGCCTTAAGAAGGGATCCCAATTTCTGACGAAACAGCAACTATGGAATGGAGGAATGTTGAAAAGAAACCACCCTTCGATTTGATGACAAATCGCTTTAAAGAAGGGGGGGATGATGTGATCCGATTCAGCATCAAAAATGGACTTGCATCTCCAACCTTTCTCAATGTTCAAAGGGGGATTTTCTTTAACTTAATCTTTCTTTATACCATAGTTATGATAATGGCTTACATACATTATATTTATAGTTATGATGATGATATTATGAATGTATGAAGTTATTATTATGAACCACATATTTATATCTTATATTACTTAGCTTATAAATGCTTTCTTTTGTAGGTACATGTTCGGCCACATCATGGGAGCTGATTTAAAGCTAGAATTGAAGTCAATGAGCTAGGAAACCTTACATAGGATGACTTGGGAGATCATGAAGAACAAATGGTGAAAAGTTGTCAGCTGACCCTCGAGCTCATAGCTCACTTGAGCTGGACTTTTGAGCTAGCTAGAGACTTCATTTCAGCTGGAGAGTTGCACCATCATCTTCACCACACAGAGCACTACAAATATGGTCTAGGTCAAATTTTGTGAATTCGTACCTTTTCGCGAAGAGTTGCCAATCCGAGAAGTGACCTTTCACAAGGAGCTGTCCTATGACTCATCTTCATGCAATTCATCTATGGCCAGCTCATCTTCAGCTCAAACTCATGGGAAGTAGCTCAAATGATGAAAGGTTGTTTCACACAAATGTGACCTTTCATAATTAGTTGCTGCCCCATTGATGCCAAGTCACCTAGACACATGTTTGATGCCAAGTCACGCCTAAGTTGCTGTTCATCTACACACCATGGAAGAGTCCACGCCTTAAGCATTCAACACCAACCATGTGAGTGCCACATGACCAGCCACCCATGTGCTTTGCATGTGAATGAATTAGGCGCCAAGATGAAAAGGCTTCTCTCTATTCGGCCTAAACATCATCATGCTTCAAATTGGCGCCAAGATGAAGAGTTATGGGAACCATTCGGCCAAAGACATCTCCCCTCATCCAAGCTTCATTTATTTTCGTTTTAAGACATGTACTTTGCCGAAAAGGCATCTATTTATTCGGCCAAGCCTTTACAAAACTATAAATAGGCTTTGGCATTCATTTGTGAACAGAACCCTTTGATATTAAAAATCCTTTGTGAGATTATTCTCTCTTCAAGTTCTTTTTAGAACTATATCGATTAAGCAAGCCTTTCTAAAGCTTGTGGCGTCATTCCTTCACCTTGATACTTCTGGTTCCTAGTTTAAATAACTAGTGGGTCAAAGTACTTTCATACCATCCCTTATAGAACTTATAAGAAACGGGTCTTTGCTCCTTTATAGCATTGGTTCCTTCTTAGTTTTATAAGATACAATCTGTCCATCACCATTATCACGCCTATATCATCACCATATTCCATCACCATATCACGCCAATAACATCATCCTTCCATTACCATTTCATCACCATTAAATCATCCTTCATTCATCAACAAGGCATAATTCATCACCACCATTGGAGGCCGAAGTCAACTTCACTTGAAGGAGATTTATTCAACACTTCCGCAGCCAATCTTTGATAACTATTCTATCCATTTCAAATCTTTCCATTTCTATTTACTTTTCATTTCTTAATTATCATATTACTTAATCAATTCTTCTTCTTTTTGTGCAGATTACTTTCAATCCAAGGTGTAGCATTTGGTGTCTCTCCTAGATCGGGAAACAACAAGGTTGCCAACTTCTCCATTATTGAAGAAGCCTGGTTAGATCCACATCAAACACTTACTATCTTCCTTCACAAGAAACAACAAGGATACCTCCTTCAAGTTTGATGTTGGGCATATTGAAATGTGCTTCCTTTTTAGTGTAATTTCAACTTTTCTTCAACTTTTCTTTTCTGGAAATTTGCTTTGAAATTCTTTCTTTTTCTTTTCTTTTTTTGTACTCCTTATTTGATGTAGGAGTTCTTTCTTTTGTTTTTGTTTTTCTTCTTTCTTTTTCTTTTTGTTGCAGCACTTTGTACGTCAATCCAACTAAGCTCATAATACTGCTTGATGTAAAGCTATCCAAGCTTCTTCAATGATGGAGAAGTTGCAGCCTTGTTGTTTCCCAATCTAGGAGAGACACCAAATGCCACTCTTGAATTAATAAGCAATCTACAAAAATAAAGGAAATAAATGATTAAATGGAAATAAGAAAATTAAATAAAAAATGAATTGAAAATGAAAGGAAGGAATAGAGATGTTATCAAAGGAAGGTTGCGGAAGTGTCGTAGAATTATCCTTCAAATGTAATATGATTCTGCCTCAAATGGTGATAATGGAAGTTGACCTTGATGATAGAGTAAGGATGATTCAATGATGAAGAAATAGTAATGGAATGGTGATGATGTTGGCATGAATGTGATGGAATATGGAAGGATGAAGTAGTATCTTAAATAAGCCAAAGAAGAAGAAAAGCTATATAAAGCTTATCCCCGTTCTCTATAAACTTAAGTAAGGGGTGGTATATTGGGAATTGAACCCTCTAGTTATAAGAACTATGAACTCAAAGTATCAATGAAAGGGTTTGACACCACAAACTTAGAAAGCTTGCTTAATCGATATAGTTCTAAAAGAACTTGAAGAGAGAATAATCTCATAAAGAGTTTATATTAATAAAGAGGTTGATTACAAATGAAATGCAATAGCCTATTTATAGTTTTAAAGGGTTTAGGCCGAATAAACACATGATGGTTCGGCTAAGGTTGAAACCCCTTTGAAAATACATGATTTTTAATGAAAATACATGTTTTTAATGAAGATACATGCTATTGGCCGAATGGTAAGGTGTTGGTTCGGCCCTAAGGATGTTTTCAAGGCATTTGGAAGTTATTTGGGTGCCAAAATGAAGAGAAAGGAGTCTTTGGCAGAATAGGAAGCATCATTTGGTGTTTTGGCGCCTATTTGATGTCACATGGAGTGCACATGCTTGAATGATGCATATGGCAACCTACTCGAATGCACATGAGTATTCTTGCAATGCTTTGGTGAGGTTTCAACCATAGGATGATGTCTTCAAGTCCTTGGGCAGCCTAGAGATGAACTAGCTTCAAGGTAAGCTAGGTGAGTGTCTTGGTAGCTAACTAGGTGAGCTATAGCTTGATGAACTAAAGCTAGTTAGATTTGGTCTTCTCAGCTCCTCGGCTACTATCCCAGCTACTTCCAGCTACCTTTAGTCCAAATTTTAGTAATTTGGTCCAAAGCTCTCCTCCAGCTAAGTTCAGCTACATGCTAGCTCCTCCAGCTAACTTGAAGCTCCTTAAGTGATGAAATGAGCTAGAAAATAGATGCATGCATGCAAATGAGCTAAAGAAACATGGATTTAAATCTAGTGAGCTAATGTAAATATAACATGAGCTAGAATAACATGACATGAGTTAATGAATGAATGAATACATGCTGCCATGATATGCAAACATAATAAATGAATCTAAAACATATGTAACATAATATAAAGCTAAGTAAAGATGTGGAAACATATGTTATACATGAAAATCATATAATATACAAGTGAATGATAACATATGATTATTCAAGCATAGTTTTATATGATCACGTCCCCTCTAGATCCGGAAGTAATGCCACAAGGTCCCATTACTAGGTCAAGGCCCAAACAATTCAGGGAAGTACTCCTAGCTAAGTGTCTTAAAGCTTTTGATTCATTTGATAATTTAACACCCTCATATGTTATGTTATATAATGTTTTAATAGTTAAAGAATAACTTAGCATAAATACACCTTCACAATAGATGCACATTGTTATTTTAATATGATAAGCATGTTAGAATAGTCTTACAATCATATTAAGAATGATTATCACATATACATCAAGGCAGCATACTTATCATTCATTTTATTAAATCACGTGCATTCTTATTAGCTCATAGACTTTATACATTAGCTCACACACATTATGAGATGATATATTTAGCTCATGACATGCAAACATAGCTCACAATACCATAATCATGCATGGCAGCAAGGTACATTGGAGCATAACACACGTTGGGGTAGCTTGGTGGATTATTTGGACATCATATGTAGCTCAAAAACAGCTCACAAAGTACAAGGCAGCTCGTGGAACACTAAGGAAAGCTCAACTCAGCTGGAGGAGCTCAAGGCTAGCTAATATCAGCTAGTTGTACTATTTGAAGCTGAGTTGCCAAAAGTGATATCAATGGTAGCTGAATGTAGCTGAACATGTTGTTATGAAGCTTACAAGATCTCAGCTAGGAAGCTCATTCACAACCAGCCCCTTACTTGCTAGCCAGCTACACACTCAAGCAAGCTTGGAGGAAGACACATGCACGCCCAAGAAGATGCACATCACCAGCCCTCATCCCATACACAAGGCTACACCACAAGGATCCCTAGAACACCCATGTGTTTTCCATATGACCAGCCCCCATGTGCCTTGCATGTGGTCTCATTTAGGCGCCAATATGAAGAGCCTCCTATCCATTCGGCCAAGCACTCCCTTCTCTCCAAGCCAACTTGAAGGAACACAAGAGATATTCGGCCAAGGGTTATTACCCTTCACTTAAACCGAAACATCATCTCTATTTGTAATTAAATTATGACTTTATAGGGAGACACAAGGGCTGGCTGAACCACCATGTCTCTATTCGGCCATGCCCCTCCATTTCGTATAAATAGACCATCAAAATTCATTTGTAAACAGACCTTTTTGATTAATTAAAGTGAGATTATTCTCTTTTCTTAAGTCCTGGTGACTTTTATTGACTTATCAAGTATTTTAATATTTGTGGCGTCAACCCCTTTCCCTTGATACTTGTGGTTTCTATCTCCATATAGATAGTGGGTCCAAGTGCTTAATACCACCCCTTAAAGAAGCAATATAAAGTCTGGGTCTTTGCTCTCTATAGCATTGAGTCTTATATAAGATACTATCCTCACATCCCTTCCATTGTTTCATCAACCAAATCCATAGCCAAATCAACATCCTTCCGCTACCATCTCTCAAATATTAAATAGCCTACCTATTCACCTTTACATTTGCCACCCTTAACCATATGTTTTGAGCCATTCACTTATGCATGTTGTTTTGCTTCCTTCCTATATCCACAATCAATCGAGATGGTAGAATTGCCTTACATGAAGTGGTAATCAGAGCTTTGGTGGAAGAGGCAATGTGCAACAACAAAAAAAACAAAAATACAAAAAGAAGTGCAATTGAAGTGCAAGTGAACGAAAATAAAAAATCAGCAAAAGAAATTGAAGCACTCCAAAAGAAGAAAAAAAATCAAGTACTCAGAAAAAGAAGAAAAGAAAAGAATGAAAGAAAAGTTGAAAGCACACAATAACAATTTTCATCACTAAACCATTCAAGTAAGCCTTTAAATTGATTGTGGTGATAGAAGGTTGTAAAGTGACTTTGTGTAAGTAACCCCTTTTATTCTCTTCTTTCTATTTCTAAGCCACCCTTTTCATTATTATTTTCTTTCTATTCCTACTAACCTTTTTGTAGGCGACACCCAACAAGTAAAATCTACTTGATACTGTTTTGAGTAAAGTCCTCTAGAACTTGGAATAAAGAGAATTGAGAGGAAAAAGGCTTGAGCGTGTGCGAGATCAGAAGAGGACAAGTAAAAGCCTTAAAGTCCTAAAGTGCAAACACAAGCGGATTGATTGATATTCAAGTTTCTTGGAGTGACTCGTGAGACTTTATGAGATCATTAGTGGTAAGGTCCTATACACATTTCCTTTTTTCTTATTTGCTAACATGTCTCTTCCATCCAACATCTTTGTAGTCAAAAGGACTTTGAACATTCAAAGTCAATAAGATGAACAAAGAGAAAATATCTTCCATACAAGATGTCACGTGGGAGATAAGATTTTTGTGGTGATCATTGATGGAGGAAGTTGTACAAATGTAGCAAGCACTCACATGGTGGAAAATTGGGTCTCAAGACTTCCAAGCATCCTCATCCTTACAAACTTCAGTGGCTCAATGATGTGGGTGAAGCCAAGGTAACCAAACAAGTTGTTGTTCCTTTCTCAATTGGAATATACAATAATGAAGTCCTTTGTGACGTTGTGCCCATGAGTGCAAGCCACCTTATACTAGGACGTCCTTGGCAGTTTGACAAGAAGGCTAACCATGATAGATTTTCTAACAAGTACTCTTTCCAACATCAAGGAAAGAAAATCATATTGGCACCCTTGCTTCCTAGTCAAGTTCATGAATGTCAAGTGACCCTTAAGTACGCATAGAAGAATGGAAGAAGGAAAAGAAGGCCAAAGAAAGTCTTACTCAGAAGATGAATATATTCGCCAGCAGAGAAGATGTTCGGAAACATTTATCAACCAATAAGGCTATACTGATACTTATGTATAAGGAAAGTTTTCTACTTACTAACCCTCCTGAAGGCTTGCCTTCTTCTGTTTCTAATCTTTTGCAGGAATTTGAAGATATGTTCCGTGAAGAAATTCTAGATGGTAATCCACCAATTAGAGGAATTGAACATCAAATTGATTTCATTCCTGGAGCCACCATTCCTAATAGACCAGCATATAAGAGCAATCCCGAGGAAACGAAGGAATTACAAAGACAAGTCAAAGAACTCCTAGACAAAGGTTACATTCGGGAAAGTTTAAGTACTTGTGTTGTACCAGTTTTGTTGGTGCCAAAGAAAGATGGAACTTGGAGAATGTGCGTGGATTGTAGGGTTGTGAACCAGATCACTATCAAATATAGGAACCCTATACCTCGGTTGGATGACATGCTTGCCGAACTTAGGGGGCCAGCATCTTCTCCAAGATTGACTTGAAAAATGGCTACCATCATATTAGAATGAAGGAATGTGATGAATGGAAAACCGCATTCAAGACTAAACAAGGTTTGTATGAATGGTTAGTCATGCCTTTTGGCTCGACTAATGCCCCTTGTACCTTTATGCATCTGATGAACCATGTCCTTCAGCCTTACATTGGTAAGTTTTGTGTTGTTTAGTTTGATGATATCTTGATATACAGTAAGTCCTTGAATGAACATGTTGAACATTTACGGTCCATTCTTAGCACTTTGAGAGAAGAGCACTTATACGCTAATCTCAAGATAAACATATTCACGTGACATGTAATGCATAAATGAGTAAATAAATAATAAAATAAGGCCAGACTCCCTTAGAATCATCTTGGAAGAACTTCAAAGTTGTGAGCATGTTTTTTTGAACTTGGTGGTCAGTAGGATCACATCAAGATACGAATCCACAAAAATTGACTTAGACCATATTTGAAGTACTTTGTGTGGTGGTGATGATGGTGCAACTCTCCAGCTGAAATGAGGTCTCTAGCTAGCTCAAAAGTCCAGCTCAAGTGAGCTATGATGATGTGATCCGATTCAACATCAAAAATGGACTTGCATCTCCAACCTTTCTCAATGTTCAAAGGGGGATTTTCTTTAACTTAATCTTTCTTTATACCATAGTTATGATAATGGCTTACATACATTATATTTATAGTTATGATGATGATATTATGAATGTATGAAGTTATTATTATGAACCACATATTTATATCTTATATTACTTAGCTTATAAATGCTTTCTTTTGTAGGTACATGTTCGCCACATCATGGGAGCTGATTTAAAGCTATAATTGAAGTCAATGAGCTAGGAAACCTTACATAGGATGACTTTGGAGATCATGAAGAACAAATGGTGAAAAGTTGTCAGCTGACCCTCGAGCTCATAGCTCACTTGAGCTGGACTTTTGAGCTAGCTAGAGACTTCATTTCAGCTGGAGAGTTGCACCATCATCTTCACCACACAAAGCACTACAAATATAGTCTAGGTCAAATTTTGTGAATTCATACCTTTTCGCGAAGAGTTGCCAATCCGAGAAGTGACCTTTCACAAGGAGCTGTCCTATGACTCATCTTCATGCAATTCATCTATGGCCAGCTCATCTTCAGCTCAAACTCATGGGAAGTAGCTCAAATGATGAAAGGTTGTTTCACACAAATGTGACCTTTCATAATTAGTTGCTGCCCCATTGATGCCAAGTCACCTAGACACATGTTTGATGCCAAGTCACGCCTAAGTTGTTGTTCATCTACACACCATGGAAGAGTCCATACCTTAAGCATTCAACACCAACCATGTGAGTGCCACATGACCAGCCACCCATGTGCTTTGCATGTGAATGAATTAGGCGCCAAGATGAAAAGGCTTCTCTCTATTCGGCCTAAACATCATCATGCTTCAAATTGGCGCCAAGATGAAGAGTTATGGGAACCATTCGGCCAAAGACATCTCCCCTCATCCAAGCATCATTTATTTTCGTTTTAAGACATGTACTTTGCCGAAAAGGCATCTATTTATTCGGCCAAGCCTTTACAAAACTATAAATAGGCTTTGGCATTCATTTGTGAAGAGAACCCTTTTGATAATTAAAATCCTTTTGTGAGATTATTCTCTCTTCAAGTACTTTTTAGAACTATATCGATTAAGCAAGCCTTTCTAAAGCTTGTGGCGTCATTCCTATCCCTTGATACTTCTGGTTCCTAGTTTAAATAACTAGTGGGTCAAAGTACATTCATACCATCCCTTATAGAACTTATAAGAAACGGGTCTTTTCTCCTTTATAGCATTGGTTCCTTCTTAGTTTTATAAGATACAATCTGTCCATCACCATTATCACGCCTATATCATCACCATATTCCATCACCATATCACGCCAATAACATCATCCTTCCATTACCATTTCATCACCATTAAATCATCCTTCATTCATCAACAAGGCATACTTCATCACCACCATTGGAGGCCGAAGTCAACATCACTTGAAGGAGATTTATTCAACACTTCCGCAGCCCATCTTTGATAACTATTCTATCCATTTCAAATCTTTCCATTTCTATTTACTTTTCATTTCTTAATTATCATATTACTTAATCAATTCTTCTTCTTTTTGTGCAGATTACTTTCAATCCAAGGTGTAGCATTTGGTGTCTCTCCTAGATCGGGAAACAACAAGGTTGCCAACTTCTCCATTATTGAAGAAGCCTGGTTAGCCTTACATCATATGAGCTCGGGGGTCAGCTGATAACTTTTCACCATTTGTTCCTCATGATCTTCCGAGTCATCCTATGTAAGTTTTCCTAGCTCCTTATCCTTAGTTAAGCTCAAATGTAGCTCCCAAGTGTTGGCCGAATATTCCTACATGCATAATATAGAGAAATAAACTAAGTATATAAACTATATAATGCATATAATATAATTATGTTCATATTATAAAGATGTGAACTATAGGTTATAATAATAACTCATGCATCATATGATAATGAATGAATATTAATATTATAACTATAGATTATATACATGAATATCAATCAATGATACAAACCATAGGATAAAATGAATGCACATACTATGATAATTCAAGTATAGTCTAATGTGAAAATGTATGCTCATAATAATATATATAGTGCATAAATAAGTAAATATAAGATAAAGTATGGAAGAACTCCCTTAGAACCAGCTTTGAATAACATCCATGGTGTGATCAAGTCTTGGAGAAAATTGGAGCTAGATAGGATCACATCATCCTCCCCTTCTTTTGGGTGATTTGTCCTCAAATCGAAAGGTGAATTCTCCTTAGTATATGCCCATTCAATCGTTGCTGGTTTGTCTCCATATGTCATCTTTGTGAAAGGATTCTTATCAAAAGTCATATCCCTTGAATGAGTTCGTTGAATGTCCATGACGTCTTTTCGCACTCCAAAAGACATATTATTTGGTTTCCCAAAGATCACGTCCTTTGAATGAAAAGTCATATCTTCTAGCACTTGAGAAGAAAATTCTCTTAAGCTTCCAAAGATCACGCCTTTTGGTTCCTCCATTTGACAAATTGCATCATTTGGAATATCTCCTTGATCCGACACATCATATTCGTTAAAAAAGAATATGTATATCTTCAACTCCACTCTTTGAATCATCATGATGGTTTGTGGAGAGTCTTAACCTTTGAAACTTCTTGAAATACTTGAGTTCAATGTACCAATCAAGCTTATAACCACAAAGGATCTTGCCATTATTGGTTGGTAGGATAATACCATGTACATAACTCAAATTCCTGCAAAGTAAATCAAAGTTAAAATATAAGAAATTATTGACAAGATGAATGGAAACATCAAACCAAGGTGGATGTTTAATAGGAGTTAGTTGCTGAATTCTTTTCACGATTGGCAATGCACTTGGAATGTCAATGAACACAACCCTTGGTACTTCAAATACGTTTCTTTTGGAACTTCAAATGGAATCATCTTTGAAACATCAAGAGACGTGTTTTGTGGATCAAAAGTAATAACTATATGTTCTTCAAAAGTCACATCTTTTAGTCCTCCAAAAGACATGATTCTTGAATCATCTCCTTGAAAGATATGTCTCTTGAATTGTCCTGCAAAACAAAAGGAAGAATAGGAGAAAAAGTAATGTTAGATAAAATTTGTTCTTTACTCTCCTCTTTGGATCCAATTTCACTCCTCTCATTTTCAACTCCAACGTCTTCTTCAAGTTGCTTGTCTTTAATTTGCTCTTTCATTGCTTCAATGTTTTTCCTCAAGGTATTTTGATCTTCATTCACTCAGCTAGGAGATAATGGAGTCCATATGACTTTTCGTTCATTGTGGATGAATGAATACTGATTTGTGAATCCATCATGGACAACCCGCTTGTCAAATTGCCATGGCCTCCCTAAGAGTAAATGACTCATATTCATAGGCACCACGTCACATAGAATCTCGTCTTTGTAACTTCCAAGTGAGAATGGCACAAGTACTTGTTCAGTGACCCTTAACTCTTCCTCTCCGTCCAACCATTGCAAGTCATATGGGCTGGAATATTTAATTGTTGTAAGCCCCAATTTGTTCACCATGTATGTGCTTGCAATGTTTGTACAACTCCCTCCGTCAATAGCTACAAGACACACTTTACCATTTATATGGCAACGAGTGTGAAATGTATTTGTTCTTTGCTGTTTGTCCTCCAAGGTTTGGAAAGATGAAAAATCACAAGACATTTGTTAGTAAAAAAAATTAAATAAAATTAAAACCTTACCAGCACACTCACAAAGTTTCACAAGTTCACTCCAAAGAAATGATAAGATCACTCCACTCAACACTCGTGTTTACTCTCGAGAATATATCTTGGCTTTTAACAATTCCCCTTCTGATCTCACTCTCTCAATTAGCCTTTTTCCACTCCAATTTCTCTTACTAAGTCCTTTGAGGAACTTACTCAAGATTATAACAAGTTAATTCCTTCCTTGTGTGCGTCGGCTGCAAATAAGTTAGGGTAGAAAGAATAGAAGAAATGGAAAGGTAGAAGAAAGGTTTTAAGGTATAAAAAAAAGAAAATGGTTGAAGACAAGAAAAATGAAAGGATAGAAAATGAAGAGGTGACTTACAATTCAAGAAACAACACTTACTGCAACTGATGTGATCCTGTCTAGCACCAACTTTCTGCATGACATACTCACATCATTGAAAATCCATCAAGCTCAATATAAGGGAGTTCTACCTTACTTTATATTATATTTACTCATTTATGCACTATATATTATTATGAGCATACATTTTCATATTAGACTATGCTTGAATTATCATAACATGTGCATTCATTCATTATGTCCTATGGTTTGCATCATTGATTGATATTATGCATATAATCTATAGTTATAATAATAATATTCATTCATTATCATATGATGCATGAGTTATTATTATAACCTATAGTTCACATCTTTATAATATGCACATTCTTATTACTTTATAATAGTTCATATACTTAGCTTATATTATGCTTTCTTTTGTAGGTGCATGTTCGGCCATATGATGGGAGCTGACTTAAAGCTAGCATTGGAGTCCAAGAGCTATGTAAACTTAACTAGGACAACTCCGGGACAGCTCAAGAACATTTTGGGACAAAGTTGCCAACTGACCCCTGAGCTTATAGCTCACTTGAGCTGGACTTTTGAGGTAGCTAGAGACCTCATTTCAGCTGGAGAGTTACACTGTCATCTTCACCACATAGAACACTTCAAATATGGTCTATGTCAATTTTTGTGGATTCGTACCTTTTCATGAATAGTTGTCATTCCAAAAGGTGCCTTTTCACAAGGAGTTGACCTATGACTCATCTTCATGTAATTCATCTATGGCCAGCTCATCTTCAAGTCAAACACTTGTAAAGTAGCTCAAATGATGAAAGGTTACCTTCCACATAATGTGACCTTTCATGACAAGTTGCTGCCCATTGAAGGCCATGACACCTAGATGCATGTTGGAAGCCAAGTCACGCCTATTTGCTGCCATATTCATTCCATGGACTTCAAGACACCATCCTATGGTTGTAACATCACCAAAGCCTTGCATGAAGACCCATGTGCATTCAAGTAGGCTGTCATGTGCATCATTCAAGCATGTACATTCCATGTGACATCAAATTGGCGCCAAAACACCAAGGGATGCTTCCTATTCGGCCAAAGACTCTTTCCTCTTCATTTTGGCACCCAAATAACTTCCAAATGCATTTAAATCATCCTTAGGGCCGAACCAACACATAACCATTCGGCCAAGAGCATGTATCTTCATTTAAATCATGTATTTTCATCAAAAATTATGTATTTTCAAAGGGGTTTCAACCTTGGCCGAACCATCAAGTATCTATTAAGGAGAATGACACTTTTGTTGTCAATCCAACTATGCTCTGATTACCACTTGATGTAAGGCGAATCTACAAACTTTGATGAAAAGAGTATATAGACTTATTGTGTCCCGATCTAGGATTGACAAGTACTGATGTCCTTGAATTATAAGCTTGGCTGCAATAAATATAAGAAAGAAATGATATTAATAATGGTCTTAAGAAATGAATATATAATAAAGGAAATGAAATAGAAAGAAATGAAGGAGATGGCTGCGGAATTGATGGTCTTGATGGATGTTGATGATGGTGTTGTTGATGAAATGGAAATGGAAATGGTAGTGATTTGTATCTCAAACACGCCAAAGATGAAACAATGCTAAGGAGCACAATCCTGATCTTCACAAACTTGCTTGAGGGGTGGTGATAGTGTCTTCAACCCACTAGATATCAATCTAGGAATTTTGGAATCAAGATGGAAAGAATGACGCCACAAGTATATGAATTATACTTGCTTAATCGATAAAGTTCACAAAGAACTTTGAAGAGAAATAACTCACAAGAGTATGTTTTATATAAAAGATGAGATGCTTACAAATGAAATGACAAAGCCTATTTATAGTTTTCAAAGGGTTTAGGCCGAATAGGTACATGATGGTTCGGCTATGGATGAAACCCCTTTGAAAATACATGACTTTTAAATGAAAATACATTATTTTAATGAAGATACATGCTCTTGACCAAATAGTAAGGTGTTGGTTCGGCCTAAGGATGTTTTGAATGCTTCTGTAAGTCATTTGGGCGCCAATATGGAGAGGAATAAGTCTTTGGCCGAATAGGAAGCATCCCTTGGTGTTTTGGCGCCTATTTGATGTCACATGGAGTGCACATGCTTGAATGATGCACATGGCAGCCTACTTGAACGAACATGGGTCTTCTTGCAAGGATTTGGTGAGGTTGCAACCAACCATAGGATAATGTTTTGAAGTACATGGAATGAAGATGGCAGCAACTAGGCGTGACTTGGCTTCCAACATGCATCTAGGTGTCATGGTCTTCAATGGGCAGCAACTTGTCATGAAAGGTCACATTTGTGGAAGGTAACTGATGTGATCCTATTCAGCATCAAAAATGGACTTGCATCTCCAACCTTTCTCAATGTTTAAAGGGGGATTTTCTTTAACTTAATCTTTCTTTATACCATAGTTATGATAATGACTTACATACATTATATTTATAGTTATGATGACAATATTATGAATGTATGAAGTTATTATTATGAACCACATATTTATATCTTATATTACTTAGCTTATAAATGCTTTCTTTTGTAGGTACATGTTCGGCCACATCATGGGAGCTGATTTAAAGCTAGAATTGAAGTCAATGAGCTAGGAAACCTTACATAGGATGACTTGGGAGATCATGAAGAACAAATGGTGAAAAGTTGTCAGCTGACCCTCGAGCTCATAGCTCACTTGAGCTGGACTTTTGAGCTAGCTAGAGACTTCATTTCAGCTGGAGAGTTGCACCATCATCTTCACCACACAGAGCACTACAAATATGGTCTAGGTCAAATTTTGTGAATTCGTACCTTTTCGCGAAGAGTTGCCAATCCGAGAAGTGACCTTTCACAAGGAGTTGTCCTATGACTCATCTTCATGCAATTCATCTATGGCCAGCTCATCTTCAGCTCAAACTCATGGGAAGTAGCTCAAATGATGAAAGGTTGTTTCACACAAATGTGACCTTTCATAATTAGTTGCTGCCCCATTGATGCCAAGTCACCTAGACACATGTTTGATGCCAAGTCACGCCTAAGTTGCTGTTCATCTACACACCATGGAAGAGTCCACGCCTTAAGCATTCAACACCAACCATGTGAGTGCCACATGACCAGCCACCCATGTGCTTTGTATGTGAATGAATTAGGCGCCAAGATGAATAGGCTTCTCTCTATTCGGCCTAAACATCATCATGCTTCAAATTGGCGCCAAGATGAAGAGTTATGGGAACCATTCGGCCAAAGACATCTCCCCTCATCCAAGCATCATTTATTTTCGTTTTAAGACATGTACTTTGCCGAAAAGGCATCTATTTATTCGGCCAAGCCTTTACAAAACTATAAACAGGCTTTGGCATTCATTTGTGAACAGAACCCTTTGATATTAAAAATCCTTTGTGAGATTATTCTCTCTTCAAGTTCTTTTTAGAACTATATCGATTAAGCAAGCCTTTCTAAAGCTTGTGGCATCATTCCTTCACCTTGATACTTCTGGTTCCTAGTTTAAATAACTAGTGGGTCAAAGTCCTTTCATACCATCCCTTATAGAACTTATAAGAAACGGGTCTTTGCTCCTTTATAGCATTGGTTCCTTCTTAGTTTTATAAGATACAAATTTTCCATCACCATTATCACGCCTATATCATCACCATAGTCCATCTCCATTATCACGCCTATATCGTCACCATATTCCACCACCATTATCACTCCCATATTATCACCAACTTATAAATTTCCATTTCTTCATCTTTGAATTATCCTTCATCCTCAACAAGGCATTCGTCCATCATCATCATTGGAGGCAGAATCCATCATCACTTGAAGGATCATTCTACAACACTTCCGCAGCCCTTCTTTGATAACTATTCTATCCATTTCAATTCTTTCCATTTCTATTTCATTTCTTAATTATCATATTACTTAATCAATTCTTCTTCTTTGTGCAGATTACTTTCAATCCAAGGTGTAGCATTTGGTGTCTCTCCTAGATCGGGAAACAACAAGGTTGCCAACTTCTCCATTATTGAAGAAGACTGGTTAGATGCACATCAAGCGGTAATCAGAGCTTTGGTGGATTGACATACAAAGTGCTACAACAACAAAAAAAAGCAACAAGAAAGAAGAAAACAAAAGAGAAAAGAAAAAGACTCCTACATCAAATATGGAGTGCAAAAGAAAGAAAAGAAAAAAGAAAAAAAAATCAAAAGCAAAAAGAAAAGTGAAGCAAGTTGCAAAGTACACTCAAAGAGAAGCACCATACAATCTGCCCAACATCAAACTTGAAGGAGGTATCCTTGTTGTTTCTTGTGAAGGAAGATAGTAAGTGTTGCAACTTGAGTTGTAAGTCATCTTCACTTATTTACTATTTCATTTCCTTTTCTTTCATCTTTTCTTATTCCATTACCTTATCATCTTTCTTAACTTTTTCTAGCCTATCCTTTATCCTATACCTTAACCATTTCTAAACCGACGCACAAACTAAAGAAACTTGCTCAATCTTGAGTTAGTTCTTTAAAAGGACCCACAAGAGAGAATTGAGCGGTAAAAGGCAAACGAGAGGGTGAGATCAGAAGGGGGATCAGAAAAAGCCAAGGATCATATCCCCGAGTGCAAACACGTGAGGTTTTTGTGAGTGTGGTGGTAAGGTTTTTAAATTACTTTATTTCACTAACTATGTCTCAAAGTCCCCGAGGAAATGCAGGAACACCAAACTTACAAATGCAGGCACTCATTGGTGAAATGATGAGAATGTTTCATGAAGAGTTCGATGCTCTTCATGAAAAGATAGATCAACGCCATGATTTACCACCAACCCGACATAATGGAGCCAATAGAAGGCAACAACAACCACCCCCTCCAGAAGAAGATGTTCAAGAAAATTTTGATGAGGGTGAACAAGCAGCATTCCAAGGCCCTAGACGTGCCATTATTGATGACAATTTGAGCAACATTAAGATCAAAATTCCTCAATTCCAAGGAAAGACTGATCCTGAAGCCTATCTTGAATGGGAAAGCAAAGTGGAACATGTTTTTAGTTGCCATAACTATTCCGAGATGAAGAAAGTAAGATTGGCAGCCATGGAGTTTATAGACTATGCCTTAATATGGTGGGATCAACTTACCCTTAACCGAAGGAGGAATGGAGAACGACCGGTCTCAACTTGGCATGAAATGAAAGGTATTATGAGAAAACGATTCATTCCTGTTCACTATCACCGTGACTTGTTTCAAAAGTTACAGAATCTTAAACAAGGCCTTAGGAGTGTGGAGGACTACTACAAAGAGATGGAAGTGGCTATGATCCGAGTCAACATTGAGGAGGATCGTGAAGCAACTATGGTAAGATTCCTTGCTGGACTTAATCCCGAAATTGCCAATACCTTAGAGTTGTATCATTACATCGAATTAGATGAGATGGTACAAATGGCAATGAAGATTGAAAGGCAACTGAAGAAGAGACATACATCTCGTAATGTTGCGCCAACACCATCAAAATGGAGTCCAAACGTAAAGAAACCTACTCCTCCTGTTAAAGAACAAGCTGAATCTTCAAAGACTCAACAAGTAAGTAAAGACCCCAACCGAGGAAAGCAAACCACTGAACGATCAAGAGACATTAGATGTTTTAAATGTCTTGGAAGGGGCCATATAGCTACACAATGTCCTAACCGGAATACCATGCTCTTACTTGGAAATGGTGAAATAGAATCAGAACCAGAAGAGGAAGAAGAGGCACCCATTGAAGTCAATGAAGAAATAACTCTTGTTGATCCCGTTGATCAAGGAGAAGCCTTGGTAATTAGAAGGAGTTTGAATCTTCAAGTTGCGGAAGACAATGCACAACGAGAGAACATATTCCATACCCGATGTCATATAAATGAAAAGGTATGTTTTGTTATCATAGACGGTGGAAGTTGTACTAATGTGGCTAGTACAATAATGGTGGAAAAACTTGGTTTGAAAACAATGAAGCACCCAAATCCATATAAGTTGCAGTGGCTCAATGAACAAGGAGAACTCAACGTTAGCAAACAGGTGATAGTTCCTTTTTCCATTGGCAAAAACAAAGATGAGGTTATGTGTGATGTTGTCCCTATGCACGCTAGCCATCTACTTCTTGGAAGGCCATGGCAATATGACAAAAGGACTATTCATGATTGTTTTACCAATCAATACTCGTTCAGCCATAAAGGAAAGAATTTTATCCTAACTCCTTTAACGCCTAAACAAGTTCAGAATGATCAAGTCAGAATGAAACAGAGTGTTGAGGCTATGAGGAAAGGAAAAGCAACAACTGTGGAAGAAACTGATCCAAAAACAAGTGCTTATTCTTCAAAGTGCTTGATTCGAGAATGCCTATTGACAAAATGCAAGGTTAAAGATGATTATTCTAACTTTGAACATGCAGATTTTTCCTTTGACTTGCAGGATTTACCAAGAGGCACCAATTGCCAAAAGGAAGATTTAGGAAACGTGACCTTTGGGAACCCAAAAGATGTGTCCATTGAAAAGCAAAAGGACATCAATTTTCATTCAAAGAATGTGTCTTTAGAATAACCAATGGACGTGACCTATGAGAATCCAATGATCATGCCTATTGGAGTATTAAAAGACACCAATTTTGGGATATCAAGGGACCACAATATTCAAAGCAAAATTACATGGGCATATCTCACTCAAGAGCCTAAAGAAGGGATCCCAATTTCTGACGAAACAGCAACTATGGAATGGAGGAATGTTGAAAAGAAACCACCCTTCGATTTGATGACAAATCGCTTTAAAGAAGGGGGGGATGATCTGATCCTATTCAGCATCAAAAATGGACTTGCATCTCCAACCTTTCTCAATGTTCAAAGGGGGATTTTCTTTAACTTAATCTTTCTTTATACCATAGTTATGATAATGACTTACATACATTATATTTATAGTTATGATGACGATATTATGAATGTATGAAGTTATTATTATGAACCACATATTTATATCTTATATTATTTAGCTTATAAATGCTTTCTTTTGTAGGTACATGTTCGACCACATCATGGGAGCTGATTTAAAGCTAGAATTGAAGTCAATGAGCTAGGAAACCTTATATAGGATGACTTGGGAGATCATGAAGAACAAATGGTGAAAAGTTGTCAGCTGACCCTCGAGCTCATAGCTCACTTGAGCTGGACTTTTGAGCTAGCTAGAGACTTCATTTCAGCTGGAGAGTTGCACCATCATCTTCACCACACAGAGCACTACAAATATGGTCTAGGTCAAATTTTGTGAATTCGTACCTTTTCGCGAAGAGTTGCCAATCCGAGAAGTGACCTTTCACAAGGAGCTGTCCTATGACTCATCTTCATGCAATTCATCTATGGCCAGCTCATCTTCAGCTCAAACTCATGGGAAGTAGCTCAAATGATAAAAGGTTGTTTCACACAAATGTGACCTTTCATAATTAGTTGCTGCCCCATTGATGCCAAGTCACCTAGACACATGTTTGATGCCAAGTCACGCCTAAGTTGCTGTTCATCTACACACCATGGAAGAGTCCACGCCTTAAGCATTCAACACCAACCATGTGAGTGCCACATGACCAGCCACCCATGTGCTTTGCATGTGAATGAATTAGGCGCCAAGATGAAAAGGCTTCTCTCTATTCGGCCTAAACATCATCATGCTTCAAATTGGCGCCAAGATGAAGAGTTATGGGAACCATTCGGCCAAAGACATCTCCCCTCATCCAAGCATCATTTATTTTCGTTTTAAGACATGTACTTTGCCGAAAAGGCATCTATTTATTCGGCCAAGCCTTTACAAAACTATAAATAGGCTTTGGCATTCATTTGTGAACAGAACCCTTTGATATTAAAAATCCTTTGTGAGATTATTCTCTCTTCAAGTTCTTTTTAGAACTATATCGATTAAGCAAGCCTTTCTAAAGCTTGTGGCGTCATTCCTTCACCTTGATACTTCTGGTTCCTAGTTTAAATAACTAGTGGGTCAAAGTCCTTTCATACCATCCCTTATAGAACTTATAAGAAACGGGTCTTTGCTCCTTTATAGCATTGGTTCCTTCTTAGTTTTATAAGATACAAATTGTCCATCACCATTATCACGCCTATATCATCACCATAGTCCATCTCCATTATCACGCCTATATCATCACCATAGTCCATCACCATTATCACGCCTTTATCATCACCATAGTCCATCTCCATTATCATGCCTATATCGTCACCATATTCCACCACCATTATCACGCCCATATTATCACCAACTTATAAATTTCCATTTCTACATCTTTGAATTATCCTTCATCCTCAACAAGGCATTCGTCCATCATCATCATTGGAGGCCGAATCCATCATCACTTGAAGGATCATTCTACAACACTTCCGCAGCCCTTCTTTGATAACTATTCTATCCATTTCAATTCTTTCCATTTCTATTTCATTTCTTAATTATCATATTACTTAATCAATTCTTCTTCTTTGTGCAGATTACTTTCAATCCAAGGTGTAGCATTTGGTGTCTCTCCTAGATCGGGAAACAACAAGGTTGCCAACTTCTCCATTATTGAAGAAGACTGGTTAGATGCACATCAGTAACCTTTCATCATTTGAGCTACTTCCCATGTGTATGAGCTGAAGATGAGCTGGTCATAGGTGAATTACATGAAGATGAGTCTTTGGCCAGCTCCTTGTGAAAAGGCACCTCTTGGAATGGCAACTCTTCGCGAAAAGATACAAATCCACAAAAATTGACTTAGACCATATTTGAAGTACTCTGTGTGGTGGTGATGATGGTGCAACTCTCCAGCTGAAATGAGGTCTCTAACTAGCTCAAAAGTCCAGCTCAAGTGAGCTATGAGCTTTTATTCTGCATGATCTCCCGAGTCATCCTATGTAAGTTTTCCTAGCTCCTTATCCTTAGTTAAGCTCAAATGTATCTCCCAAGTGTTGGCCGAATATTCCTACATGCATAACATAAAGAAATAAACTAAATATATAAACTATATAATGCATATAATATAATGATGTGCATATTATAAAGATGTGAACTATAGGTTATAATAATAACTCATGCATCATATGATAATGAATGAATATTAATATTATAACTATAGATTATATACATGAATATCAATCAATGATACAAACCATAGGATAAAATGAATGCACATACTATGATAATTCAAGTATAGTATAATGTGAAAATGTATGCTCATAATAATATATATAGTGCATAAATAAGTAAATATAAGATAAAGTATGGAAGAACTCCCTTAGAACCAGCTTTGAATAACATCCATGGTGTGATCAAGTCTTGGAGAAAATTGGAGCTAGATAGGATCACATCAATAGATGTCCTTGTGTTATAAGTATGGTTGCAACAAAAATAAGAAAGAAATAGAATTAGTAATAGAATAAGAAATGGATAAATAATATAAGTAATGGAATGGAAGAAATGAAAAGAGTTGGCTGCAGAATTATGAAGATGTTGATGGACTTGATGAAAGATGGTTGATGTTGTTGATGATGAATGGTAGATGATGGTGATGTTGTATCTCAAACACGCCATAGAAGAAACTATACTAGAAAGCACAATCCCGATCTTCACAAACTTGCTTAAGGGGTGCAGATAGTGTCTTCAACCCACTAGATGTAAAATCTAGGAATTAGGAATCAAGGTAAAGGAATGACGCCACAAGTATAAGAAATATACTTATTTAATCGATAAAGTTCTCAAAGAACTTTGAAGAGAAATTTAACTCACAAAGGCTTGTTTATAATATGAAATGAGATAAGTACAAAAGATGGCAAGGCTCTTAATTTATAGGATATGAGAAGGCTTGGACGAATGGTCACATAATGTTTCGGCTATATACATGTCTCTAGTGAAAGTGCATAATGCTTTAGATGAAATGATGAGTCCCTTGGCTTGGTGATGGTTCAACTACCTCTTCAAAGGAGACATGTTGGTTAGGCTAGGATGAAGGTACATCTCCCTTGGCCGAATGGTGGCATGCTTGTTCATCTTGGCACTAAAGACACCTCCCTTGGCCAAATTGATGTGATCCTATTCAGCATCAAAAATGGACTTGCATCTCCAACCTTTCTCAATGTTCAAAGGGGGACTTTCTTTAACTTAATCTTTCTTTATACCATAGTTATGATAATGACTTACATACATTATATTTATAGTTATGATGACGATATTATGAATGTATGAAGTTATTATTATGAACCACATATTTATATCTTATATTACTTAGCTTATAAATGCTTTCTTTTGTAGGTACATGTTCAGCCACATCATGGGAGCTGATTTAAAGCTAGAATTGAAGTCAATGAGCTAGGAAACCTTACATAGGATGACTTGGGAGATCATGAAGAACAAATGGTGAAAAGTTGTCAGCTGACCCTCGAGCTCATAGCTCACTTGAGCTGGACTTTTGAGCTAGCTAGAGACTTCATTTCATCTGGAGAGTTGCACCATCATCTTCACCACACAGAGCACTACAAATATGGTCTAGGTTAAATTTTGTGAATTCGTACCTTTTCGCGAAGAGTTGCCAATCCGAGAAGTGACCTTTCACAAGGAGCTGTCCTATGACTCATCTTCATGCAATTCATCTATGGCCAGCTCATCTTCAGCTCAAACTCATGGGAAGTAGCTCAAATGATGAAAGGTTGTTTCACACAAATGTGACCTTTCATAATTAGTTGCTGCCCCATTGATGCCAAGTCACCTAGACACATGTTTGATGCCAAGTCACGCCTAAGTTGCTGTTCATCTACACACCATGGAAGAGTCCACGCCTTAAGCATTCAACACCAACCATGTGAGTGCCACATGACCAGCCACCCATGTGCTTTGCATGTGAATGAATTAGGCGCCAAGATGAAAAGGCTTCTCTCTATTCGGC
Organism: Hibiscus syriacus; assembly: GCF_006381635.1. Taxonomy (NCBI): domain Eukaryota; kingdom Viridiplantae; phylum Streptophyta; class Magnoliopsida; order Malvales; family Malvaceae; genus Hibiscus; species Hibiscus syriacus. Next base: position 1,058,098 of record NW_024062407.1, read on the forward strand.
CTAAACATCATCATGCTTCAAATTGGCGCCAAGATGAAGAGTTATGGGAACCATTCGGCCAAAGACATCTCCCCTCATCCAAGCATCATTTATTTTCGTTTTAAGACATGTACTTTGCCGAAAAGGCATCTATTTATTCGGCCAAGCCTTTACAAAACTATAAATAGGCTTTGGCATTCATTTGTGAACAGAACCCTTTTGATAATTAAATCCTTTTGTGAGATTATTCTCTCTTCAAGTTTTTTTTAGAACTATATCGATTAAGCAAGCCTTTCTAAAGCTTGTGGCGTCATTCCTATCCCTTGATACTTCTGGTTCCTAGTTTAAATAACTAGTGGGTCAAAGTCCTTTCATACCATCCCTTATAGAACTTATAAGAAACGGGTCTTTGCTCCTTTATAGCATTGGTTCCTTCTTAGTTTTATAAGATACAAATTTTCCATCACCATTATCACGCCTATATCATCACCATAGTCCATCTCCATTATCACGCCTATATCATCACCATAGTCCATCACCATTATCACGCCTTTATCATCACCATAGTCCATCTCCATTATCACGCCTATATCGTCACCATATTCCACCACCATTATCACGCCCATATTATCACCAACTTATAAATTTCCATTTCTACATCTTTGAATTATCCTTCATCCTCAACAAGGCATTCGTCCATCATCATCATTGGAGGCCGAATCCATCATCACTTGAAGGATCATTCTACAACACTTCCGCAGCCCTTCTTTGATAACTATTCTATCCATTTCAATTCTTTCCATTTCTATTTCATTTCTTAATTATCATATTACTTAATCAATTATTCTTCTTTGTGCAGATTACTTTCAATCCAAGGTGTAGCATTTGGTGTCTCTCCTAGATCGGGAAACAACAAGGTTGCCAACTTCTCCATTATTGAAGAAGACTGGTTAGATGCACATCAAGTGGTATCAGAGCTTTGGTGGATTGACATACAAAGTGCTACAACAACAAAAAAAAGCAACAAGAAATAAGAAAATAAAAGAGAAAAGAAAAAGACTCCTACATCAAATTTGGAGTGCAAAAAAAGAAAAGAAAAAGAAAAAAAAATCAAAAGCAAAAAGAAAAGTTAAGCAAGTTGCAAAGTACACTCAAAGAGAAGCACCATACAATCTGCCCAACATCAAACTTGAAGGAGGTATCCTTGTTGTTTCTTGTGAAGGAAGATAGTAAGTGTTGCAACTTGAGTTGTAAGTCATCTTCACTTATTTACTATTTCATTTCCTTTTCTTTCATCTTTTCTTATTCCATTACCTTATCATCTTTCTTAACTTTTTCTAGCCTATCCTTTATCCTATACCTTAACCATTTCTAAACCGACGCACAAACTAAAGAAACTTGCTCAATCTTGAGTTATTTCTTTAAAAGGACCCACAAGAGAGAATTGAGCGGTAAAAGGCAAACGAGAGGGTGAGATCAGAAGGGGGATCAGAAAAAGCCAAGGATCATATCCCCGAGTGCAAACACAAGAGTGAGTGGAGTGCAATCTGAATTTTCTTGGAGTGACCACGTGAGGTTTTTGTGAGTGTGCTGGTAAGGTTTTTAAATTACTTTATTTCACTAACCATGTCTCAAAGTCCCCGAGGAAATGCAGGAACACCAAACTTACAAATGCAGGCACTCATTGGTGAAATGATGAGAATGTTTCGTGAAGAGTTCGATGCTCTTCATGAAAAGATAGATCAACGCGACGATTTACCACCAACCCGACATAATGGAGCCAATAGAAGGCAACAACAACCACCCCCTCCAGAAGAAGATGTTCAAGAAAATTTTGATGAGGGTGAACAAGCAGCATTCCAAGGCCCTAGACGTGCCATTATTGATGACAATTTGAGCAACATTAAGATCAAAATTCCTCAATTCCAAGGAAAGACTGATCCTGAAGCCTATCTTGAATGGGAAAGCAAAGTGGAACATGTTTTTAGTTGCCATAACTATTCTGAGATGAAGAAAGTAAGATTGGCAGCCATGGAGTTTATAGACTATGCCTTAATATGGTGGGATCAACTTACCCTTAACCGAAGGAGGAATAGAGAATGACCGGTCTCAACTTGGCATGAAATGAAAGGTATTATGAGAAAACGATTCATTCCTGTTCACTATCACCGTGACTTGTTTCAAAAGTTACAGAATCTTAAACAAGGCCATAGGAGTGTGGAGGACTACTACAAAGAGATGGAAGTGGCTATGATCCGAGTCAACATTGAGGAGGATCGTGAAGCAACTATGGCAAGATTCCTTGCTGGACTTAATCCCGAAATTACCAATACCTTAGAGTTGTATCATTACATCGAATTAGATGAGATGGTACAAATGGCAATGAAGATTGAAAGGCAACTGAAGAAGAGACATACATCTCGTAATGTTGCGCCAACACCATCAAAATGGAGTCCAAACGTAAAGAAATCTACTCCTCCTGTTAAAGAACAAGCTGAATCTTCAAAGACTCAACAAGTAAGTAAAGACCCCAACCGAGGAAAGCAAACCACTGAACGATCAAGAGACATTAGATGTTTTAAATGTCTTGGAAGGGGCCATATAGCTACACAATGTCCTAACCGGAATACCATGCTCTTACTTGGAAATGGTGAAATAGAATCAGAACCAGAAGAGGAAGAAGAGGCACCCATTGAAGTCAATGAAGAAATAACTCTTGCTGATCCCGTTGATCAAGGAGAAGCCTTGGTAATTAGAAGGAGTTTGAATCTTCAAGTTGCGGAAGACAATGCACAACGAGAGAACATATTCCATACCCGATGTCATATAAATGAAAAGGTATGTTTTGTTATCATAGACGGTGGAAGTTGTACTAATGTGGCTAGTACAATAATGGTGGAAAAACTTGGTTTGAAAACAATGAAGCACCCAAATCCATATAAGTTGCAGTGGCTCAATGAACGAGGAGAACTCAACGTTAGCAAACAGGTGATAGTTCCTTTTTTCATTGGCAAATACAAAGATGAGGTTATGTGTGATGTTATCCCTATGCACGCTAGCCATCTACTTCTTGGAAGGCCATGGCAATATGACAAAAGGACTATTCATGATTGTTTTACCAATCAATACTCGTTCAGCCATAAAGGAAAGAAGTTTATCCTAACTCCTTTAACGCCTAAACAAGTTCAGAATGATCAAGTCAGAATGAAACAGAGTGTTGAGGCTATGAGGAAAGGAAAAGCAACAACTGTGGAAGAAACTGATCCAAAAACAAGTGCTTATTCTTCAAAGTACTTGATTCGAGAATGCCTATTGACAAAATGCAAGGTTAAAGATGATTATTCTAACTTTGAACATGTAGATTTTTCCTTTGACTTGCAGGATTTACCAAGAGGCACCAATTGCCAAAAGGAAGATTTAGGAAACGTGACCTTTGGGAACCCAAAAGATGTGTCCATTGAAAAGCAAAAGGACATCAATTTTCATTCAAAGAATGTGTCTTTAGAAGAACCAATGGACGTGACCTATGAGAATCCAATGATCATGCCTATTGGAGTATTAAAAGACACCACTTTTGGGATATCAAGGGACCACAATATTCAAAGCAAAATTACATGGGCATATCTCACTCAAGAGCCTAAAGAAGGGATCCCAATTTCTGACGAAACAGCAACTATGGAATGGAGGAATGTTGAAAAGAAACCACCCTTCGATTTGATGACAAATCACTTTAAAGAAGGGGGGATGATGTGATCCTATTCAGCATCAAAAATGGACTTGCATCTCCAACCTTTCTCAATGTTCAAAGGGGGATTTTCTTTAACTTAATCTTTCTTTATACCATAGTTATGATAATGACTTACATACATTATATTTATAGTTATGATGACGATATTATGAATGTATGAAGTTATTATTATGAACCACGTATTTATATCTTATATTACTTAGCTTATAAATGCTTTCTTTTGTAGGTACATGTTCGGCCACATCATGGGAGCTGATTTAAAGCTAGAATTGAAGTCAATGAGCTAGGAAACCTTACATAGGATGACTTGGGAGATCATGAAGAACAAATGGTGAAAAGTTGTCAGCTGACCCTCGAGCTCATAGCTCACTTGAGCTGGACTTTTGAGCTAGCTAGAGACTTCATTTCAGCTGGAGAGTTGCACCATCATCTTCACCACACAGAGCACTACAAATATGGTCTAGGTCAAATTTTGTGAATTCGTACCTTTTCGCGAAGAGTTGCCAATCCGAGAAGTGACCTTTCACAAGGAGCTGTCCTATGACTCATCTTCATGCAATTCATCTATGGCCAGCTCATCTTCAGCTCAAACTCATGGGAAGTAGCTCAAATGATGAAAGGTTGTTTCACACAAATGTGACCTTTCATAATTAGTTGCTGCCCCATTGATGCCAAGTCACCTAGACACATGTTTGATGCCAAGTCACGCCTAAGTTGTTGTTCATCTACACACCATGGAAGAGTCCACGCCTTAAGCATTCAACACCAACCATGTGAGTGCCACATGACCAGCCACCCATGTGCTTTGCATGTGAATGAATTAGGCGCCAAGATGAAAAGGCTTCTCTCTATTCGGCCTAAACATCATCATGCTTCAAATTGGCGCCAAGATGAAGAGTTATGGGAACCATTCGGCCAAAGACATCTCCCCTCATCCAAGCATCATTTATTTTCGTTTTAAGACATGTACTTTGCCGAAAAGGCATCTATTTATTCGGCCAAGCCTTTACAAAACTATAAATAGGCTTTGGCATTCATTTGTGAACAGAACCCTTTTGATAATTAAATCCTTTTGTGAGATTATTCTCTCTTCAAATTCTTTTTAGAACTATATCGATTAAGCAAGCCTTTCTAAAGCTTGTGGCGTCATTCCTATCCCTTGATACTTCTGGTTCATAGTTTAAATAACTAATGGGTCAAAGTCCTTTCATACCATCCCTTATAGAACTTATAAGAAACGGGTCTTTGCTCCTTTATAGCATTGGTTCCTTCTTAGTTTTATAAGATACAAATTTTCCATCACCATTATCACGCCTATATCATCACCATAGTCCATCTCCATTATCACGCCTATATCATCACCATAGTCCATCACCATTATCACGCCTTTATCATCACCATAGTCCATCTCCATTATCACGCCTATATCGTCACCATATTCCACCACCATTATCACGCCCATATTATCACCAACTTATAAATTTCCATTTCTACATCTTTGAATTATCCTTCATCCTCAACAAGGCATTCGTCCATCATCATCATTGGAGGCCGAATCCATCATCACTTGAAGGATCATTCTACAACACTTCCGCAACCCTTCTTTGATAACTATTCTATCCATTTCAATTCTTTCCATTTCTATTTCATTTCTTAATTATCATATTACTTAATCAATTCTTCTTCTTTGTGCAGATTACTTTCAATCCAAGGTGTAGCATTTGGTGTCTCTCCTAGATCGGGAAACAACAAGGTTGCCAACTTCTCCATTATTGAAGAAGACTGGTTAGATGCACATCACAAATGGTGTGGTGTCTCCTCAAGTTGGTGCCAAAGCTCTCATGTGCAAGGCATGTGGGTCGTGGTCGAATAGGCATGGTGCTTTGTCTCATGTCTCTTGGTGATTTATGCCTCCAATGGATGTAATCTCTTCACTAACGTGCTCCTTGATGAAAAGGCATCTTCATGGGAAGAATTATTCATGTATGGTTACAACGTTTGGAAAGGTAATGATACAGTTCAACCTCGCCTCACTTGGATGGATGGTGAAGTCAAGGTTGTACCTTTGATTGTTTCGATCTACGAACGCAACAAGAATCCTGCACAAACAAGAAAGCTCAAAAAAATAGTTAAATGGAAGTAATGAAATGGAAAGATAAATATGGCAGCGGAAAATATATATAAGTTGGTGATATGTTTAAAGGAAATGTTGAAGTATGGTAATGGAAGTAGAATGAAGGTGATGTAGATGAATATGAAAAGTAATATCTCAAAGAAGACTCAAAGAAGAACCAATGTTAAAGAACAAAGACCCAGACTTTATATTGCTTCTTTAAGGGATGGTAAACAAGGACTTTGACCCACTATCTATAAAGAGATAGGAACCAGAAGTATCAGGGTGACATAGATAGGGGTGACACCACAAGCTTCCACAAGCATAAGCTTGATAAGTCGATAAAGTTTACTTAAGAACTAAAGAGAGAAACTCTCACAAATATTTGATTAAACAAAGTGAATTGCCTTCTACAAATGAAATGGAAAGCTATTTATAGGCCTAAGAGATGTCTAGGATGCACATACAAGATTTAATGATTGAACATTCTTGGATGAATGTTCATCCTTAAGTAGATACAATGTACGTCCCCTATGTAAGTTCATGGACTAATAAAATAAATGAATGTTCATCCATTTAAGTGAATACATCTTCATAGCCGAATTCATCCTCTCTTGATGTGAACATGTTAGTTCATTTCATTGCATGAATTTGGAGGAATGTTTCATTGTATGTTCGACCCCTTTGGAATGCATGCACCAAGTGTGAACGTGACTCATAGGCTCCCTTCATGCACTTGGATTTGATGAATGAGTTTGAAAATAATGCATCCATCTCCCTTGAATGTGAACAAGTCCTTTAGCCTCATTGTATGATTTTACACGCCATAAATGGATTCATGAAGTTGGAAATGCATCAGGTGTGAACATGGCTCTTCATTTGGTTGTAAATCCCGTACTTATTTCTAGCCTGCACTATCTTAATTAATCTGGGCATATCTTGGGCACCCACTATCAGATTGATACGATTCAAAGTGCATTAGAAAGATAAGAGATAGGGAATTAAATGTTAAGATACTTCATCAACCAAAGATTCTTGGAACATGTTCAAAAATGACGATCAATCTGACTGACGTGAACTGTCCATCCAACTCTTCAATTGCCTTTAGTCTATTTAGCATCCAATGTACCTAGACAAAGTATGTAAACAAATAATTAGATAGAAATTGAGCTATTATAAATATGAGTGCATTCTGCCACCTATGTTAGGATGCAAATATGTTAGGATGCAAATGAGCTAAATATGAATGCATATGCATTGAATGAGTTATATAAAGATGTGAATTAATAAGTCATGCATGAATATTATATATTATACATATAAATGACAGCATATAATATTCAAGAAAAAATTAAGAATAAGATAAACATATTCACGTGACATGTAATGCATAAATGAGTAAATAAATAATAAAATAAGGCAAGACTCCCTTAGAATCATCTTGGAAGAACTTCAAAGTTGTGAGCATGTTTTGTTTGAACTTTGTGGTCGGTAGGATCACATCATCCCCCCTTCTTTAAGGCGATTTGTCCCCAAATTAATGCTTGATACATAAGGGAACAACTTTAATGTTCGTTTGAATGGAAATTCTTTCATTCTCATCTTGCATCGTTTTCTTTGCTCAAAATGCTTCACATGTTCAAGTTTTTGCTTTTGAATCAACAATATGAAAAATAGAACAAAGTTAGAAGTAGATAATTTAGAATCAAAGGAAAGGAAAGGATTAAATTCATGAATGAATGAGTTTGGACTCTTAATGTTCTCCATAAGGTTCATTCGATCTTGAGTATGAGGTGAATGTACTTTGAAGGTTAATGAACATGTTCTTTATAATTTCAAGTGACACATCTTTTGGAATTTCAAAAGAAATGATGCTTGAATCATCTTGAATGTCCCTTGGAATAACCTGCAAATTCAAAGAATGAATAGAAGAAAAAAATTGATTAGTATAAAGCAAAACTTCATTCTCCTTGCATTCGTTCCTTTCATGCTCATGTTTTTCAACACACTCATCTTCACTCTCATTTTCAACTCCAAATGTCTTGGTTTTCTCACAATGTTCTTCTTTGATTTGTGCATGTTCAACTCCATCATATCTTTTAACCACAACCTCACTTAGAATCTTTTCATTTTCTCTTCCACGCGTACTCCCCCATTTGCTCCCAAATTCAATCTTTTCAACTTTCTCATTTTCGACTCCAACGTTTCTCACATCAATTTTCTCATTTTCATTTTGATCTCCCTCCACTGTTATTTGTTTCTCACATGAAACTTCTCTTTCAACTTTCTTCATGGCTTTAGTTTTCTTCCATTCCTCTATATGTGATTTGACGATAACTTGGCATTCATGGACTTGATTTGGGCACATTGGAACCAACATAATCTTTCTCCCTTGGTTTTTGAATGAATATTTGTTGGAGAACCCATATAGAATGCTCGTTTATCGAACTGCCAAGGACGTCCAAGGAGTAGATGGCTTGAATTCATAGAAACAACATCACACATAACTTCATCTTCATATCCCCCAATTGAAAATGACACACGTACTTGCTCCATGACTTCTAACTCTTCATCTTCATTTAATCCTTGCAAAACATATGGACTGGGATGTTTGAATGTTATAAGCCCCAACTTCTCAACCATGTATGTGCTTGCAAGATTTGCACAACTACCACCATCAATGGCTACAAGGCATACTTTATCATTCACATGAAAACGAGTATGAAATGGATTACTCCTTTGCTGTCTGTAATCCATTCGAAAGATGGGAGAATTGTTAGTGAAAATTTAATAGTTGAAAAAGATGAAAGGACCTTACCAATAATTACTAACAAATCCTCACGATCACTCCAAAAAAATGATGATGCTCCACTCAACACTCGTGTTTGCACTCGGGAATATAAACTGGCTTTTTCAATTCCCCTTCTGATCTCACACACTCGATTAGCCTTTTTCCACTCGTTCCTCTCTTGTAAAGTTCTTAAAAGAACTAAGTCAAGAGCTTTCAAGTGCTATGGACGTCGGTTGAAAAAATTGTTAATGTAGAGGGAAAAAAATAGAAAGGTAGAAAGATTAAATAATGAAGGGTGGTCTTATAAAAGGAATAAAAATAAAGAAAGGTTCACTTACTATGCAAAGATACTCACCACCTTCCTAGAAGAACAATCAAAGGTCTTGAAGACTTCCTTAGGATCGGTTGAAATAATGATGTTGCTTGTCACCTTTGGCACTTCTTTGCATTTTGATTTCTTTGTTTCTTTTCTTTAGTTATTCTTCACTAGGAATCCCTTGTTGATGTTGGGATTAACTTGCTGATTGTTTTCTTTTGGCACTTCTCTTTTTTATTTTCTTTTTATTGAATGGTAGGATGTTGTTTTTGCTTGTTCTTGTTGCAATCCACCTTAGCTTTGATTACCATAAGATACAGTTCAACCTCGCCTCACTTTGATGGATGGTGAAGTCAAGGTTGTACCTTTGATTGTTTCGATCTAGGAAAGCAACAAGGATCCTGCACAAACAAGAAAGCTCAAAAAAATAGTTAAATGAAAGTAATGAAATGGAAAGATAAATATGGCAGCGGAAAATATATATAAGTTGGTGATATGTTTAAAGGAAATAATGAAGTATGGTAATGGAAGTAGAATGAAGGTGATGTAGATGAATATGAAAAGTAGTATCTCAAAGAAGACTCAAAGAAGAACCAATGTTAAAGAACAAATACCCGGACTTTATATTGCTTCTTTAAGGGATGGTAAACAAGGACTTTGACCCACTATCTATAAAGAGATAGGAACCAGAAGTATCAGGGTGACATAGATAGGGGTGACGCCACAAGCATAAGCTTGATAAGTCGATAAAGTTCACTTAAGAACTAAAGAGAGAAACTCTCACAAATATTTGATTAAACAAACTGAATTGCCTTCTACAAATGAAATGGAAAGCTATTTATAGGCCTAAGAGATGTCTAAGATGCGCATACAAGATTTAATGATTTAACATTCTTGGATGAATGTTCATCCTTAAGTAGATACAATGTACGTCCCCTATGTAAGTTCATGGACTAATAAAATAAATGAATGTTCATCCATTTAAGTGAATACATCTTCATAGCCAAATTCATCCTCTCTTGATGTGAACATGTTGGTTCATTTCCTTGCATGAATTTGGAGGAATGTTTCATTGTATGTTTGACCCCCTTTGGAATGCATGCACCAAGTGTGAACGTGACTCATAGGCTCCCTTCATGCACTTCGATTTGATGAATGAGTTTGAAAATAATGCATCCATCTCCCTTGAATGTGAACAGTCCTTTAGCCTCATTGTATGATTTTACACGCCATAAATGGATTCATGAAGGTGGAAATGCATCAGGTGTGAACATGGCTCTTCATTTGTAAATCCCGTACTTATTTCCAGCCTGCACTATCTTAATTAATCTGGGCATATCTTGGGCTCCCAATATCAGATTGATACGATTCAAAGTGCGTTAGAAAGATAAGAGATAGGGAATTAAATGTTAAGAATACTTAATCAACCAAAGATGCTTGGAACATGTTCAAAAATGACGATCAATCTGACTGACGTGAACTGTCCATCCAACTCTTCAATTGCCTTTAGTCTATTTAGCATCCAATGTACCTAGACAAAGTATGTAAACAAATAATTAGATAGGAATTGAGCTATTATAAATATGAGTGCATTCTGCCACCTATGTTAGAATGCAAATATGTTAGGATGCAAATGAGCTAACTATGAATGCATATGCATTGAATGAGTTATATAAAGATGTGAATTAATAAGTCATGCATGAATATTATATATTATACATATAAATGACAGCATATAATATTCAAGCAAAAATTAAGAATAAGATAAACATATTCACGTGACATGTAATGCATAAATGAGTAAATAAATAATAAAATAAGGCAAGACTCCCTTAGAATCATCTTGGAAGAACTTCAAAGTTTTGAGCATGTTTTGTTTTAACTTGGTGGTCGGTAGGATCACATTAGGTAACCTTTTATGTCTGAGTTAGTTCTAAGGTGAATGAGCTGGAGGTGAGATGGCCAAAGGTGAGTTGTAGCATGGTGAACATTATGGTTGGTCCTTGGAAAAGGTACATTTTGAGATGGCAACTATTCGCGAAAAGGTACGATTTCACAAACTTTAACTTAGGATATACTTGAAGTGTCCTTAGTGGTGATAATGATGGTGCAGCTCCCCAGCTGAATTGAAGTTATCTTGTAGCTCAAATCTTCAACTCAATCTAGCTTTGAGCTCACGAGTCTCCAGACAACTTCTCACCAATTGATCCTTATGCTCTCCTAAACGTCCCCATGTAAGTTTCCTTGCTATTGCTTTCTCCATTTAGCTCTAAGATAGCTCCCGAGTTGTGGCCGAATATACCTACACACATAACATAAAGAATAAGTTAAGTATATGAACTATATTAATATGTATAAGATAAAGATGTGAAATATAGTGTATAATAATAACTTATGCCTCACGTAGTAATGAATAAGTTATTATCATTATAGTTATAGATGTAATATATGTATATGATATAACTATGTTATAGTATATGAAATAATCATCATTATGTATAAATATAGAAAGTTTCTCCCCCTGAATGATTGGAATAGCAAAATTAAACATGATGCTGAATTGGATCACATCAGGTTATGTGAATGAATTTGATGAATGGATGTTCATCTTTTAATGCAATGCATCCATTGGCCGAATTCATCCCTCCTTGTGTGAACTTGTTGATTTTTCTTCTATGGATGAATGTTCATGAGTGTATCTTGGCTGAAATTATTCCCCCTTGTGTGAACATGACCATTCGGCTTCTTGCATGAATATGCATGAATGGATGAACTTAAAAGCCTTTGAATGAAACCTTGCACTGTGCTGATTCATTTTAATATTATTTCTCATCCATTCATGTCTCCGTTAATGCCTCTTATGCATAAATCCTTTGAAGGAGATGAATGGTTGCAAATCCCGTATTAATTTCCAGCCCGCATTGTCTTCAGTTATCTAGGAATATCTCGAGCTCCACATGTCATATTGATACGATTCAAAGTGCTTTGGAAAGACAAGATATAGGGGATTAAATTTTAAGAAGACCATCGCTTTGAACATGTTAAAAAGTGGCGATCAATCTGACTGACGTGAACTGTCCAACCAACTCTTCAACTGCCTTTAGTCTTCTTAGCATCCAATGTACCTAGACAAAGTATGTAAACAAGTAATTAGATAGAAATTGAGCTATGATAATTATGAATGCATGCTTCTACCTATGTTAGGAATGAAAATGAGCTAACTATGAATGCATATGCATTGAACGAGTTATATAAAGATGTGAATTAATAAGTCATGCATGAATATCATATATTATACATATAAATGACAACATATAATATTCAAGCATAATTCAGAATAAGATAAACATATTCACGTGACAAGTAACGCATAAATAAGTAATAAGTAATAAAATAAGGTAAGACTCTCTTAGAATTAGCAAGGTATAACGTCCATGAAGTGATCATGTGTTGAACAAGTTTGGTCATTAGCATGATCACATCATCCCCCTTCTTTAGAGTGATTTGTCCTCAAATCGAAGGCTTCTATCATTGATTGATCCATTGGTGTAAGAAATGATGAATGAAAATGATGTGATCCTACCGGCCATCAAGTTCAAACAAAACATGCCCACAACTTTGAAGTTCTTCCATATTTTATTTCTTATTTACTCATTTATGCTTTATATGTGTTATAATAATGCTTTGACATTCTAAACTATGCTTGAATATTCATATATTGTCCTATGTTTGCATCCTATAAGATATTCATGCATGTCACATCTTTAATTAGCTTGTTTCATGCATATGTTACACATTCCTTACTTATGTTATCATATAAATTGCATTATTGATGTAAGTCATTTGTACCTTAACAAATTGATTGTGGATCTAGGAAGGAAGCAAACAACCTGCACAAGTGAATGGCTCAAAAGAGATGGTTAAGGTGGTAAACGTATGGGTGAAATAGGTAGGCTATTTAAATAATAAATGATGGAAGCGGAAGATGGTTAATTTGGCTATGGTTATGGCGATGAAACAAAGGGGTGGAAGTGAGGATAGTATCTTGAAGAAGTCTCAAAGAAGATGATGTGATCCTACCGACCACCAAGTTCAAAAAAACATGCTCACAACTTTGAAGTTCTTCCAAGATGATTCTAAGGGTGTCTTGCCTTATTTTATTATTTATTTACTCATTTATGCATTACATGTCACGTGAATATGTTTATCTTATTCTTAATTTTTGCTTGAATATTATATGTTGTCATTTATATGTATAATATATGATATTCATGCATGACTTATTAATTCACATCTTTATATAACTCATTCAATGCATATGCATTCATAGTTAGCTCATTTGCATTATTAACATAGGTGGAAGCATGCATTCATAATTATCATAGCTCAATTCCTATCTAATTATTTGTTTACATACTTTGTCTAGGTTCATTGGATGCTAAGAAGACTAAAGGCAATTGAAGAGTTGGTTGGACAGTTCACGTCAGTCAGATTGATCTACATTTTTGAACATGTTCCAAGCATATTTGGGTGATGAAGTCTTTTAACATTTAATCCCCTATCTTGTAGCTTTCCAATACATTTTGAATCAAATTAATCCGATATTGGGAGCTTGAGATATTCCCAGATTACTGAAGACAGTGCAGGCTGGAAATTAATACGGGATTTGCAACCATTCATCTCCTTCAAAGGACTTATGCATGGGAGGAATTAATGAAGACATGAATGGACGAGAAAAGAATATTAAAATGAATCAGAACATTTGTGTGGAGGTGCAAGGATTCATTCAAAGGCTTTTAAATTTATCCATTCATGCAAGAAGCCAAATAGTCATGTTCACACAAGGGGGAAGAATTTCAGCCAAGATACATTCATGAACATTCATCCATAGAAGACAAATCAACAAGTTCACACAAGGGTGGGATGAATTCGGCCAAAGGATGTATTCCAATAAAAGATGAATATCCATTCATCAAAATTCATTCACCTAAGCCATGCTTTGTATCTACTTAAAGTATGAACACTCATCCATGAAGGTTCACTCATTAAATGTTTTGTATTCACACCATGCACTCTTAGGCCTATAAATGGCTTTTCATTCATTTTTAAAAGAAGGCAATTGACTTTGTTTAATCAAATATTTGTGAGAGTTTCTCTCTTTAGTTCTTAAGTGAACTTTATTAACTTATCAAGCTTATGCTTGTGGCGTCACCCCTATCTATGTCACCCTGATACTTCTGGTTCCTATCTCTTTATAGATAGTGGGTCAAAGTCCTTGTTTACCATCCCTTAAAGAAGAAATATAAAGTCTGGGTCTTTGTTCTTTAACATTGGTTCTTCTTTGAGTCTTCTTTGAGATACTACTTTTCATATTCATCTCCATCACCTTTATTCTACTTCCATTACCATACTTCATCATTTCCTTTAAACATATCACCAACTTATATATATTTTCCGCTGCCATATTTATCTTTCCCTTTCATTACTTCTATTTAACTATTTTTTTAGCTTTATTATTTGTGCAGGATCCTTGTTGCTTTCCTAGATCGAAACAATCAAAGGTACAACCTTGACTTCACCATCCATCCAAGTGAGGCTAGGTTGAACTGTATCATATGGTATCAGAGCTAAGGTGGATTGCAATAAGAACAAGCAAAAGCAACATCCTACCATTCAATAAAAAGAAAATCAAAAAGAGAAGTGCCAAAAGAAAAAAAATCAACAAGCTAATCCCAACATCAACAAGGGATTCCAAGTGAAGAAAAATTAAAGAAAGGAAACAAAGAAATCAAAATTCAAAGAAGTGCCAAAGGTGACAAGCAACATCATTATTTCAACCGATCCTAAGGAAGTCTTCAAGACCTTTGATTATTCTTCTAGGAAGGTGGTGAGTATCTTTGCATAGTAAGTGAACATTTCTTTATTTTTATTCCTTTTAAAAGACCAACCTTCATTATTTAATCTTTCTACCTTTCTATTTTTTTCCTCTACACTAACTAATTTTTCAGCCAACGTCCATAGCACTTGAAAGGTCTCGAGTTAGTTCTTTTAAGAACTTTACAAGAGAGGAACGAGTGAAAGTAAGGCTAACCTGGCTTCTTCAATAATGGAGAAGTTGGCAACCTTGTTGTTTCCCGATCTAGGAGAGACATCAAATGCTATACATTGAATTGGAAGTAATCTACAAAAATTAAATAAAGAAATGATTAAAATAGAATATGAAAGAAGAAAGGAAATGATAAGAAAAGGAAATGGATAGAAATGTTATCAAAGATGGCTACAAAAGTATTATAGAAGAATCCTTCAAGAATTGATGAATTCGGCCTCCAAATAATGTTGATGGATGAATGCTTTGATGATGATTGAAGGATAATTTAATGGTGAAAAGATGAAGATGGCAATGGAATGGTAATGGAATTGGTGTGAAGGTGGTGGACTATAGTGATGTTATAGGCTTGAAAATGGTGATGGAAGATGGTGATGAACAGATTGTATCTTATAAAACTAAGAAGGAACCAATGCTATAAAGAAGCAAAGACTCGTTTCTTATAAGTCTTATAAGGGATGGTAGTAAGGACTTTGACCCTCTAGTTATAAGAACTAGGAACCAGAAGTATCAAGGGAAGGGGTTTGACGCCACAAACTATGAAAGTTTGCTTAATCGATATAGTTCTAAAAAAACTTGAAGAGAGAAATATCTCACAAAGAGTTTTTAATTGATCAAAGGGTTCTTTTTACAAATGAATGCCAAAGCCTATTTATAGGTTTGTAAAGGCTTGGCTGAATAAATATATGCCTTTTCGGCAAAGTACATGTCTTAAAATGAAAATAAATGGTGCTTTGATGAGGGGAGATGTCTTTGGCCGAATGGTTCTCTTGTCTCTTCATCTTGGCACCAATTTGAAACAAGATGATGCTTTGGCCGAATGGTTAGAAGCCTCTTCATTTTGGCGCCTATTTCATCCACATGTGTGGGCTGTTCATGAGGCACTCACATGGGTGGCATAGGGGCTTATGGTGTGGCTTCTTATTGGCGTGAATTTGAGCAGCAACTTAGGCGTGACTTTGCATCCAACTTGCTTCTAGATGACATGGCGTCAATGGGGCAGCAACTATTTATGAAAGGTCACATTTGTGGAAGGCAACCTTTCATCATTTGAGCTACTTCCCATGTGTTTGAGCTGAAGATGAGCTGGCCATAGATGAAGGACATGTGTATAAGACATAGGACAGCTCCTTGTGAAAAGGCACTTCTCGGAATGGCAATTCTTCGCGAAAAGGTACGAAGTCACAAAAATTGACCTAGACCATATTTGTAGTGTTCTGTGTGGTGAAGATGTTGGTGCAACTCTCCAGCTGAAATGAAGTCTCTAGCTAGCTCAAAAGTCCAGCTCAAGTGAGCTATGAGCTCAGGGGTCAGCTGACAACTTTTCATCATTTATTCTTCATGATCTCCCGAATCATCATATGGAAGTTTTCCTAGCTTATTGACTCCCATGCTAGCTTTAAATTAGCTCCCATCATGTGGCTGAACATGTATCTACAAAAGAAAGCTTTTATAAGCTAAGTAATATAATGTATAAATGTATAAATATATGGTTCATAGATTATATTATATGTCAACATAAAACATATTATATAATCTATTGTTTGGGGATACATTCTTAAATGATTCAAAGGTTTTAATGCATTTGGTAGTAAGAGCTTCCCTGAATAGTTTGGCTCTTGATCGAGTTATTGGTCCTTGTGGAATTACTTCCATATCCTTTGAAGGGGGTTGATGTATGGTGTTGGTGAGCTCACATCAACCCCCCTTCTTTTATGCGATTTGTCCCCAAATTGTCATCATCCTTGATTAAAGATAGATATGCTATATTGAAGGTGGCACTTACATTGTATTCTCCGAGAAGATCCAACTTGTATGCATTGTCATTAATTTTCTCAATGATTTGAAAGGGACCGTCTCCTCTTGGTAAAAGCTTAGATTTCCTTTTAGTAGGAAACCTTTGATGTGATCCTGTCTAGCTCCAAATTTCTCCATGATTTGATCATACCATGGAGGTTATTCAAATCTGGTTCTAAGGGAGTTCTACCTTACTTTATCTTATATTTACTTATTTATGCACTATATATAATTATAAGCATACAATTTCATATTAGACTATGCTTGAATTATCATAACATGTTCATTCATTCATTATGTCCCATGGTTTGCATCATTGATTGATATTCATGCATATAATCTATAGTTGTAATAATAGTATTCATTCATTATCGTATGATGCATGAGTTATTATTATAACCTATAGTTCACATCTTTATAATATGCACATTCTTATTACTTTATAATAATTCATATACTTAGCTTATATTATGCTTTCTTTTGTAGGTGCATGTTCGGCCACATGTTGGGAACTGATTTAAAGCTAGCATGGGAGTTAATGAGCTAGGAAAACTTTCATAAGATGACTCGGGAGATCATGAAGAACAAATGATGAAAATTTGTCAGCTGACCTCCGAGCTCATAGCTCACTTGAGCTGGATTTTTGAGCTAGCTAGAGACTTCTTTTCAGCTGGAGAGTTGCACCATCATCTTCACCACATAGAGCACTACAAATATGGTCTAGGTCGAATTTTGTGAATTCGTACCTTTTCGCGAAGAGTTTCCAATCCGAGAAGTGCCCTTTCACAAGGAGCTGTCCTAAGACTCATTGACATGTATTGCATCTATGGCCAGCTCATCTTCAGCTCAAACACTTGTAAAGTAGCTCAAATGATGAAAGGTTACCTTCCACATAATGTAACCTTTCATGACCAGTTGCTGCACATTGAAGGCCATGACACCTAGATGCATGTTGGAAGCCAAGTCACGCCTAGTGATATCAGCACGTTTTCATCTATAAAGGGAGTACTTTTGAACATCTTTATATTGAATTTACTTATTATTAGCTTTATAATATATGCTATTATAATACATTTTTATGATAAGAATATTAGTTAAGTAACTTAGTATGAATTCATATTACACATTGTTATTTTAATATGTTAAGAATATTAGGATAGTTTTATTATCATATTAAGCATGATTATTATATATATACATCAAGGCAATGCATTTCATTAGTTTATTTGCATTCATGTTAACTCTTAGGCTTTATACATTATCTTACACATATTAGGAGATGATGTACTTAGCTCATGACCATCATACTTAGCTCACATTACCATAAACAAATATGGCAGCAAGGTATTTAGCTCGTTTTAGCTCAATATCATGAACTTACCTTGTTTTCTTGCACATATAGGTACAATGGAGTGTGATGCACGTTGAGGTAGCTTGGTGAATGATTTGGACGTCATACATAGCTCACAAACAGCTCACAAAGTACAAGACAGCTCATGGAATGCTAAGGGAAGCTCGATTCAGCTGGAGAAGCTTCAGGCTAGCTAAACTTAGCTAGTTGGACTATTTGAAGCTGAGTTGCTAAAAGTGATGACAAATGTAGCTGAACATGCTATTATGGAGCTCAAAAGGACTCGTCTAGGAAGATCATTCACAAACAGCCCCATGCTTTCTAGCTAGCTCAACACTCAAGCTAGCTTGGAGGAGACACATGCACGCCTAAGAAGAAGCACATGACCAGCCATCATCCAATGCACATGGGTGCACCACAAGGCTTCCTAGAACACCCATGTGCCGTGCATATGACCAGCCCCCATGTGCCTTGCATGTGAACTCATTTAGGCGCCAAGATGAAGAGCCCTCTCCCTATTCGACCAAGCATCATCTCCCATCCAAATTGGCGCCAACTTGAGGAGACATAAGAACTATTCGGCCAAGGATCATTTCCCTCCATCTAGGGCCGAACCATCCTCTCTTTTAGCATTTAAATTATGTCTTTATAGGGAGATACATAGGCTGGCCGAATCATCTTGTATTTATTCGGCCATGTCTCTCCATTTCCTATAAATAGGAAAACATTCCATCATTTGTAAGAACACATTTTATTCAATTAAAGTGAGATTATTCTCTTCTTAAGTCCTGGTGACTTTTTATCGACTTATCAAGTATTTTATACTTGTGGCATCAACCCCTTCCTTTCATCTTGATACTTCTGGTTCCTAGTTCATATAACTAGTGGGTCAAAGTACTTAACACCATCCCTTGAAGAAACAATATAAAGATTGGGTCTCTTCTCTATATAGCATTGGTTCTTCTTTGAGATTTCTTTAAGATACTATCCTCACAACCATTCTTTTATTTCATCACCATAACCATAGCCTTATCAACTATCTTCCGCTTCCATTACTCATTATTTAAATAGCCTACCAATTCACCCATACGTCTACCACCCTTAACCATTCTATTTTGAGCCATTCACTTTGCAGGTTGTTTTGCTTCCTTCCTAGATCCACAATCATTTAAAAAGGTACAAGTACCTTACATCAAGTTGCTGCCATATTCATTCCATGGACTTCAAGACACCATCCTATGGTTGTAACATCACTAAAGCCTTGCAAGAAGACCCATGTGCGTTCAAGTAGGCTGCCATGTGCATCATTCAAGCATGTGCACTCCATGTGACATCAAATTGGCCCAAAAACACCAAGGGATGCTTCCTATTCGGCCAAAGACTCTTTCCTCTTCATTTTGGCACCCAAATAACTTCCAAATACATTCAAATCAACCTTAGGGCCGAACCAACACATAACCATTCGGCCAAGAGCATGTATCTTCATTTAAATCATGTATTTTCATCAAAAATCATGTATTTTCAAAGGGGTTTCAACCTTGGCCGAACCATCAAGTATCTATTCGGCCTAAACCCTTTGAAAACTATAAATAGGCTATTGCATTTCATTTGTAACTCAACCCTTTGATAATATAAACTCTTTTTGAGATTATTCTCTCTTCAAGTTCTTTTTAGAACTATATCAATTAAGCAAGCCTTTTCTAAAGCTTGTGGCGTCATTCCCTCATTAATACTTCTGGTTCATAGTTCTTATAACTAGAGGGTCAAAGTCCTTTCTTACCATCCCTTGTAAGACTTATAAGAAACGGGTCTTTGCTCTTTATAGCATTGGTTCTTTCTTAGTTTTATAAGATACTATTTCCATCACCATAATCCATCTTCCATTATCACACCTATATCATCACCATAGTCCATCACCATATCACGCCTATATCATCACCAAATTCTCAAATTTCCAATTCTTCATCTTTGAATTATCCTTCATCATCAACAAGGCATTCATCCATCATCACCATTAGAGGCCGAATCCATCATCAGTTGAAGGATCATTCTACAACACTTCCGCAACCCTTCTTTGATAACTATTATATCCATTTCTATTTCCTTTCTTTATTATTCATTTATTTAACCAATAATTCTTCTTTTGTGCAGATTGATTTCCAATTCAAGGTGTAGCATTTGGTGTCTCTCTTAGATCGGGAAACAACAAGGTTGCCAACTTCTCCATAATTGAAGAAGCCTGGTTAGCCTTACATCAAGCGGTAATCAGAGCTTTGGTGGATTGACATACAAAGTGCTACAACAAAAAAAGCAAGAAGAAAGAAGAAAACAAAAGAGAAAAGAAAAAGATTCCTACATCAAATTTGGAGTGCAAAAGAAAGAAAAGAAAAAGAAGAAAATCAAAAGCAAAAGAAAAGTGAAGCAAGTTGCAAAGTACACTCAAAGAGAAGCACCATACAATCTGCCCAACATCAAACTTGAAGGAGGTATCCTTGTTGTTTCTTGTGAAGGAAGATAATAAGTGTTGCAACTTGAGTTGTAAGTTATCTTCACTTATTTACTATTTCATTTCCTTTTCTTTCATCTTTTCTTATTCCATTACCTTATCATCTTTCTTAACCTTTTCTATCCTATTCTTTATCATATACCCTAACCATTTCTAAACCGACGCACAAACTAAAGAAACTTGCTCAATCTTGAGTTAGTTCTTAAAAAGGACCTACAAGAGAGAATCGAGCGGTAAAAGGCAAATGAGAGGGTGAGATCAGAAGGGGGATCAGAAAAAGCCAAGGATCATATCCTCGAGTGTAAAAACGAGAGTGAGTGGAGTACAATCTGAATTTTCTTGGAGAGATCACGTGAGGTTCTTGTGAGTGTGCTGGTAAGGTTTTAATTTATTCTTTTATTTTTCTAACAATGTCACAAGAATTGTTTGATTTGCATTCAGTTTCGAGACAAGCTTTTTTCATCAAAAAGGTTTTAAGCACTCAAATCATAGAAGATGACCAAAGAGAAAACATCTTTCATACTCGTTTTCATGTAAACAACAAAGTTTGTTTTATGATCATCGATGGAGGAAGTTGTACGAATGTTGCAAGCACTCTTATGGTGGAAAAACTTGGCTTGAAGACTTCTAAGCATCCAAATCCATATAAACTTCAATGGTTAAATGATGGTGGGGAAGTAAGAATCACAAAGAAAGTTGTCATTCCATTCTCAATTGGCAAATATCAAGATGAAGTCCTTTGTGATGTTGTACCAGTGGATGCTGGACATATACTTTTGGGAAGACCATGGCAATTCGACCGACGAGCAATCCATGATGGGTTTACCAACAGATATACTATCATTCATAATGATAAGAAATTCACTTTGACACCACTATCTCCTAGTCAAGTGAATGAAGAGCAGCACCATTTGAAGAAAAGAATGGAATCATTCAAAAACGTTGAAATTAATGAGAATCAAAGAGTAGATGAAGAAAACAATGGAGTTGAAAATGAGAAAGATAAATTTGGAGAAAAAGAGAAGAGTGAAGAACAAATTTTATCTAACCTTTCTTCTCCTATCCTTCTTTCTGTTTTGCAGGGCAATTTCAGAGACGTATCTTTTCAAGGTGATGATTCAAGAATCATGGCTTTTGGAGGACTAAAAGATGTGACTTTTGAAGAACAAATAGTTGTTACTTTTGGTGGTCAACGAAACATATCTCTTGATGTTTCAAAGATAACGTCGTTTGAAGTTCCAAGAGAAGCGTCACTTGAAGTGCCAAGAGTTGTGTTCGTTGAGATTCCAAGTGCATTGCCAATTATGAAAAGAATTCAGCAACCAACTCCCATTAAACATCCGCCCTGGTTTGATATATCCATTCATCTTGTCAATAGTTTTTCATTTACTTATTTTGATTCATTTTGCAGCAATTCAATTCATGTTTGTGGCATTATCTTATCAATTTGTGATGACAAGGATGATTCAAAAGACACAATTTGTCAAGGGAAAGAGCCAAGAGACGTGAATCATAAAGGCTTAATGGACGTGACCCTTCAAGAGCATAAAATCGTGAATTTTCATGATCCAATGGACATGACTTTTGGGATGCCAAGGAACATGATCATTCAAAGCAACATGTCTTCAACAGACATGATTTTTAACCAACCATCAAACACCAACATGAAGTACAATTTTCCTTTATTTGTATTTAATCATATTTTTACTTATGAGAGTTATCTTTCTTTTCAGGTCATGTACGTTCAAAGCACTTATTCAAAGGATATGACTTATGAAAAGAATCATTTCATAAATATCCCAGTTGCATATATCGGATGGGAGGACACTAAGGAGAAGTCACCTTTCGATTTGAGGACAAATCGCTCAAAAGAAGGGGAGGATGATGTGATCCTGTCTAGCTCCAAATTTCTCCATGATTTGATCACACCATGGAGGTTATTCAAATCTGGTTCTAAGTGATATTGAGTAGGCACAAACCTTTACCTCTTAATGGGTTTCATTTCTTCCCACGTATTGATGGGGCGTTCACCATTTCGTCTTCTTGAACTCACCAATTGATCCCACCAAACTAAGGCATAGTCCACGAATTACATAGCAGCAAGCCTGACCTTCTTTTGCTCCGTATAATTTTGGCATTCAAAAATGTGTTCGATCTTGATTACCCAATCAAGATAGGCTTCAGGATCAATTTATCCTTGAAATGGAGGAATGGTCACTTTGATGTTGCTGAAGTTGTCATTCTGATTTCGATGAGTATCTCTTTGTGCTACTGATGTTAGTTTTCAGCCTCCTCTTCTTCGAATTCTTCTTCCATTCTAGGTCGATTTACTCTTCGGTTGCCTAAAGATGCTTCAAATTAATCCATATGATCATGCAAAGGCTCCAATTCTAATTTAAGTAATCTGGCCATCTCATGCATAATTGCTTGAGTTTGTAAATTAGGGGCTTCTCTTTCGGGGGTTCGTCCTGGACTTCGATACATGGTTAGTGAAATAAGAAAAGAATAAAATGTATAAATGACCTTACCAGAATGTACTCTCACAAAGCCTCGTGCGTCACTCCAAGGAAAACTTGAATGTCACTCAATCCGCTCGTGTTTGCACTCTAGGACTTTAATGGCTTTTATTTGTACTCTTCTGATCTCACACACGCTCTAGCCTTTTTTTCCTCTCGATTCTCTTGTCCCAAGTTCAAGAGGACTTTACTCAAAACTGTATCTAGTAAATTTTTACTTATTTGGCATCGGTTGCAAAAAGAGTTAGTAGGAATGGAAAGCAAAATATAATTGAAAGGGTGGCTTAGAAAATAGAAAGAAGAGAAACAAAAGGGGTTACTTACACAAGTCACTTCACAACCTTCTATCACCACAATCAATTTAAAAGGCTTACTTAAATGGCTTGGTGATGAGAATTGTTGATGAGTGCTTCAACTTTCTTTCTTTCTTTTCTTTTTCTTTTTGTTCTTTTGGAGTGCTTGACTTTTCTTCTTTTGGAGTGCTTGACTTTTTCTTTGCTAATTTTTTTATTTTCTTTCACTTGCACTTCTTTTTGTATTTTTCTTTTTGTTGTTGTTGCACGTTGCTTTCTTCTACCAAAGCTCTGATTACCGCTTGATGTAAGGCACTTGTGCCTCTTCAATTGATTGTGGATCTAGGAAGGAATCAAAACAACCTGCACAAGTGAATGGCTCAAAAAGAGATGGTTAAAGGTGGTAAACGTATAGGTGATTAGGTAGGCTATTTAAATAATAAACAGTGGAAGTGGAAGATGGTTGATATGGCTATGGTTATGGTGATGAAACAAAGGGATGGTAGTGTGGATAGTATCTTGAAGAAGTCTCAAAGAAGAACCAATGCTATAGAGAGCAAAGACCCAGACTTTATATTGCTTCTTTAAGGGGTGGTATTAAGGACTTTGACCCACTAGTTATAAGAACTAGGAACCAGAAGTATCAAGGAGAAAAGGGGGTTTGATGCCACAAGTATTAAAATACTTGATAAGTTGATAAAAGTCACCAGGACTTGAGAAAGAGAATAATCTCACTTATATTAATCAAAAAGGTCTGATTACAAATGATATATGCTTTTCTATTTATAGGAAATAGAGAGGCATGGCCGAATAGTTACAAGGGGATTCGACCAGTGATGTAAGGTGATCTACAGGCTTTCCTTGAATTATAAGCTTGGCTGCAACATAGATAAGAAAAGGAAAATGATTAATAAAGGAAGATTAATGAAATGATAAAGATAAGGAATGAAATGAAATAAATAAAGGATAGAGATGGTTGTGGAATTGATGGTCTTGATGGATGAAGATGATGGTGTTGATGATGAAATGGAGATGGTGTTGTTGTTGTATCTCAAACACGCCAAAGAAGAAATAATGCTAAGGAGAACAATCCCAGTCTTCACAAACTTGTTTGAGGGGTGGTGATAGTGTCTTCAACCCACTAGATATTAATCTAGGAATTTAGGAATCAGGATGGAAGGAAATACGCCATAAGTATATGAATTATACTTGGTTAATCAATAAAGTTCACAAAGAACTTTGAAGAGAAATAACTCACAAGAGTAATTTTTATATATGAGATGAGATGAGTACAAATGATGGCAAGCCACTCTATTTATAGGAAATGAGAGGGCTTGGCCGAATGGTTACATGATGTTTCGGCTAGATACATAACTTTATGAAGATACATAATGCTTTAAAATGAAAGAACATGTCTATAGGCTTGGTGTTGGTTCGGCTATCCCTTCATAAAGGGACTTGATGATTCGGCTAAGGATAGAAAAGGCATCTCTCTTGACCGAATGGGCATGCTTGTTCATCTTGGTGCCATTTGCTCCTCTTTGGCCGAATGATGATGTGCCTCCTCATGTTGGCGCCACATGCTCTCATGTGCATAGCATGTGTTGTGGTCGAATATGTATGAAGCTTTATATCATGTCCCATGGTGATTTAAGCCTCCAATAATTACAAGGTCTTCATCAGCATGCTCTTAAGATGTAAAGGCATCTTCACGGGCAGCAACATTCATGAAAGGTCACAATGTTTGAGAAAGGTAACCCTTCATGTTTGAGTTACTTATGGTGTGAATGAGCTAAAGCTGAGCTGGCCATAGGTGACTTGTAGCATGGTGAACATTATGACAGCTCCTTGTGAAAAGGTACCTCTTGAGGTGGCAATTATTCGCGAAAATGTACGATTTCACAAATTTTAACTTATGACATATTTGAAGTGTCCTAAGTGGTGATGATGATGGCACAATTCCCTAACTGAAATGAGGTCATCTTGTAGCTCAAATCTTCAGTTCAATCTAGCTATGAGCTCACGGCCTCTAGACCACTTTTCACCAATTTGCTGCTTATGCTCTCTTAATCGTTCCCATGTAAGTATTTTTGCTGTTGCATGCTTCATTTAGCTCTAATGTAGCTCACAAGTATTGGTCGAATGTACCTACATGCATAACATAAATAAATAAACTAAGTATATAAACTTATATAATGTATAATATAAGAATGTGAACTATAGGTTATTTAATATTCAATATTTAACATATTAAACAACCTATTATCTAATGGTTCTTTCTCATTAAAAGATTTAAAAACATTAAGGCACTTATCAGAAAGTACTTCCCTGAATTGTTTTGCCTTTGGACGAGTGATAGGTCCTTTAGGCATGACTTCAGGATCCATTTGTGTTATTGTGATCACATCATCCTCCCCTTCTTTTGATCGATTTGTCCTCAAATCGTCGTTGTCTTCAAAATAGAGAAAGATCTGAAATATTAAAAGTTGCACTTACATTGTATTCACCAGGTAAATCCAATTTGTAGGCATTATCATTGATCTTTTTGATGATTTGGAATGATTCATCTCCTCTTGGTAACAACTAGGATTTCCTTTGGGAAGGAAAACGTTCTTTTTTGAAATGCACCCACACCCAATCACATTCCTCCAATTTTAGTTGCTTGCGTCCCTTATTCGCTTGTTGTTCATATTGCCTTGTTCGTTTTACTATATTGTCTCGAACTTGCTGATGAAGTTTCTTAATGAACTCAGCTTTGTTCTTGCCATCTTTGTTGACCAAGTGTTCTTGAGGCAGAGGAAGAAGATCTAGAGGTGTCAAGGGGTTAAATCCATATACTACCTCAAATGGTGGCATCTTAGTCGTTGAATGGACTGCCCAATTATATGCAAACTCAACTTGGGGTAAGCATTCCTCCTAAGCTTTGATGTTCTTTTTGATGATAGATCTCAACAATGTTGATAATACTCGATTCACCACTTCGGTTTGCCCACCCGTTTAAGGGTGGCATGTTGTGGAGAATAGCAGTTTTGTTCCAATCTTACTCCATAATGTCCTCCAGAAATGGCTAAGAAATTTGACATCTCTATCGGAGACTATGGTTCTTGGAACACCATGTAATCTCACAATTTCTTTAAAGAACAAGTTGGCCACATGCGTTGCATCGTCTGTCTTGTGGCATGGTATGTGCCATCTTGGAAAAATGATCAACCACAACAAATATTGAGTCTCGTCCATTCTTTTTCCTTGGTAGTCCCATCACAAAGTCTATTGATATATCAACCCATGGTGCTTGAGGGATAGGTAAAGGCATGTAAAGTCATGAGGCATAACTTTTGAATTTTCCTTTTTGCAAGTGACACATCTCTGACATACCCTTTCAATGTCTCTCTTCATTTTAGGCAAATAGAGGTGTTGTTTCAAAATCTTCAATGTTTTACTGACTCCAAAATGACCCATGAGACCTCCTTCATGTGCTTCTCGAACAAGCACTTCTCGAAGAGACCCTTGAGGAATGCATAGACGCCCTTCTTTGAATAGATATCCTTCGTGCCTATAAAACTTTTCATATGCACCTTTCTCACAAGACTTATACTTCTCTTCAAAGTGATGGTCAGTAGCATAACAATCCTTAATATATGAAAACCCAATTAACTTTGAATCAAGAGCATTAAGGAGTACATACCTTCTGGAGAGAGCATCGGCTACAATGTTTTCTTTACCTTTCTTGTAATGAATAACGTAAGGAAAAGATTCCAAAAACTCCACTCATTTGGCATGTCGCTTGTTTAACTTGTGTTGGCCTTTGATATGCTTCAAAGCTTCATGGTCGATGTATATGACGAATTCCTTTGGTAGGAGATAATGTTGCCAAACTTCAAGTGCCCTTATGAGAGAATACATCTCTTTGTCATAAGTTGGATAGTTTAGCAAGGCACCATTCAACTTTTCACTAAAATATGCAATGGGTCGTCCTTCTTGAGTTAAAACAGCCCCAATTCCAATTCCAGAAGCATCACATTCCACTTCAAAAGTCTTATCAAAGTTAGGTAATGCAAGTAAAGGTGCCTTGGTTAAACATTTCTTCATTTCTTTGAAGGCATCTTCTTGTTCTTTGCCCCATGAAAAGATAGAATTCTTTTTAATGATCCCTGTTAAGGGGGCGGCAAAAGAACTAAAATTAGGCACAAACCTTCTGTAAAAACTTGCAAGACCATGAAAACTTCGGACTTGACTAATTGAAATAGGCGTAAGCCACTCTTAAATGGCTTTGATCTTTTCAGGATCAACTTCAAGTCCCTGTGAACTTACAATAAAGCCTAAGAATGTTAAACTATTAGTGCAAAAGACACATTTCTTCATATTTGCATAAAGTTTTCCCTTTTGAAGGGTTTCAAGGACATACCTCAAGTGTTGCACATGGGATTCAAAATTAGGACTATAAACCAGAATATCATCAAAATAAAGAAAACAAAACTTACCGATGAATGGACGGAGTACATGATTCATTAACTTCATGAAGGTGCTTGGTGAATTCGTTAAACCGAAAGGCATCACCATCCATTCATACAATCCTTGCTTTGTTTTGAATGCGGTCTTTCATTCGTCTCCTTCTCGCATTATGATTTGATGATATCCACTCTTTAAATCAATTTTAGAGAACATAGTGGCTCCACTTAATTCATCCAACATATCATCAAGTCTTGGTATAGGATGTCGGTATTTGATGGTAATTTGATTGATAGCACGACAATCTACACACATTCTCCATGAACCATCCTTTTTGGGTACAATTAACACCAGAACAACACATGGGCTTAAACTCTCTCGTATGTATCCATTGTCCATCAATTCTTTAACTTGTTTCTGAAGTTCTTTGGTTTCTTTAGGGTTACTTCTATATGCTGGTCTGTTTGGTATGGATTCACCGGGTATAAAGTCAATTTGATGCTCGATCCCTCTAATAGGTGGCAATCCACTAGGGATATCTTCTAGGAATAACTCTTGAAATTCCTACAATAAAGATGAAATAGAAGAAGGCAAGCCTTCTGGAATGTTAGTCAAAATTAAGATTTCCTTGTACCTAAGTACAATTAGAGCTTTGTAGGATAACAAATGTTTCCTAATGTCTTTTCCTCCATCATATATGTTCATTTTCGTTGGTTCCTCCTCCTTGATAGATTTGAAAACTTCAATGGTTTTCTTCAAAGCGTCTTGATCTTCAGAAACTTGATTAGGTGAAAGAGGAGTCAAAATGA
Organism: Hibiscus syriacus; assembly: GCF_006381635.1. NCBI lineage: Eukaryota > Viridiplantae > Streptophyta > Magnoliopsida > Malvales > Malvaceae > Hibiscus > Hibiscus syriacus. Next base: position 1,086,872 of record NW_024062407.1, read on the forward strand.
AGTTCTTTTCATTATGATAGAAAGAGTACCGGTTGGTGAAACCATCATGGATAGCCTTCTTAACAAATTGCCAAGGCATCCCTAGGAGTATATGGCACGCATTCATTGGAATGACATCACAAAGGACTTGGTCTTGGTATTTCCTAATTGAAAAGGATATGTTGACTTGTTTGGTGACTTTAACTTCTCCCCCATCATTTAGCCATTGTAGCTTGTATGGTGTAGGATGTTTTATGGTCTTGAGTCCAATTTTAGGCACCATTAAAGTGCTTGCAACATTGGTATAACTTCCTCCATCGATAATCATGAAACAAACTTTGTTGTTTACATGACATCTAGTGTGAAAAATTTCTCTCTTTGGTTATCCTCCTTGGACTGAATATTCAAGGCTCTTTTCACTAAAAAAAATTGTCCTGAAACATGAGACATTGTTAGTAGATAAATAAATCAAAAAGTAAACCTTACCAGCACACTCACAAAGCCTCTCAAAATTCACTCCAAAGAAATAATAAGATCACTCCACTCAACACTCGTGTTTACTCTCGGGAATATAATTATGGCTTTTAACAATTCCCCTTCTGATATCACTCTCTCAATAGCCTTTTTCCACTCAATTTCTCTTGCTAAGTCCTTTGAGGAACTTACTCAAGATTATAACAAGTTAATTCTTTCCTTGTGTGCGTCGGCTGCAAATAATGTTAGGGTAGGAAGAATAGAAGAAATGGAAAGGTAGAAGAAAGGATTCAAGGTATTAAAAGAAGGAAATGGTTGAAGACAAAGAAAATGAAAGGATTGAAAAAGGAAGAGGTGACTTACAATTCAAGAAACAATACTTACTGCAACCTTTCTCAAGAAACAATAAGGTTATCTTCTCTTAGTGTAGTTTGGCATCTTTGAAGTTCTTGTAATGGTAGAGCACTTTTCCTTGGCTTGCTTTCTCTTTTTAAATTTCTTTTTCTTTTCTTTTCTTTTTTTCTGATTTTTTTCTGATTTTTGTCTTTTCTTTTCTTTTTGCACTCCAATTTTGTTGAAGGAGTCTTTTCTCTTTTGAATTTCTTTTTGCTTTGCACGTCAATGACACTTTTATTGTCAATCCAACTATGCTCTGATTACCGCTTGATGTAAGGTGATCTACACACTTTGGGAGAAGAGAGTAGATAGCCTTATTGTGTCCCGATCTAGGATTGACAAGTACTGATGTCCTTGAATTATAAGCTCGGAAGCAACATAGATAAGAAAAGGAAAATGATTAATAAAGGAAGATTAATGAAATCATAAAGATAAGGAATGGAATGAAATAAATAAAGGATAGAGATGGCTGCGGAATTGATGGTCTTGATGGATGAAGATGATGGTGTTGATGATGAAATAGAGATGGTGTTGTTGTTGTATCTCAAACACACCAAAGAAGAAATAATGCTAAGGAGCACAATCCCAGTGTTCACAAACTTGTTTGAGGGGTGGTGATAGTGTCTTCAACCCACTAGATATTAATCTAGGAATTTAGGAATCAGGATGGAAGGAATGATGCCACAAGTATAGGAATTATACTTATTTAATCGATAAAGTTCACAAAGAACTTTGAAGAGAAATAACTCATAAGAGTAATTTTTATATATGAGATGAGATGAGTACAAATGATGGCAAGCCACTCTATTTATAGGAAATGAGAGGGCTTGGTCGAATGGTTACATGATATTTCGACTAGATGCATGACTTTATGAAGATACATAATGCTTTAAAATGAAAGAACATGTCTATAGGCTTGGTGTTGGCTTGGCTATCCCTTCATAAAGGGACTTGACCGAATGGGCATGCTTGTTCATCTTGGCGCCATTTGCTCCTCTTTGGCCGAATGGTGATGTGCCTCCTCATGTTGGTGCCACATGCTCTCATGTGCATAGCATGTGTTGTGGCCGAATATGTATGAAGCTTTATATCATGTCCCATGGTGATTTAAGCCTCCAATGATTATAAGGTCTTCATCGGCATGCTCTTAGATGTAAAGGCATCTTCATGGGCAGTAACATTCATGAAAGGTCACAATGTTTGAGAAAGGTAACCCTTCATGTTTGAGCTACTTATGGTGTGAATGAACTAAAGGTGAGTTGGCCATAGGTGACTTGTAACATGGTGAACATTATGACAACTCCTTGTGAAAAGGTACCTCTTGAGGTGGCAACTATTCGCGAAAAGGTACGATTTCACAAATTTTGACTTAGGACATATTTGAAGTGTCCTAAGTGGTGATGATGATGGTGCAGCTCCCCAGATGAAATTAGGTCATCTTGTAGCTCAGATATTCAGTTCAATCCAGCTATGAGCTCACGACCTCTAGACCACTTTTCACCAATTTGCTGTTTATGCTCTCTTAATCGTTCCCATGTAAGTATCCTTGCTGTTGTATGCTTCATTTAGCTCCAATGTAGCTCGCAAGTATTGGTCGAATGTACCTACATGCATAACATAAAGAAATAAACTAACTATATAAACTTATATAATGTATAATATAAGAATGTGAACTATAGGTTATTTAATATTCAAGATGTAACATATTAAACAACCTATTATCTAATGGTTCCTTCTCATTAAAAGATTTAAAAACATTAAGGCACTTTTGAGAAAGTATTTCCCTGAATTGTTTTGCCTTTACACGAGTGATAGGTCCTTCAGGCATGACTTCAGGATCCATTTGTGTTGTTGTGATCACATCAGCCAGCCTTGTGCCTTCCTATAGAGATATAATTTAAATACAAATAGAGATGATGGTTCAGTTTAAATGGAGGGTAATAACCCTTGGTCGAATAGCTCTTGTGTCCCTTCATGTTGGCGCCAAATTGGATGGGAGATGTTTCTTGGCCGAATAAGGAGAGGGCTCTTCATCTTGGCACCTAAATGATATCACACGCAAGGTACATGGGTGCTCTAGGAAGCCTTGTGGTGCAGCCTTGTACATGGGATAAAGGCTGATCATGTGCTACATCTTAGGCATGCATGTGTCTCCTTCCAAGCTAGTTTGAGTGTGGAGCTAGCTAGCTAGCATGGGGCTGTATTTGAACAAGCTTCCTAGCCGAGTCCTTATGAGCTCCATAACAACATGTTCATCTACATTCATCTACCATTGATATCACTTTTGGTAACTCAGCTCCAAATAGTCCAACTAGCTGAGTTTAGCTAGCCTTAAGCTCCTCCAGCTGAATTGAGCTTTCCTTAGTGTTCCATGAGCTGCCTTGTACTTTGTGAGCTGCCCTGTACTTTGTGAGATGCATATGACGTCCAAATTATCCATCAAGCTACCTTAAAGTGTATCACAGTCTAATGTACCTACATGTGCAAGGAAACAAGGTAAGTCCATGATATTGAGCTGATATGAGCTAAATACCTTGCTGCCATGTAAGATTATGGTGATGTGAGCTATGTTTGAAGGCCATGAGATAATTATATCATTTCATAATATGTGTAAGATAATGCATGAAGCTTAAGAGCTAATATGAATGCATATGAACTAATGAAATGATTTATAATGATGCTGCCTTGATATATATATGATTATAAGACTATCCTAACATGCTTAAATACCAATGTGTTTGTTGTGTTCATACTAAGTTATTTAACTACATAACAAGAATTCTTATCATAAAATGTATTATAAAAGCATATAGTATATAACTAATATAAAGTAAATTCAATATAAGGATGTTCAAGAGTACTCCATTTGTAGGTGAAAACGTGCTTGCATCATTATTGGTAGCTTAAGTCAGTTACCATCATGTGTACGCCTATGTACCTTCAAAAGAAAACATAATATAAGCTAAGTATTAAATAATAAATTTATAATATAAAGATGTGGACTATATGTTATAATAATAACTCATGCATCATATGATAATGAATGAATATTATTATTATAACTATAGACTATATGTATGAATATCAATCAATAATGCAAACCATATGACATAATCAATGAATGGACATGTTATGATAATTCAAGTATAGTCTAATATGCAAATGTATGCTCATAATAATATATAGTGCATAAATGACTAAATATAAGATAAAATAAGGTAGAACTCCTTTAGATTGAGCTTGATGGATCTATAATGATGTGAGTATGTCATAAAGAAAGTTGGTGCTAGACAAGATAACATCAATTGTCCTCTGTCACTTGTGTACTCAACTTCTCTTAATCACTAGGATTTTTCCTTCAACGGAAGATTCAATTTCTGCTTCTTCATTGACATCTTATGGTGTTTCGTCTTCTTCAGGCTCAGACTCTATGTCACCATTTCCTAGTAGAAGCATTGTATTCCAGCTGGGGAATTGTGTAGAGACATGCTCCTCCCAAAACATTTAAAGCACCGAATGTCCCTTGAACGTTCAGTTGTTCAGTTCTTGTCTTTGTTCACTTGTTGAGCCTTGGAAGATTTGGCTTGCTCTTTGCTTTTCAGTATGAGTGGATTTCTTCAAATTGTTTTGACTCCATTTTGATGGTATATGCATAACATTGCGAGATGTATGCCTTTTCTGTAGTTGCCTTTCTATCTTCATCGCCATTTTTACCATTTCATCTATTTCAATGTAATGGTTTAACTCTAAAGTGTTGGCAATTTTTTGATTAAATCCGACAAGAAAGCTATCCATGGTTACTTCACGATCCTCCTTAATGTTAACTCGGATCATTTCCACTTCCATTTCTTTATAGTAGTCATACACACTCCTTTGGCCTTGTTTGAGATTCTGTAATTTCTCAAACAAATCATGGTGATAATGAACAGGAATGAAATGTTTTTGCATTATACCTTTCATTTCATGCCAAGTTGAGATTGGTCTTTCCCCATTCCTCCTTCTACTTATAGTAACTTGATCCCTCTATATCAAAGCATAATCTATGAATTCCATGGCCACCAATCATACTTCCTTTAATTCTAAATAGTTGTGACAACTAAAAATATGTTCCACCTTGCTTTCCCATTCAAGATAGGCTTCGGGATTAGTTTTCCCTTTAAATTGAGGAATTTTGACCATGATGTTTCTCATGTTGTCATCAACATTAACACACCTAGGTCCTTGTAACATTTCTTGTTCTCCTTCATCAGAATTATCTAGAATGTCATCTTTTTGGAGATGTTGTTGTCTCCTAAGAGCACCATTGTTTCGAGCTTGTGGTAGGTCTTGACGTTGCTCCAACTTTTCATGAAGTTCATCAAACTCTTTACGAAACATTCACATCATTTTGGCAATTAATGCTTGCATTTGCAAGTTTGGTTGACATGTATTTTCTCTGGAAGGACTTTGAGACATTGTTAGTAATAATAATAAAATCCTTACCATCAGACTCACAAAGCCTCACAATATTCACTCCAAAGAAAAGATAAGATATCACTCTACTCGACACTTATGTTTACACTTGGGAATATATTTTGGCTTTTATCAGTTCCCCTTCTGGTCTCACTCACTCAAATTGCCTTTTACAACTCAACCTCTCTTGTTAAGTTCTTTGAAGAACTAAATCAAGATTATGGCAAGCAAATCTTTAACTTGTTTGTCACTGCAATCACTTGATTAGAAGAGAAATGAAACTGAAGACAAATGTAATTAAGAGAAATAAAAAAGGATTAGAAATAAACAAAAAGGTTTGAATAAGAAAGAAAAGAAAAGAGAAAGGGTGACTTACAAACCAAGAACAATATTTACAACCTTTCCCTTTTGAGATACAATAAGGTTATCTCTTCAGTAGGTTGATTATAGGCCTTCACCGTTCTTGTTTTGACTTTGTAATGCAGCTTTACTTTTGTCTTTGCTTATTGGAAATTTCGTTCTTTTGGCTTTTTTGTGCTCTTTTTCTTTTGTTTTGAACTCCTTGATTGGTGTAGACGCCTTGTTTTCTTTTTTTTACATGCCAAAATGCACTTGTTAACACTTCCAACTATGCTCTGATTACTGCTTGATGTAAGCCTATCTACGCTCTCAATGAAGAAGATGATAGATAGCCTTATTGTTGTCCTGATCTAGGAAATGATAACATGTACTGTTTCAAATTCAGTAAGTATAGCTGCAAAATATAAGGATAAGAAAATGGATTAGTAATGATGAAAATAAAAAACTAGAAAATGAAATGAATTAAAGATGAAGAAATGATTAGAGTTGCTGCAGAAGAAATATGGCAATGGTGGTCTTCAAAATATGTTGTTGAAGATGGCCTTGATGTAATGGTATGCATGTGAAAGATGATGAGGATTGATAGATGTTTAAGTGAAAGATATTGAAGATGGTGGATGGAAATGGAAATAGTATCTTAGACAAGTTAAAGAAGAAACTATACTATAGAGAGTATAGCCCCAGACTCTACAAACTCAAATAGGGGATAGTGTTTAAGACTTAAATCCACTAGTTATGGAAACTAGGAATTATAAGTGTCAAGTGAAAGAAGTGACGCCACAAGTGTAAAGAATTATACTTGCATAATCGATATAGTTCTTAAAAGAACTTGAAGAGAGATTTCTCACAAAATAAGTTTGATTTATCAAAAGGTTTATTTACAAATAAAATAAGCCTCTCTATTTATAAAACTTGAGAGGGTTAGTCAAATAGATAAGTGCCCATCCAGCAAATTAAGAAAGGTCACAATGATTGAAAGGTAACCTTTTATGATTGAGCTAGTTCTAAGGTGAATGAGCTGGAGGTGAGCTGGCCATAGGTGAGTTGTATGTTAATTAGTGTTTTGGCAGCTCCTTGTGAAAAGTCATCTCCAGGAAAGCACCTTTAGGTACCTTTCTATCTTCATCGGCATTTTTACCATTTCATCTATTTCAATGTAATGGTTTAACTATAAAGTGCTGGCAATTTTTGGATTAAGTCCGGCAAGAAATCTAGCCATGGTTGCTTCACGATCCTCCTCAATGTTGACTCGGATCATTGCCACTTCCATTTCTTTATAGTAGTCATCCACACTCCTTTGGACTTATTTGATACTATGTAATTTCTGAAACAAATCTTGGTGATAATGAACAGGAATGAAATGTTTTTGCATTATACCTTTCATTTCATGCCAAGTTGAGATTGGTCTTTCCTCATTCCTCCTTCTACTTATAGTAACTTGATCCCTCTATATCAAAGCATAATCTATGAATTCCATGGCCACCAATCATACTTCCTTTAATTCTAAATAGTTGTGACAACTAAAAATATGTTCCACCTTGCTTTCCCATTCAAGATAGGCTTCGGGATTAGTTTTCCCTTTAAATTGAGGAATTTTGACCATGATGTTTCTCATGTTGTCATCAACATTAACACACCTAGGTCCTTGTAACATTTCTTGTTCTCCTTCATCAGAATTATCTAGAATGTCATCTTTTTGGAGATGTTGTTGTCTCCTAAGAGCACCATTGTTTCGAGCTTGTGGTAGGTCTTGACGTTGCTCCAACTTTTCATGAAGTGCATCAAACTCTTTACGAAACATTCACATCATTTTGGCAATTAATGCTTGCATTTGCAAGTTTGGTTGACTTGTATTTTCTCTGGAAGGACTTTGAGACATTGTTAGTAATAATAATAAAATCCTTACCATCAGACTCACAAAGCCTCACAATCTTCACTCCAAAGAAAAGATAAGATATCACTCTACTCGACACTTATGTTTACACTTGGGAATATATTTTGGCTTTTATCAGTTCCCCTTCTGGTCTCACTCACTCAAATTGCCTTTTACAACTCAACCTCTCTTGTTAAGTTCTTTGAAGAACTAAATCAAGATTATGGCAAGCAAATCTTTAACTTGTTTGTCACTGCAATCACTTGATTAGAAGAGAAATGAAACTGAAGACAAATGTAATTAAAAGAAATAAAAAAGGATTAGAAATAAACAAAAAGGTTTGAATAAGAAAGAAAAGAAAAGAGAAAGGGTGACTTACAAACCAAGAACAATATTTACAACCTTACCCTTTTGAGATACAATAAGGTTATCTCTTCAGTAAGGTTGATTATAGGCCTTCACCGTTCTTGTTTTGACTTTGTAATGCAGCTTTACTTTTGTCTTTGATTACTGGAAATTTCGTTCTTTTGGCTTTTTTGTGCTCTTTTTCTTTTGTTTTGAACTCCTTGATTGGTGTAGACGCCTTGTTTTCTTTTTTTTACATGCCAAAATGCACTTGTTAACACTTCCAACTATGCTCTGATTACTGCTTGATGTAAGCCTATCTACGCCCTCAATGAAGAAGATGATAGATAGCCTTATTGTTGTCCTGATCTAGGAAATGATAACATGTACTGTTTCAAATTCAGTAAGTATAGCTGCAAAATATAAGGATAAGAAAATGGATTAGTAATGATGAAAATAAAAAACTAGAAAATGAAATGAATTAAAGATGAAGAAATGATTAGAGTTGCTGCAGAAGAAATATGGCAATGGTGGTCTTCAAAATATGTTGTTGAAGATGGCCTTGATGTAATGGTATGCATGTGAAAGATGATGAGGATTGATAGATGTTTAAGTGAAAGATATTGAAGATGGTGGATGGAAATGGAAATAGTATCTTAGACAAGTTAAAGAAGAAACTATACTATAGAGAGTATAGCCCCAGACTCTACAAACTCAAATAGGGGATAGTGTTTAAGACTTAAATCCACTAGTTATGGAAACTAGGAATTATAAGTGTCAAGTGAAAGAAGTGACGCCACAAGTGTAAAGAATTATACTTGCATAATCGATATAGTTCTTAAAAGAACTTGAAGAGAGATTTCTCACAAAATAAGTTTGATTTATCAAAAGGTTTATTTACAAATGAAATAAGCCTCTCTATTTATAAAAGTTGAGAGGGTTAGTCAAATAGATAAGTGCCCATCCAGCAAATTAAGAAAGGTCACAATGATTGAAAGGTAACCTTTTATGATTGAGCTAGTTCTAAGGTGAATGAGCTGGAGGTGAGCTGGCCATAGGTGAGTTGTATGATAATTAGTGTTTTGGCAGCTCCTTGTGAAAAGTCATCTCCAGGAAAGCACCTTTAGGTACCTTTCTATCTTCATCGGCATTTTTACCATTTCATCTATTTCAATGTAATGGTTTAACTCTAAAGTGCTGGCAATTTTTGGATTAAGTCTGGCAAGAAATCTAGCCATGGTTGCTTCACGATCCTCCTCAATGTTGACTCGGATCATTGCCACTTCCATTTCTTTATAGTAGTCATCCACACTTCTTTGGACTTGTTTGATACTATGTAATTTCTGAAACAAATCTCGGTGATAATGAACAGGAATGAAAAATTTTAGCATTATACCTTTCATTTCATGCCAAGTTGAGATTGGTCTTTCCCCATTCCTCCTTCTGCTTATAGTAACTTGATCCCACCATATCAAAGCATAATCTATGAATTCCATGGCCACCAATCTTACTTTCTTTCATTCTAAATAGTTGTGACAACTAAAAACATGTTCCACCTTGCTTTACCATTCAAGATAGGCTTCAGGATCAGTTTTCCCTTTAAATTGAGGAATTTTGACCATGATGTTTCTCATGTTGTCATCAACATTAACACACCTGGGTCCTTGTAACATTTCTTGTTCTCCTTCATCAGAATTATCTAGAATGTCATCTTTTTGGAGGGTTGTTGTCTCCTAGGAGCACCATTTTTTCGAGCTTGTTGTAGGTCTTGACTTTGATCCAACTTTTCATGAAGTGCATCAAACTCTTTACGAAACATTCACATCATTTTGCCAATTAATGCTTGCATTTGCAAGTTTGGTTGACTTGTATTTTCTCTGGAAGGACTTTGAGACATTGTTAGTAATAATAATAAAAACCTTACCATCAGACTCACAAAGCCTCACAATCTTCACTCCAAAGAAAAGATAAGATATCACTCTACTCGACACTCATGTTTACACTCGGGAATATATTTTCGCTTTTATAAGTTCCCCTTCTGATCTCACTCACTCACTCAAATTGCCTTTTACCACTCAACCTCTCTTGTTAAGTTCTTTGAAGAACTAAATCAAGATTATGGCAAGCAAATCTTCAACTTGTTTGTCACTGCAATCTCTTGATTAGAAGAGAAATGAAATTGAAGACAAATGTAATTAAAAGAAAGAAGAAAGGATTAGAATTAAACAAAAAGGTTTGAATAAGAAAGAAAAGAAAAGAGAAAGGGTGACTTACAAACTGAGTACAATATTTACAAACTTTCCCTTCTGAGATATAATAAGGTTATCTCTTCAGCAAGGTTGATTATAGGCCTTCACCGTTCTTGTTTTGACTTTGTAATGCAGCTTTACTTTTTTCTTTGCTTGCTGGAAATTTCGTTCTTTTGGCTTTTTTGTGCTCTTTTTCTATTGTTTTGAACTCCTTGATTCGTGTAGAAGCCTTGTTTTCTTTTTTTTACATGCCAAAATGCACTTGTTAACACTTTCCAACTATGCTCTGATTACCGCTTGATGTAAGTCTATCTACGCCCTCAATGAAGAAGATGATAAATATCCTTATTGTTGTCCCGATCTAGGAAATGATAACATCTGCTGCTTCAGATTCAGTAAGTATAGCTGTAAAATATTATGATAAGAAAATGGATTAGTAAAGATGGTAATGATGAAAATAAAAAACTAGAAAATGAAATGAATTAAAGATGAAGAAATGATTAGAGTTGCTGCAGAAGAAATATGGCAATGGTGGTGATGTGATCCGATTCAACATCAAAAATGGACTTGCATCTCTAACCTTTCTCAATGTTCAAAGGGGGATTTTCTTTAACTTAATCTTTCTTTATACCATAGTTATGATAATGGCTTACATACATTATATTTATAGTTATGATGATGATATTATGAATGTATGAAGTTATTATTATGAACCACATATTTATATCTTATATTACTTAGCTTATAAATGCTTTCTTTTGTAGGTACATGTTCGGCCACATCATGGGAGCTGATTTAAAGCTAGAATTGAAGTCAATGAGCTAGGAAACCTTACATAGGATGACTTGGGAGATCATGAAGAACAAATGGTGAAAAGTTGTCAGCTGACCCTCGAGCTCATAGCTCACTTGAGCTGGACTTTTGAGCTAGCTAGAGACTTCATTTCAGCTGGAGAGTTGCACCATCATCTTCACCACACAGAGCACTACAAATATAGTCTAGGTTAAATTTTGTGAATTCGTACCTTTTCGCGAAGAGTTGCCAATCCGAGAAGTGACCTTTCACAAGCAGCTGTCCTATGATCATCTTCATGCAATTCATCTATGGCCAGCTCATCTTCAGCTCAAACTCATGGGAAGTAGCTCAGATGATGAAAGGTTGTTTCACACAAATGTGACCTTTCATAATTAGTTGCTGCCCCATTGATGCCAAGTCACCTAGACACATGTTTGATGCCAAGTCACGCCTAAGTTGCTGTTCATCTACACACCATGGAAGAGTCCACGCCTTAAGCATTCAACACCAACCATGTGAGTGCCACATGACCAACCACCCATGTGCTTTGCATGTGAATGAATTAGGCGCCAAGATGAAAAGGCTTCTCTCTATTCGGCCTAAACATCATCATGCTTCAAATTGGCGCCAAGATGAAGAGTTATGGGAACCATTCGGCCAAAGACATCTCCCTTCATCCAAGCATCATTTATTTTCGTTTTAAGACATGTACTTTGCCGAAAAGGCATCTATTTATTCGGCCAAGCCTTTACAAAACTATAAATAGGCTTTGGCATTCATTTGTGAAGAGAACCCTTTTGATAATTAAATCCTTTTGTGAGATTATTCTCTCTTCAAGTTCTTTTTAGAACTATATCGATTAAGCAAGCCTTTCTAAAGCTTGTGGCGTCATTCCTATCCCTTGATACTTCTGGTTCCTAGTTTAAATAACTAGTGGGTCAAAGTCCTTTCATACCATCCCTTATAGAACTTATAAGAAACGGGTCTTTGCTCCTTTATAGCATTGGTTCCTTCTTAGTTTTATAAGATACAAATTTTCCATCACCATTATCACGCCTATATCATCACCATAGTCCATCTCCATTATCACGCCTATATCATCACCATAGTCCATCACCATTATCACGCCTTTATCATCACCATAGTCCATCTCCATTATCACGCCTATATCGTCACCATATTCCACCACCATTATCACGCCCATATTATCACCAACTTATAAATTTCCATTTCTACATCTTTGAATTATCCTTCATCCTCAACAAGGCATTCGTCCATCATCATCATTGGAGGCCGAATCCATCATCACTTGAAGGATCATTCTACAACACTTCCGCAGCCCTTCTTTGATAACTATTCTATCCATTTCAAATCTTTCCATTTCTATTTACTTTTCATTTCTTAATTATCATATTACTTAATCAATTCTTCTTCTTTTTGTGCAGATTACTTTTAATCCAAGGTGTAGCATTTGGTGTCTCTCCTAGATCGGGAAACAACAAGGTTGCCAACTTCTCCATTATTGAAGAAGCCTGGTTAGATCCACATCAAGCGGTAATCAGAGCTTTGGTGGATTGACATACAAAGTGCTACAACAACAAAAAAAAGCAACAAGAAAGAAGAAAACAAAAGAGAAAAGAAAAAGACTCCTACATCAAATTTGGAGTGCAAAAGAAAGAAAAGAAAAAGAAAAAAAAATCAAAAGCAAAAAGAAAAGTGAAGTAAGTTGCAAAGTACACTCAAAGAGAAGCACCATACAATCTGCCCAACATCAAACTTGAAGGAGGTATCCTTGTTGTTTCTTGTGAAGGAAGATAGTAAGTGTTGCAACTTGAGTTGTAAGTCATCTTCACTTATTTACTATTTCATTTCCTTTTCTTTCATCTTTTCTTATTCCATTACCTTATCATCTTTCTTAACTTTTTCTAGCCTATCCTTTATCCTATACCTTAACCATTTCTAAACCGACGTACAAACTAAAGAAACTTGCTCAATCTTGAGTTAGTTCTTTAAAAGGACCCACAAGAGAGAATTGAGCGGTAAAAGGCAAACGAGAGGGTGAGATCAGAAGGGGGATCAGAAAAAGCCAAGGATCATATCCCCGAGTGCAAACACGAGAGTGAGTGGAGTGCAATCTGAATTTTCTTGGAGAGACCACGTGAGGTTTTTGTGAGTGTGCTGGTAAGGTTTTTAAATTACTTTATTTCACTAACTATGTCTCAAAGTCCCCGAAGAAATGCAGGAACACCAAACTTACAAATGCAGGCACTCATTGGTGAAATGATGAGAATGTTTCGTGAAGAGTTCGATGCTCTTCATGAAAAGATAGATCAACGCCATGATTTACCACCAACCCGACATAATGGAGCCAATAGAAGGCAACAACAACCACCCCCTCCAGAAGAAGATGTTCAAGAAAATTTTGATGAGGGTGAACAAGCAGCATTCCAAGGCCATTATTGATGACAATTTGAGCAACATTAAGATCAAAATTCCTCAATTCCAAGGAAAGACTGATCCTGAAGCCTATCTTGAATGGGAAAGCAAAGTGGAACATGTTTTTAGTTGCCATAACTATTCCGAGATGAAGAAAGTAAGATTGGCAGCCATGGAGTTTATAGACTATGCCTTAATATGGTGGGATCAACTTACCCTTAACCGAAGGAGGAATGGAGAACGACCAGTCTCAACTTGGCATGAAATGAAAGGTATTATGAGAAAACGATTCATTCCTATTCACTATCACCGTGACTTGTTTCAAAAGTTACAGAATCTTAAACAAGGCCATAGGAGTGTGGAGGACTACTACAAAGAGATGGAAGTGGCTATGATCCGAGTCAACATTGAGAAGGATCGTGAAGCAACTATGGCAAGATTCCTTGCTGGACTTAATCCCGAAATTGCCAATACCTTAGAGTTGTATCATTACATCGAATTAGATGATATGGTACAAATGGCAATGAAGATTGAAAGGCAACTGAAGAAGAGACATACATCTCGTAATGTTGCGCCAACACCATCAAAATAGAGTCCAAACGTAAAAAAACCTACTCCTCCTGTTAAAGAACAAGCTGAATCTTCAAAGACTCAACAAGTAAGTAAAGACCCCAACCGAGGAAAGCAAACCACTGAACGATCAAGAGACATTAGATGTTTTAAATGTCTTGGAAGAGGCCATATAGCTACACAATGTCCTAACCGGAATACCATGCTCTTACTTGGAAATGGTGAAATAGAATCAGAACCAGAAGAGGAAGAAGAGGCACCCATTGAAGTCAATGAAGAAATAACTCTTGCTGATCCCGTTGATCAAGGAGAAGCCTTGGTAATTAGAAGGAGTTTGAATCTTTAAGTTGCGGAAGACAATGCACAACGAGAGAACATATTCCATACCCGATGTCATATAAATGAAAAGGTATGTTTTGTTATCATAGACGGTGGAAGTTGTACTAATGTGGCTAGTACAATAATGGTGGAAAAACTTGGTTTGAAAACAATGAAGCACCCAAATCCATATAAGTTGCAGTGGCTCAATGAACGAGGAGAACTCAACGTTAGCAAACAGGTGATAGTTCCTTTTTCCATTGGCAAATACAAAGATGAGGTTATGTGTGATGTTGTCCCTATGCACGCTAGCCATCTACTTCTTGGAAGGCCATGGCAATATGACAAAAGGACTATTCATGATTGTTTTACCAATCAATACTCGTTCAGCCATAAAGGAAAGAAGTTTATCCTAACTCCTTTAACGCCTAAACAAGTTCAGAATGATCAAGTCAGAATGAAACAGAGTGTTGAGGCTATGAGGAAAGGAAAAGCAACAACTGTGGAAGAAACTGATCCAAAAACAAGTGCTTATTCTTCAAAGTGCTTGATTCGAGAATGCCTATTGACAAAATGCAAGGTTAAAGATAATTATTCTAACTTTGAACATGCAAATTTTTCCTTTGACTTGCAGGATTTACCAAGAGGCACCAATTGCCAAAAGGAAGATTTAGGAAACGTGACCTTTGGGAACCCAAAAGATGTGTCCATTGAAAAGCAAAAGGACATCAATTTTCATTCAAAGAATGTGTCTTTAGAAGAACCAATGGACGTGACCTATGAGAATCCAATGATCATGCCTATTGGAGTATTAAAAGACACCACTTTTGGGATATCAAGGGACCACAATATTCAAAGCAAAATTACATGGGCATATCTCACTCAAGAGCCTAAAGAAGGGATCCCAATTTCTGACGAAACAGCAACTATGGAATGGAGGAATGTTGAAAAGAAACCACCCTTCGATTTGATGAAAAATCGCTTTAAAGAAGGGGGGATGATGTGATCCGATTCAACATCAAAAATGGACTTGCATCTCCAACCTTTCTCAATGTTCAAAGGGGGATTTTCTTTAACTTAATCTTTCTTTATACCATAGTTATGATAATGGCTTACATACATTATATTTATAGTTATGATGATGATATTATGAATGTATGAAGTTATTATTATGAACCACATATTTATATCTTATATTACTTAGCTTATAAATGCTTTCTTT
The DNA here is from genome assembly GCF_006381635.1 of Hibiscus syriacus. Lineage (NCBI taxonomy): Eukaryota > Viridiplantae > Streptophyta > Magnoliopsida > Malvales > Malvaceae > Hibiscus > Hibiscus syriacus. The sequence goes on from NW_024062407.1 coordinate 1,102,341, forward strand.
TGTAGGTACATGTTCGGCCACATCATGGGAGCTGATTTAAAGCTAGAATTGAAGTCAATGAGCTAGGAAACCTTACATAGGATGACTTGGGAGATCATGAAGAACAAATGGTGAAAAGTTGTCAGCTGACCCTCGAGCTCATAGCTCACTTGAGCTGGACTTTTGAGCTAGCTAGAGACTTCATTTCAGCTGGAGAGTTGCACCATCATCTTCACCATACAGAGCACTACAAATATAGTCCAGGTCAAATTTTGTGAATTCGTACCTTTTCGCGAAGAGTTGCCAATCCGAGAAGTGACCTTTCACAAGGAGCTGTCCTATGACTCATCTTCATGCAATTCATCTATGGCCAGCTCATCTTCAGCTCAAAATCATGGGAAGTAGCTCAAATGATGAAAGGTTGTTTCACACAAATGTGACCTTTCATAATTAGTTGCTGCCCCATTGATGCCAAGTCACCTAGACACATGTTTGATGCCAAGTCACGCCTAAGTTGCTGTTCATCTACACACCATGGAAGAGTCCACGCCTTAAGCATTCAACACCAACCATGTGAGTGCCACATGACCAGCCACCCATGTGCTTTGCATGTGAATGAATTAGGCGCCAAGATGAAAAGGCTTCTCTCTATTCGGCCTAAACATCATCATGCTTCAAATTGGCGCCAAGATGAAGAGTTATGGGAACCATTCGGCCAAAGACATCTCCCCTCATCCAAGCATCATTTATTTTCGCTTTAAGACATGTACTTTGCCGAAAAGGCATCTATTTATTCGGCCAAGCCTTTACAAAACTATAAATAGGCTTTGGCATTCATTTGTGAAGAGAACCCTTTTGATAATTAAATCCTTTTGTGAGATTATTCTCTCTTCAAGTTCTTTTTAGAACTATATCGATTAAGCAAGCCTTTCTAAAGCTTGTGGCGTCATTCCTATCCCTTGATACTTCTGGTTCCTAGTTTAAATAACTAGTGGGTCAAAGTCCTTTCATACCATCCCTTATAGAACTTATAAGAAACGGGTCTTTGCTCCTTTATAGCATTGGTTCCTTCTTAGTTTTATAAGATACAAATTTTCCATCACCATTATCACGCCTATATCATCACCATAGTCCATCTCCATTATCACGCCTATATCATCACCATAGTCCATCACCATTATCACGCCTTTATCATCTCCATAGTGATGTGAGTTCACCAACGCTACCTTCAAAGGATATGGAAGTAATGCCACAAGGACCAATAACTCGATCAAGAGCCAAACTATTCAGGGAAGCTCTTACAACTAAATGCATTAAAACTTTTGAATCATTTAAGAATGCATCCCCAAACTATAGATTATATAACATGTTTTATGTTGACATATAATATAATCTATGAACCACATATTTATATCTTATATTACTTAGCTTATAAATGCTTTCTTTTGTAGGTACATGTTCGGCCACATCATGGGAGCTGATTTAAAGCTAGAATTGAAGTCAATGAGCTAGGAAACCTTACATAGGATGACTTGGGAGATCATGAAGAACAAATGGTGAAAAGTTGTCAGCTGACCCTCGAGCTCATAGCTCACTTGAGCTGGACTTTTGAGCTAGCTAGAGACTTCATTTCAGCTATTGAGTTGCACCATCATCTTCACCACACAGAGCACTACAAATATAGTCTAGGTCAAATTTTGTGAATTCGTACCTTTTCGCGAAGAGTTGCCAATCCGAGAAGTGACCTTTCACAAGGAGCTGTCCTATGACTCATCTTCATGCAATTCATCTATGGCCAGCTCATCTTCAGCTCAAACTCATGGGAAGTAGCTCAAATGATGAAAGGTTGTTTCACACAAATGTGACCTTTCATAATTAGTTGCTGCCCCATTGATGCCAAGTCACCTAGACACATGTTTGATGCCAAGTCACGCCTAAGTTGCTGTTCATCTACACTCCATGGAAGAGTCCACGCCTTAAGCATTCAACACCAACCATGTGAGTGCCACATGACCAGCCACCCATGTGCTTTGCATGTGAATGAATTAGGCGCCAAGATGAAAAGGCTTCTCTCTATTCGGCCTAAACATCATCATGCTTCAAATTGGCGCCAAGATGAAGAGTTATGGGAACCATTCGGCCAAAGACATCTCCCCTCATCCAAGCATCATTTATTTTCGCTTTAAGACATGTACTTTGCCGAAAAGGCATCTATTTATTCGGCCAAGCCTTTACAAAACTATAAATAGGCTTTGGCATTCATTTGTGAAGAGAACCCTTTTGATAATTAAATCCTTTTGTGAGATTATTCTCTCTTCAAGTTCTTTTTAGAACTATATCGATTAAGCAAGCCTTTCTAAAGCTTGTGGCGTCATTCCTATCCCTTGATACTTCTGGTTCCTAGTTTAAATAACTAGTGGGTCAAAGTCCTTTCATACCATCCCTTTTAGAACTTATAAGAAACGGGTCTTTGCTCCTTTATAGCATTGGTTCCTTCTTAGTTTTATAAGATACAAATTTTCCATCACCATTATCACGCCTATATCATCACCATAGTCCATCTCCATTATCACGCCTATATCATCACCATAGTCCATCACCATTATCACGCCTTTATCATCTCTATAGTGATGTGAGTTCACCAACGCTACCTTCAAAGGATATGGAAGTAATGCCACAAGGACCAATAACTCGATCAAGAGCCAAACTATTCAGGGAAGCTCTTACAACTAAATGCATTAAAACTTTTGAATCATTTAAGAATGCATCCCCAAACTATAGATTATATAACATGTTTTATGTTGACATATAATATAATCTATGAACCACATATTTATATCTTATATTACTTAGCTTATAAATGCTTTCTTTTGTAGGTACATGTTCGGCCACATCATGGGAGCTGATTTAAAGCTAGAATTGAAGTCAATGAGCTAGGAAACCTTACATAGGATGACTTGGGAGATCATGAAGAACAAATGGTGAAAAGTTGTCAGCTGACCCTCGAGCTCATAGCTCACTTGAGCTGGACTTTTGAGCTAGCTAGAGACTTCATTTCAGCTGGAGAGTTGCACCATCATCTTCACCACACAGAGCACTACAAATATAGTCTAGGTCAAATTTTGTGAATTCGTACCTTTTCGCGAAGAGTTGCCAATCCGAGAAGTGACCTTTCACAAGGAGCTGTCCTATGACTCATCTTCATGCAATTCATCTATGGCCAGCTCATCTTCAGCTCAAACTCATGGGAAGTAGCTCAAATGATGAAAGGTTGTTTCACACAAATGTGACCTTTCATAATTAGTTGCTGCCCCATTGATGCCAAGTCACCTAGACACATGTTTGATGCCAAGTCACGCCTAAGTTGCTGTTCATCTACACACCATGGAAGAGTCCACGCCTTAAGCATTCAACACCAACCATATGAGTGCCACATGACCAGCCACCCATGTGCTTTGCATGTGAATGAATTAGGCGCCAAGATGAAAAGGCTTCTCTATATTCGGCCTAAACATCATCATGCTTCAAATTGGCGCCAAGATGAAGAGTTATGGGAACCATTCGGCCAAAGACATCTCCCCTCATCCAAGCATCATTTATTTTCGCTTTAAGACATGTACTTTGCCGAAAAGGCATCTATTTATTCGGCCAAGCCTTTACAAAACTATAAATAGGCTTTGGCATTCATTTGTGAAGAGAACCCTTTTGATAATTAAATCCTTTTGTGAGATTATTCTCTCTTCAAGTTCTTTTTAGAACTATATCGATTAAGCAAGCCTTTCTAAAGCTTGTGGCGTCATTCCTATCCCTTGATACTTCTGGTTCCTAGTTTAAATAACTAGTGGGTCAAAGTCCTTTCATACCATCCCTTATAGAACTTATAAGAAACGGGTCTTTGCTCCTTTATAGCATTGGTTCCTTCTTAGTTTTATAAGATACAAATTTTCCATCACCATTATCACGCCTATATCATCACCATAGTCCATCTCCATTATCACGCCTATATCATCACCATAGTCCATCACCATTATCACGCCTTTATCATCTCTATAGTGATGTGAGTTCACCAACGCTACCTTCAAAGGATATGGAAGTAATGCCACAAGGACCAATAACTCGATCAAGAGCCAAACTATTCAGGGAAGCTCTTACAACTAAATGCATTAAAACTTTGAATCATTTAAGAATGCATCCCCAAACTATAGATTATATAACATGTTTTATGTTGACATATAATATAATCTATGAACCACATATTTATATCTTATATTACATAGCTTATAAATGCTTTCTTTTGTAGGTACATGTTCGGCCACATCATGGGAGCTGATTTAAAGCTAGAATTGAAGTCAATGAGCTAGGAAACCTTACATAGGATGACTTGGGAGATCATGAAGAACAAATGGTGAAAAGTTGTCAGCTGACCCTCGAGCTCATAGCTCACTTGAGCTGGACTTTTGAGCTAGCTAGAGACTTCATTTCAGCTATTGAGTTGCGCCATCATCTTCACCACACAGAGCACTACAAATATAGTCTAGGTCAAATTTTGTGAATTCGTACCTTTTCGCGAAGAGTTGCCAATCCGAGAAGTGACCTTTCACAAGGAGCTGTCCTATGACTCATCTTCATGCAATTCATCTATGGCCAGCTCATCTTCAGCTCAAACTCATGGGAAGTAGCTCAAATGATGAAAGGTTGTTTCACACAAATGTGACCTTTCATAATTAGTTGCTGCCCCATTGATGCCAAGTCACCTAGACACATGTTTGATGCCAAGTCACGCCTAAGTTGCTGTTCATCTACACACCATGGAGGAGTCCACGCCTTAAGCATTCAACACCAACCATGTGAGTGCCACATGACCAGCCACCCATGTGCTTTGCATGTGAATGAATTAGGCGCCAAGATGAAAAGGCTTCTCTCTATTCGGCCTAAACATCATCATGCTTCAAATTGGCGCCAAGATGAAGAGTTATGGGAACCATTCGGCCAAAGACATCTCCCCTCATCCAAGCATCATTTATTTTCGTTTTAAGACATGTACTTTGCCGAAAAGGCATCTATTTATTCGGCCAAGCCTTTACAAAACTATAAATAGGCTTTGGCATTCATTTGTGAAGAGAACCCTTTTGATAATTAAATCCTTTTGTGAGTTATTCTCTCTTCAAGTTCTTTTTAGAACTATATCGATTAAGCAAGCCTTTCTAAAGCTTGTGGCGTCATTCCTATCCCTTGATACTTCTGGTTCCTAGTTTAAATAACTAGTGGGTCAAAGTACTTTCATACCATCCCTTATAGAACTTATAAGAAACGGGTCTTTGCTCCTTTATAGCATTGGTTCCTTGTTAGTTTTATAAGATACAATCTGTCCATCACCATTATCACGCCTATATCATCACCATATTCCATCACCATATCACGCCAATAACATCATCCTTCCATTACCATTTCATCACCATTAAATCATCCTTCATTCATCAACAAGGCATAGTTCATCACCACCATTGGAGGCCGAAGTCAACATCACTTGAAGGAGATTTATTCAACACTTCCGCAGCCCATCTTTGATAACTATTCTATCCATTTCAAATCTTTCCATTTCTATTTACTTTTCATTTCTTAATTATCATATTACTTAATCAATTCTTCTTCTTTTTGTGCAGATTACTTTCAATCCAAGGTGTAGCATTTGGTGTCTCTCTTAGATCGGGAAACAACAAGGTTGCCAACTTCTCCATTATTGAAGAAGCCTGGTTAGATCCACATCAAGCGGTAATCAGAGCTTTGGTGGATTGACATTAAAAGTGCTACAACAAAAAGCAACAAGAAGGAAGAAAACAAAAGAGAAAAGAAAAGACTCCTACAACAAATTTGGAGTGCAAAAGAAAGAAAAGAAAAGAAGAAATTCAAAAGCAAAAGAAAAGTGAAGCAAGTTGCAAAGTACACTCAAAGAGAAGCACTATACAATCTGCCCAACATCAAACTTGAAGGAGGTATCCTTGTTGTTTCTTGTGAAGGAAGATAGTAAGTGTTGCAACTTGAGTTGTAAGTCATCTTCACTTATTTACTATTTCATTTCCTTTTCTTTCATCTTTTCTTATTCCATTACCTTATCATCTTTCTTAACTTTTTCTAGCCTATCCTTTATCCTATACCTTAACCATTTCTAAACCGACGCACAAAATAAAGAAACTTGCTCAATCTTGAGTTAGTTCTTTAAAAGGACCCACAAGAGAGAATTGAGCGGTAAAAGGCAAACGAGAGGGTGAGGTCAGAAGAGGGATCAGAAAAAGCCAAGGATCATATTCCCGAGTGCAAACACGAGAGTGAGTGGAGTGCAATCTGAATTTTCTTGGAGTGACCACGTGAGGTTTTTGTGAGTGTGCTGGTAAGGTTTTAATTTAATCTTTTATTTTACTAACCATGTCACAAGAATTATTTGATTTCCATTCAAATTTGAGACAAGTTTTTGTCATCAAAAAGGCTTTAAGCACTCAAATCATAGAAGATGACCAAAGAGAAAACATTTTTCATACTCGTTGTCATGTAAACAACAAAGTTTGTTTCATGATCATCGATGGAGGAAGTTGTACGAACGTTGCAAGTACTCTTATGGTGGAAAAACTTGGCCTGAAGACTTCTAAGCATCCAAATCCATATAAACTTCAATGGCTAAATGACGGTGGAGAAGTAAGAATCACAAAGCAAGTTGTCATTCCATTTTCAATTGGTAAATATAAAGATGAAGTTCTATGTGATGTTGTACCAATGGATGCTGGACATATACTTTTGGGAAGACCATGGCTATTTGACCGAAGAGCAATCCATGATGGGTTTACCAACAGATATACTATCATTCATAATGATAAGAAATTCACTTTGACGCCACTATCTCCTAGTCAAGTGAATGAAGATCAGATTCATTTGAAGAAAAGCATGGATTCATTCAAAAACAATGAAAAAGAGACGACTAAAGCATTGAACATCTATGCTGGAAGAAAGGAGATTCGGAAACACTTGTTGTCTCATAAGGCTTTCATTGTACTAATGTACAAGGAAAGTCTACTTTTAACTAATCTCCAAGAAGGTTTGCCTTCTTCTATTGTTCCTCTTTTACATGAATTTAAAGCCATGTTTCCAGAAGATATACCAAGAGGACTTCCACCCCTTCGAGGAATTGAACATCAAATCGATTTCATTCCCGGTGCAACTATCCCAAACAAACCAGCCTATAGAAGTAATCCGGAGGAAACAAAGGAACTTCAAAAACAGGTTGGTGAGTTAATGGAAAAGGGGTACATTCGAGAAAGCCTAAGTCCATGCGCTGTTCCCGTTTTGCTTGTGCCAAAGAAGGATGGTTCATGGAGAATGTGTGTAGATTGCAGAGCAGTTAATCAGATCACTATCAAATACCGACACCCAATTCCAAGGCTAGACGATATGCTGGATGAACTAAGTGGTGCCACCATCTTCTCTAAAATTGATCTTAAAAGTGGATATCATCAGATTAGGATGCGAGAAGGAGATGAATGGAAGACCGCTTTCAAAACAAAGCAAGGATTGTACGAATGGTTGGTTATGCCCTTTGGACTAACCAATGCACCTAGTACTTTCATGAGGTTGATGAACCTTGTACTCCAGGCTTTTATTGGTAAGTTTTGTGTGGTCTATTTTGATGATATTTTGATTTATAGCCATACTTTGGATGACCATGTGCAACATTTAAGGTCAGTACTTGAAACTCTCCAAAAAGAGAAACTTTATGCCAACCTTCAAAAATGTTCTTTTTGCACTAACAAGCTTGCCTTCTTAGGATTTATTGTAAGTTCACAGGGACTTGAAGTAGATCCGGAAAAGATTAAAGCAATTCAAGATTGGCCGAGACCTACATCAATAAGTCAAGTCAGAAGTTTCCATGGACTTGCAAGTTTTTACTGGAGATTTGTGCCCAACTTTAGTTCTATTGCCTCTCCCTTAACTGGGGTAATTAAAAAGAATTCCACCTTTGAATGGGGCAAAGAACAAGAAGAAGCATTTATGGCCATTAAGGATTGTTTGACTAAAGCACCACTTCTGGTACTTCCTAATTTTGATAAAACTTTTGAAATAGAATGTGATGCTTCTGGAATTGGTATAGGTGCCGTTTTGACTCAAGAGGGATGACCAGTTGCATACTTTAGTGAAAAGTTAAGTGGTGCTTCACTAAACTACCCCATTTATGATAAAGAGATGTATTCTCTTATAAGGGCTTTAGAAACATGGCAACACTATCTATGGCCCAAGGAGTTTGTCATCCATACTGATCATGAGGCATTGAAGCATATTAAAGGCCAACACAAACTCAACAAACGACATGCCAAGTGGGTAGAATTTCTTGAATCCTTTCCATACGTCATTCATTACAAGAAAGGAAAAGAGAATGTTGTTGCAGATGCCCTTTCACGAAGGTATGTTCTTCTTAACACTTTGGATTCTAAGTTACTTGGATTTTCTTTCCTTAAAGATTATTATGTTAATGACCATGATTTTGGAGAGAAATACAAGTCTTGTGAAAAAGGTGCAGTGGAGAAATTCTATAGACATGATGGTTATCTATTCAAGGAAGAAAGGCTGTGCATTCCACAAGGTTCCTTTCGAGAAGTATTGGTACGAGAAGCACATGAAGGAGGACTCATGGGGCATTTTGGAATTGGCAAGACATTGGCAATCTTGAAAGAACATCTCTACTGGCCTAAGATGAAAAGGGATGTTGAAAGGATTTGTGATAGATGCATCGTTTGCAAAAAGGCTAAGTCGAAGGTCATGCCTCATGGACTTTACATACCTCTTCCCATTCCTATAGTACCATGGGTTGATATTTCCATGGATTTTGTGATGGGTTTGCCAAAAACAAGAAATGGGCGAGATTCTATATTTGTGGTGGTTGACAGGTTCTCCAAAATGGCCCATTTCATACCATGTCACAAAACCGACGATGCAACCCATGTGGCTAATCTATTCTTCAAAGAAGTTGTAAGATTGCACGGCATACCAAGAACAATTGTTTCTGATCGAGATGTCAAGTTCCTTAGCCATTTTTGGAGAACATTATGGAACAAACTTGGAACTAAATTGTTGTTTTCAACCACCTGTCACCCCCAAACTGATGGGCAAACGGAGGTAGTCAACAGAGTATTATCAACATTGTTGAGAGCCATCATCAAGAAAAACATCAAGACTTGGGAAGATTGCTTACCACATGTTGAATTCGCTTACAATCGGTAAGTTCATTCAGCCACAAAAACTTCACCATTTGAGGTAGTGTATGGATTCAATCCCTTAACTCCTTTAGATCTTCTCCCTCTACCCCAAGAACAAATGGTTAACAAGGATGGCAAGAACAAGGCTGAGTTCATCAAGAAATTACATGAACAAGTTCGGAACAATATTGAGAGAAGAACAAAACAGTATGAGCAACAAGCCAACAAGGGACGAAAACCACTCCATTTGGAAGTTGGAGATTGGGTATGGTTGCATTTGCGAAAAGAAAGGTTTCCTACTAAAAGGAAATCTAAGCTTTTACAAAGAGGAGACGGTCCTTTCCAAATCATTGAGAAAATTAATGACAATGCATACAAGTTGGATCTTCCCGGAGAATACAATGTAAGTGCCACCTTCAATATAGCAGATCTATCTCCAATCAAGGATGATGACAATTTGGGGACAAATCGCTTAAAAGAAGGGGGGAATGATGTGAGTTCACCAACGCTACCTTCAAAGGATATGGAAGTAATGCCACAAGGACCAATAACTCGATCAAGAGCCAAACTATTCTGGGAAGCTCTTACAACTAAATGCATTAAAACTTTTGAATCATTTAAGAATGCATCCCCAAACTATATATTATATAACATGTTTTATGTTGACATATAATATAATCTATGAACCACATATTTATATCTTATATTACTTAGCTTATAAATGCTTTCTTTTGTAGGTACATGTTCGGCCACATCATGGGAGCTGATTTAAAGCTAGAATTGAAGTCAATGAGCTAGGAAACCTTACATAGGATGACTTGGGAGATCATGAAGAACAAATGGTGAAAAGTTATCAGCTGACCCTCGAGCTCATAGCTCACTTGAGCTGGACCTTTGAGCTAGCTAGAGACTTCATTTCAGCTGGAGAGTTGCACCATCATCTTCACCACACAGAGAACTACAAATATAGTCTAGGTCAAATTTTGTGAATTCGTACCTTTTCGCGAAGAGTTGCCAATCCGAGAAGTGACCTTTCACAAGGAGCTGTCCTATGACTCATCTTCATGCAATTCATCTATGTCCAGCTCATCTTCAGCTCAAACTCATGGGAAGTAGCTCAAATGATGAAAGGTTGTTTCACACAAATGTGACCTTTCATAATTAGTTGCTGCCCCATTGATGCCAAGTCACCTAGACACATGTTTGATGCCAAGTCACGCCTAAGTTGCTGTTCATCTACACACCATGGAAGAGTCCACGCCTTAAGCATTCAACACCAACCATGTGAGTGCCACATGACCAGCCACCCATGTGCTTTGCATGTGAATGAATTAGGCGCCAAGATGAAAAGGCTTCTCTCTATTCGGCCTAAACATCATCATGCTTCAAATTGGCGCCAAGATGAAGAGTTATGGGAACCATTCGGCCAAAGACATCTCCCCTCATCCAAGCATCATTTATTTTCGTTTTAAGACATGTACTTTGCCGAAAAGGCATCTATTTATTCGGCCAAGCCTTTACAAAACTATAAATAGGCTTTGGCATTCATTTGTGAAGAGAACCCTTTTGATAATTAAATCCTTTTGTGAGATTATTCTCTCTTCAAGTTCTTTTTAGAACTATATCGATTAAGCAAGCCTTTCTAAAGCTTGTGGCGTCATTCCTATCCCTTGATACTTCTGGTTCCTAGTTTAAATAACTAGTGGGTCAAAGTACTTTCATACCATCCCTTATAGAACTTATAAGAAACGGGTCTTTGCTCCTTTATAGCATTGGTTCCTTCTTAGTTTTATAAGATACAATCTGTCCATCACCATTATCACGCCTATATCATCACCATATTCCATCACCATATCACGCCAATAACATCATCCTTCCATTACCATTTCATCACCATTAAATCATCCTTCATTCATCAACAAGGCATAGTTCATCACCACCATTGGAGGCCGAAGTCAACATCACTTGAAGGAGATTTATTCAACACTTCCGCAGCCCATCTTTGATAACTATTCTATCCATTTCAAATCTTTCCATTTCTATTTACTTTTCATTTCTTAATTATCATATTACTTAATCAATTCTTCTTCTTTTTGTGCAGATTACTTTCAATCCAAGGTGTAGCATTTGGTGTCTCTCCTAGATCGGGAAACAACAAGGTTGCCAACTTCTCCATTATTGAAGAAGCCTGGTTAGATCCACATCACATAGTCCATCTCCATTATCACGCCTATATCGTCACCATATTCCACCACCATTATCACGCCCATATTATCACCAACTTATAAATTTCCATTTCTACATCTTTGAATTATCCTTCATCCTCAACAAGGCATTCGTCCATCATCATCATTGGAGGCCGAATCCATCATCACTTGAAGGATCATTCTACAACACTTCCGCAGCCCTTCTTTGATAACTATTCTATCCATTTCAAATCTTTCCATTTCTATTTACTTTTCATTTCTTAATTATCATATTACTTAATCAATTCTTCTTCTTTTTGTGCAGATTACTTTCAATCCAAGGTGTAGCATTTGGTGTCTCTCCTAGATCGGGAAACAACAAGGTTGCCAACTTCTCCATTATTGAAGAAGCCTGGTTAGCCTTACATCAGGTGGTCTTCAAAAGATGTTGTTGAAGATGGCCTTGATGTAATGGTATGCACGACAATGAAAGATGATGAGGATGGATAGATGTTTAAGTGAAACATATTGAAGATAGTGGATGGAAATGGAAATAGTATCTTAGACAAGTTAAACAAGAAACTATACTATAGAGAGTATAGCCCCAGACTTTACAAACTCAAATAGGGGATGGTGTTTAAGACTTAAACCCACTAGTTATGGAAACTAGGAATTATAAGTGTCATGTGAAGGAAAGTGACGCCACAAGTATAAAGAATTATACTTGCTTAATCGATATAGTTCTTAAAAGAACTTGAAGAGAGATTTCTCACAAAATAATTTTGATTTATCAAAAGAATTATTTACAAATGCTATTTCTAAGGGAGTTCTTCTTTACCCTATCTTATACTATATCATTTATACATTCTATTCTATCATAAGCATGCATTCACATGTTAGTATAAATTATCATATTATTATTTCAATCATATGCTTATTTGATCATGTTTTTCATATTATTCAAATATATGCTATGATTACATATCATTTCTTAGGATATTATTATTACATGTTTCCATTTATCATTTATGAATACCATGTTATATGATATTCATGCATACAACATATACCCATATCTTTATGATTGATACACAATGTTCTATGCATGCTAGGATAGTCTTATAATCATATTAAGCATGATTATCATATATACATCAAGGCAACATCATTATAAATCATTTCATTAGTTCATATGCATTCATATTAGCTCTTAAGCTTCATGCATTATCATACACATATTTTGAGATGATATAATTAGCTCATGCCCTTCAAACTTAGCTCACATAACCATAATCAAACATGGCAGCAAGGTATTTAGCTCGTCTTAGCTCAATATCATGGACTTACCTTGTTTCCTTTCACATGTAGGTACATTGGAGCATGATGCACGTTGAGGTAGCTTGGTGAATGATTTGGATGTCATATGTAGCTCACAAACAGCTTACAAAGTACAAGGCAACTCATGTGATCTAAGGCGATTCTACACGCTTTGGGAGAAGAGAGTAGATAGCCTTATTGTGTCCCGATCTAGGATTGACAAGTACTGATGTCCTTGAATTATAAGCTTGGCTGCAATAAATATAAGAAAGAAATGATATTAATAATGGTCTTAAGAAATAAATATATAATAAAGGAAATGAAATATAAAGAAATGAGAGAGATGGCTGCGGAATTGATGGATGTTGATGAAATGGAAATGGTAGTGATTTGTATCTCAAACATGCCAAAGATGAAACAATGCTAAAGAGCACAATCCCGATCTTCACAAACTTGCTTGAGGGGTGGTGATAGTGTCTTCAACCCACTAGATATTAATCTAGGAATTTTGGAATCAAAAATGGAAGGAATGACGCCACAAGTATAGGAAATTATACTTGCTTAATCGATAAAGTTCACAAATAACTTTGAAGAGAAATTAACTCACAAGAGTAATTTTAATATATGAGATGAGATGAGTACAAATGAAGGCAAGCCACTCTATTTATAGGAAATGAGAGGGCTTGGCTGAATGGTTACATGATGTTTTGGCTAGATACATGACTTTAGGAAGATACATAATGTTTTAAAATGAAATATCAAGTCATTTGGGCTTGTGATGGTTCGACTAACCCTTAATAAAGGGACTTGATGATTCAGCTAAGGATGGGAAGACATCTCCCTTGGCCGAATGGTGATGCTGGTTCATCTTGGCGCCATTTCTCTTCTCTTTAGCCGAATGGGTTTGTATCTCCTTAAGTTGGCGCCAAATGTTCTCATGTACATGGCATGTGATGTGGCCGAATAGGCATGGAGCTCTATCTCATGTCTCTTGGTGATTTAAGCCTCCAATGCTAGCAAACTCTTCACCAACGTGCTCCTAGATGAAAAGGCATCTTCATGGACAGCATCATTCATGAAAGGTCACAATGTTTGATAATGGTGTCCCTTCATGTTTGAGCTATTTATGGTGTGAATGAGCTGGTGGTGAGCTGGCCTTAGATGACTTGTAACATGATGAACGTTTGGGCAGCTCCTTGTGGAAAGGTACCTCTCGAGGTGGCAACTATTTGCGAAAATGTACGATTTCACAAATTTTGACTTAGGACATATTTGAAGTGTCCTAAGTGGTGATGATGATGGTGCAACTCCCCAGCTGAAATGAGTTCATCTTGTAGCTCAAATCTTCAGCTCAATCCAGCTATGAGCTCACGGCCTCAAAACAACTTTTCATCAATGATTACTTATAATCTCCTAAGCATCCCTATGTGAGTTTCCTTGTTGTTTCATGCTTCATTTAGCTCCAATGCAGCTCCCAATTGTTGGCCGAATGTGCCTACATGCTTAACATAAAGAAATAAACTAAGTAAATGAACTTATGCAATGCAGTATATAATAATATGGACTATAGGTTATTTAATATTCAATATGTAACATATTAAACAACCTATTATCTAATGGTTCTTTCTCATTAAAAGATTTTAAAACATTAAGGAACTTATGAGAAAGTACTTCCCTGAATTGTTTTGCCTTTGCACGAGTGATAGTTCCAATGGGCATGACTTCAGGATCTATTTGTGTAGTTGTGATCACATCATCCTCCCCTTATTTTGAGCGATTTGTCCTCAAATCATCGTTGTCTTCAAATGGAGAAAGATCTGAAATATTAAAAGTTGCACTTACATTGTATTCACCAGGTAGATCCAATTTGTATGCATTATCATTGATCTTCTTAATGATTTGGAATGGTCCATCTCCTCTTGGAAACAATTTGGATTTCCTTTGGGAAGGGAAACGTTCTTTTCTGAAATGCACCCACACCCAATCACCTTCTTCCAATTTTAGTGGCTTGCGTCCTTTATTTGCTTGCTGTTCATATTGTCTTGTCTGTTTTTCTATATTGTCTCGAACTTCCTGATGAAGTATCTTAACGAACTCAGCCTTGCTCTTTCCATCTTTGTTGATCATGTGTTCTTGAGGCAAAGGAAGAAGATCTAAAGGTGTTAAGGGGTTAAATCCATATACTACCTCAAATGGTGACATCTAGGTTGTTGAATGGGCTGCCCGATTATATGCAAATTCAACGTGTGGTAAACATTCCTCCCAAGCTTTGATGTTCTTTTTGATGATAGATCTCAACAATGTTGATAGTACTCGATTTACCACTTCGGTTTGCCCATCTGTTTGAGGGTGACACATTGTGGAGAAAAGCAACTTTTTCCCAATCTTACTCCATAACGTCCTCCAGAAATGGCTAAGAAATTTGACATCTCTATCAGAAACTATAGTTCTTGGAACGCCATGTAATCTCACAATTTCTTTGAAGAACAAGTTAGCCACATGTGTTGCATCGTCTGTCTTGTGGCATGGTATGAAATGTGCCATTTTGGAAAAATGATCTACAACAACAAATATTGAATCTCGTCCATTCTTGGTCCTTGGTAGTCCTATCACAAAGTCCATTGATATGTCAACCCATGGTGCTTGAGGAATAGGTAGAGACATGTAAAGTCCATGAGGCATAACCTTTGATTTTGCCCTTTTGCAAGTGACACATCGTTCACAAACCCTTTCAACGTCTCTCTTTATCTTAGGCCAATAAAGGTGTTGTTTCAAAATTTCCAATGTTTTGCTTACTCCAAAGTGATCCATGAGACCTCCTTCATGTGCTTCTCGAACAAGCACTTCTCGAAGGGATCCTTGAGGAATGCATAGACACCCTTCTTTGAATAGATATCCTTTATGCCTATAAAACTTTTCATATGCACCTTTCTCACAAGCCTTATACTTTTCTTCAAAGTCATGGACAGTAGCATAGCAATCTTTAATATATGAAAACCCAATTAACTTTGAATCAAGAGCATTAAGGAGAACATACCTTCGAGATAGAGCATCGGCTACAATGTTTTCTTTACCTTTCTTGTAATGAATGACATAAGGGAACGACTCCAAAAAGTCTACCCATTTGGCATGCCGCTTGTTTAACTTATGTTGGCCCTTGATATGTTTTAAGGCTTCATGGTCGGTGTGTATGACGAATTCCTTTGGTAGAAGATAATGCTACCAAACTTCAAGTGCCCTTATGAGAGAATACATCTCTTTATCATAAGTTGGATAGTTTAGCAAGGCACCATTCAACTTTTCACTAAAATATGCAATGGGTCATCCTTCTTGAGTCAAAACAGCCCCAATTCCGATTCCAGAAGCATCACATTCCACTTCAAAAGTCTTATCAAAGTTAGGTAATGCAAGTAAAGGTGCCTTGGTTAGACATTCCTTCATTTCGTTAAAGGCATCTTATTGTTCTTTGCCCTATGAAAAGATTGAATTCTTTTTAATGATCCCTGTTAAGGGGGCGACAATAGAACTAAAATTAGGCACAAACCTTCTGTAAAAACTTGCAAGACCATGAAAACTTCGGACTTGACTAATTGAAGTAGGTGTAGGCCACTCTTGAATGGCTTTTATCTTTTCAGGATCAACTTCAAGTCCCTGTGAACTTACAATAAAGCCTAAGAAGGTTAAACTGTTAGTGCAAAAGACACATTTCTTCATGTTTGCATAAAGCTTTTCCTTTTGAAGGGTGTCAAGAACATACCTCAAGTGTTGCACATGTAATTCCAAGTCATGACTATAAATAAGAATATCATCAAAATAAACCACACAAAACTTACTGATGAATGGCCTGAGTACATGATTCATTAACCTCATGAAGGTTCTTGGTGCGTTTGTTAATCCGAAAGGCATCATCATCCATTCGTACAATCCTTACTTTGTCTTGAATGCGGTCTTCCACTCGTCTCCTTCTCGCATTCTGATTTGATGATATCCACTCTTTAAATCAATTTTAGAGAACATAGTGGCTCCACTCAATTCATCCAACATATCATCAAGTCTTGGTATAGGATGTCGGTATTTGATGGTAATTTGATTGATAGGACGACAGTCTACACACATTCTCCATGAACCATCCTTTTTGGGCACAAGTAACACCGGAACAGCACATGGACTCAAACTCTCTCGTATGTATCCTTTGTCCATCAATTCTTTAACTTGTTTCTGAAGTTCCTTAGTTTCTTCAGGGTTACTTCTATATGCTGGTCGGTTTGGAATGGATGCACCCGGTATAAAATCAATTTGATGTTCGATCCCTCTAATAGGTGGCAATCCACTAGGAATATCTTCTGGGAATAATTCTTCAAATTCCTGCAACAAAGATGAAATAGAAGAAGGCAAACCTTCTGGAATATTAGTCAAAATTAAGCTTTCCTTGTACCTAAGTACAATTAGAGCTTTGTAGGATAACAAATGTTTCCTAATGTCTTTTCCTCCAGCATATATGTTCATCTTCGTTGGTTCCTCTTCCTTGATAGATTTGAAAGCTTCAATGCTTTTCTTCAAAGCATCTTGATCTTCAGACACTTGATTTGGTAAAAGAGGAGTCAAAATGAATTTCTTTTCATTGTGATAGAAAGAGTACCGGTTTGTAAAACCATCATGGATAGCCTTCTTATCAAATTGCCAAGGCTTCCCTAGAAGTATATGGCACGCATTCATTGGAATGACATCACAAAGGACTTGATCTTGGTATTTCCCTATTGAAAAGGAAATGTTGACTTGTTTGGTGACTTTAACTTCTCCTCCATCATTTAGCCATTGTAGCTTGTATGGTGTAGGATGTTTAAGTGTCTTGAGTCCAAGTTTAGCCACCATTAAAGTGCTTGCAACATTGGTACAACTTCCTCCATCAATAATCATGAAACAAACCTTGTTGTTTACATGACATCTAGTGTGAAAAATGTTCTCTCGTTGATTATTCTCCATGGACTGAATATTCAAGGCTCTTTTTACTACAAAAACTTGTCCTGAAACTTGAGACATTGTTAGTAGATAAATAAAACAAAATAAACCTTACCAGCACACTCACAAAGTCTCACAAGTTCACTCCAAAGAAAAGATAAGATCACTCCACTCAACACTCGTGTTTACACTTGGGAATATAATTTGGCTTTTAACAATTCCCCTTCTGATCTCACTCTCTCAATAGCCCTTTTCCACTCAATTTCTCTTGCTAAGTCCTTTGAAGAACTTACTCAAGGTTAGAACAAGTTAATTCCTTCCTTATGTGCGTCGGCTGCAAATATGGTTAGGGTAGAAAAGAATAGAAATGGAAAGGTAGAAGAAAGGATTCAAAGGTATTAAAAAGAAAGAAATGGTTGAAGACAAGGAAAATGAAAGGATAGAAAAGGAAGAGGTGACTTACAATTCAAGAAACAACACTTACTGCAACCTTTCACAAGAAACAATAAGGTTATCTTCTCTTAGTGTAGATGGCCTCTTTGATGTACTTTGCTATGGTAGAGCACTTTTCCTTGGCTTGCTTTTCTCTTTTTGAAATCTTTTTTTTTCTTTTTTTTCTTTTCTGAATTTTCTTCTTTTTGTCATTTCTTTCTTTTTACACTCCAATTCTGATGAATGAGTCTTTTCTTTTGTTTTTCTTTTTCTTTGCACGCCAATGACACTTTTGTTGTCAATCCAACTATGCTCTGATTACCGCTTGATGTAAGGCGATTCTACACGCTTTGGGAGAAGAGAGTAGATAGCCTTATTGTGTCCCGATCTAGGATTGACAAGTACTGATGTCCTTGAATTATAAGCTTGGCTGCAATAAATATAAGAAAGAAATGATATTAATAATGGTCTTAAGAAATGAATATATAATAAAGGAAATGAAATAGAAAGAAATGAAAGAGATGGCTGCGGAATTGATGGATGTTGATGAAATGGAAATGGTAGTGATTTGTATCTCAAACACGCCAAAGATGAAACAATGCTAAAGAGCACAATCCCGATCTTCACAAACTTGCTTGAGGGGTGGTGATAGTGTCTTCAACGCACTAGATATTAATCTAGGAATTTTGGAATCAAAAATGGAAGGAATGACGCCACAAGTATAGGAAATTATACTTGCTTAATCGATAAAGTTCACAAAGAACTTTGAAGAGAAATTAACTCACAAGAGTAATTTTAATATATGAGATGAGATGAGTACAAATGAAGGCAAGCCACTCTATTTATAGGAAATGAGAGGGCTTGGCCGAATGGTTACATGATGTTTCGGCTAGATACATGACTTTAGGAAGATACATAATGTTTTAAAATGAAAGATCAAGTCATTTGGGCTTGTGATGGTTTGGCTAACCCTTCATAAAGGGACTTGATGATTCGGCTAAGGATGGGAAGACATCTCCCTTGGCCGAATGGTGATGCTGGTTCATCTTGGCGCCATTTCTCTTCTCTTTAGCCGAATGGGTTTGTATCTCCTCAAGTTGGCGCCATATGTTCTCATGTGCATGGCATGTGATGTGGCCGAATAGGCATGGAGCTCTATCTCATGTCTCTTGGTGATTTAAGCCTCCAATGCTAGCAAACTCTTCACCAACGTGCTCCTAGATGAAAAGGCATCTTCATGGACAGCATCATTCATGAAAGGTCATAATGTTTGATAATGGTGTCCCTTCATGTTTGAGCTATTTATAGTGTGAATGAGCTGGTGGTGAGCTGGCCTTAGATGACTTGTAACATGATGAACGTTTGGGCAGCTCCTTGTAGAAAGGTACCTCTCGAGGTGGCAACTATTCGCGAAAAGGTACAATTTCACAAATTTTGACTTAGGACATATTTGAAGTGTCCTAAGTGGTGATGATGATGGTGCAACTCCCCAGCTGAAATGAGTTCATCTTGTAGCTCAAATCTTCAGCTCAATCCAGCTATGAGCTCACGGCCTCAAAACAACTTTTCATCAATGATTACTTATAATCTCCTAAGCATCCCTATGTGAGTTTCCTTTCTGTTTCATGCTCCATTTAGCTCCAATGCAGCTCCCAATTGTTGGCCGAATGTGCCTACATGCTTAACATAAAGAAATAAACTAAGTAAATGAACTTATGCAATGTAGTATATAATAATGTGGACTATAGGTTATTTAATATTCAATATGTAACATATTAACAACCTATTATCTAATGGTTCTTTCTCATTAAAAGATTTTAAAACATTAAGGCACTTATGAGAAAGTACTTCCCTGAATTGTTTTGCCTTTGCACGAGTGATAGGTCCAATGGGCATGACTTCAGGATCTAATTATGTAGTTGTGATCACATCATCATGGAACACTAAGGGAAGCTCGATTCAGTTGGAGGAGCTTAAGGCTAGCTAAACTTAGCTAGTTGGACTATTTGGACTTGAGTTGCCAAAAGTGATGTCAAAGGTAGCTGAATGTAGCTGAACATAATTGATGTAAGGCTAACCAGGCTTCTTTAATAATGGAGAAGTTGGCAACCTTGTTGTTTCCCGATCTAGGAAAGACACCAAATGCTACACCTTGAATTGAAAAGTAATCTGCACAAAAGAAGAATGATTGGTTAAGTAAATGAATAATTAAGAAAGGAAATGGAAAGAATTGAAATGGATAGAATAGTTATCAAAGAAGGGATGCGGAAGTGTTGTAGAATGATCCTTCAAGTGATGATGGATTCGGCCTCCAATGGTGGTAATGGACGAATGCCTTGTTGATGATGAAGGATGATTATATGGGTGTGAAGGGATATGGATAATGGTGATGGAAATAGTAATGGAATGTTGATGGAGTTGGCGTGAAAGTGATGATGGAAGGTGGTAATGAATAGATATTATCTGATAAGACTAAGAAGGAACCAATGCTATAAAGGAGCAAAGACCCGTTTCTTATAAGTCGTTATAAGGGATGGTATTAAGGACTTTGACCCTCTATCTATAGTAGATAGGAACCAGAAGTATCAAGGTGAAGGAATGACGCCACAAGCTTTAGAAAGGCTTGCTTAATCGATATAGTTCTAAAAAGAACTTGAAGAGAGAATAATCTCACAAAGGATTTTTAATTGATGATGTGAGCACACCAACACCATCTTCAAAGGATTTGGAAGTAATGCCACAAGGACCAATAACTCGATCAAGAGCCAAACTATTCAGGGAAGCTCTTACTACCAAATGCATTAAAACCTTTGAACCATTTAAGAATGTAACCCCAAACAATAGATTATATAATATGTTTTATGTTAACATATAATATAATCTATGAACCATATATTTATACAATTATACATTATATTACTTAGCTTATAAAAGCTTTCTTTTGTAGGTACATGTTCGGCCACATGATAGGAGCTGATTTAAAGCTAGCATGGGAGTCAATGAGCTAGGAAAACTTCCATAAGATGACTCGGGAGATCATGAAGAATAAATGATGAAAAGTTGTCAGCTGAACTCCAAGCTCATAGCTCACTTGAGCTGGACTTTTGAGCTAGCTAGAGACTTCTTTTCAGCAGGAGAGTTGCACCAGCATCTTCCCCACATAGAGCACTACAAATATGGTCTAGGTCGAATTTTGTGAATTCGTACCTTTTCACGAAGAGTTTCCAATCCGAGAAGTTCCCTTTCACAAGGAGCTATCCTAAGACTCATTGACATGTATTGCATATATGGCCAGCTCATCTTTAGCTCAAACACATGGGAAGTAGCTCAAATGATGAAAGGTTGTCTTCCACAAATGTGACCTTTCATAAATAGTTGCTGCCCCATTATAAATAGTTGCTGCCCCATTGATGCCATGTCACCTAGATGCAAGTTTGATGCCAAGTCATGCCTAAGTTGCTGCTCAAATTCACGCCAAGAAGAAGCCACACCATAAGCCCCTATCCCACCCATGTGAGTGCCTCATGAACAACCCACACATGTGCCATGCATGTGGATGAAATAGGTGCCAAAATGAAGAGGCTTCTAACCATTCGGCCAAAGCATCATCTTGTTTCAAATTGGCGCCAAGATGAAGAGACAAGGGAACCATTCGGCCAAAGACATCTCCCCTCATCCAAGCATCATTTATTTTCGTTTTAAGACATGTATTTTTTCGAAAAGGCATATATCTATTCGGCCAAGCCTTTACAAATCTATAAATAGGCTTTGGAATTCATTTGTAAAGAGACCCTTTGATAATTAAAATCTTTTTGTGAGATTATTCTCTCTTCAAGTTCTTTTTAGAACTATATCGATTAAGCAAGCCTTTCTAAAGCTTGTGGCGTCATTCCTTCACCTTGATACTTCTGGTTCCTAGTTTTTATAACTAGCGGGTCAAAGTCCCTACTACCATCCCTTATAAAACTTATAAGAAATGGGTCTTACAGCATTGGTTCCTTCTTAGTTTTATAAGATACAATCTTTCATCACCATTATCACACCTAAATCATCACCATAGTCCATCACCATTATCACGCCTATATCATCACCATATTCCATCACCATATCACGCCTATATTATCACCAACTTCTAAATTTCCATTTCTTCATCTTTGAATTATCCTTCATCCTCAACAAGGCATTCGTTCATCACCACCATTGGAGGCCGAATCCATCATCACTTGAAGGATCATTCTACAACACTTCCGCTGCCCTTCTTTGATAACTATTCTATCCATTTCAATTCTTTCCATTTCCTTTCTTAATTACTCATTTACTTAACCAATCATTCTTCTTTGTGCAGATTACTTTTCAATTCAAGGTGTAGTATTTGGTGTCTCTCTTATATCGAGAAATAACAAGGTTGCCATCTTCTCCATTATTGAAGAAGCCTGGCTAGCCTTACATCAAGTGGTATCAGAGCTTTGATGGATTGACATTCAAAGTGCTACAACAAAAAAAGCAACGAGAAAGAAGAAAAGGAAAAAAAGAAAAAGAAAAGACTCCTACAACAAAATTGAAGTGCAAAAGAAAGAAAAGAAGAAGAAAATCAAAAGCAACGAAAAAGTGAAGAAAGTTGCAAATACACTCAAAGAGAAGCATATTACAATCTGCCCCAATAACAAACTTGACGGTGGTATCCTTGTTGTTTCTTGTGAAGGAAGATAGTAAGTGTTGCAACTTAAGTTGTAAGTTATCTTCATTTTTTTTATCATTTCATTTCTTTATTCTTTCATCTTTTCTTATTTCATTACCATATCTTTTTCTAAACCTTTTTCTATACTACCCTTATCATCATTTTCTATTCCTAACCATTCTAAACCGACGCACAAACTAAAGAAACTTACTCAATCTTGAGTTAGTTCTTAAAAAGGACCCACAAGAGAGAATCGAGCGGTAAAAGGCAAACGAGAGGGTGAGATCAGAAGGGGGATCAGAAAAAGCCAAGAACATATCCCCGAGTGCAAACACGAGTGTGAGTGGAGTGTAATCTAAAATTTTCTTTGGAGTGATGAAGTGAGGTTTTGTGAGTGTGCTGGTAAGGTTTTCAATTCATTTTATTTTACTAACCATGTCACAAGAATTGTTTGATTTCCATTTAGTTTTAAGACAAGCTTTTGTCATTAAAAAGGCTTTGAACACTCAAATCATAGAAGATGATCAAAGAGAAAACATATTCCATACTCGTTGTCATGTAAACAACAAAGTTTGTTTTATGATCATCGATGGAAGAAGTTGTACGAATGTTGCAAGCACTCTCATGGTGGAAAAACTTGGCCTGAAGACTTCCAAGCATCCGAATCCATATAAACTTCAATGGTTAAATGACGGAGGAGAAGTAAGAATCACAAAGCAAGTTGTCATTCCATTTTTAATTGGTAAATATCAAGATGAAGTTCTATGTGATGTTGTACTAATGGATGCTGGACATATACTTTTGGGAAGACCATGGCAATTCAACCGAAGAGCAATCCATGATGGTTTTACCAATAGATATACTATCATTCATAATGGTAAAAAATTCACTTTGACGCCACTATCTCCTAGTCAAGTGAACGAAGATCAGATTCATTTGAAGAAAAGCATGGATTCATTCAAAAACAATGAAAAAGAGACGACTAAAGCATTGAACATCTATGCTGGAAGAAAAGAGATTCGGAAACACTTGTTGTCACATAAGGCTTTAATTGTACTAATGTACAAGGAAAGTCTATTTTTAACTAATCTCCAAGAAGGTTTGCCTTCTTCTGTTGTTTCTCTTTTACAGGAATTCGAAGCCATGTTCGCAGAAGATATACCAAGAGGACTTCCACCCCTTCGAGGAATTGAACATCAAATCGATTTCATTCCCGGTGCAACCATCCCAAACAAACTAGCCTATAGAAGTAATCTGGAGGAAACAAAGGAACTTCAAAAACAGGTTGGTGAGCTAATGGAAAAGGGGTATATTCGAGAAAGCCTAAGTCCATGCGCTGTTCTCGTTTTGCTTGTACCAAAGAAGGATGGTTCATGGAGAATGTGTGTAGATTGTCGAGCAGTTAATCAGATCACTATCAAATACCGACACCCAATTCCAAGGCTAGACGATATGCTGGATGAACTAAGTGGTGCCACCATCTTCTTCAAAATTGATCTTAAAAGTGGATATCATCAGATTAGGATGCGAGAAGGAGATGAATGAAAAACCTCTTTCAAAACAAAATAAGGATTGTACGAATGGTTGGTTATGCCCTTTGGACTAACCAATGCACCTAGTACTTTCATAAGGTTGATGAACCATGTACTCCGGGCTTTTATTGGTAAGTTTTGTGTGGTATATTTTGATGATATTTTGATTTATAGCCATACTTTGGATGATCATGTGCAACATTTGAGGTCAGTACTTGAAACTCTCCAAAAAGAGAAACTTTATGCCAACCTTCAAAAATGTTCTTTTTGCACTAACAAGCTTATATTCTTAGGATTTATTATAAGTTCACAGGGACTTGAAGTAGATCCGGAAAAGATCAAAGCAATTCAAGACTGGCCGAGACCTACATCAATAAGCCAAGTCAGAAGTTTCCATAGACTTGCAAGCTTTTACTGGAGATTTGTGCCCAACTTTAGTTCTATTGCCTCTCCCTTAACTAGGGTAATTAAAAAGAATTTCACCTTTGAATGGGGCAAAGAACAAGAAGAAGCATTAATGGCCATCAAGGAATGCTTGACTAAAACACCACTTCTGGTACTTCCTAATTTTGATAAAACTTTTGAAATAGAATGTGATGCTTCTGGAATTGGTATAGGTGCCGTTTTGACTCAAGAAGGATGACCAGGTGCATACTTTAGTGAAAAGTTAAGTGGTGCTTCACTAAACTACCCCATTTATGACAAAGAGATGTATTCTCTTATAAGGGCTTTAGAAACGTGGCAACACTATCTATGGCCCAAGGAGTTTGTCATCCATACTGATCATGAGGCATTGAAGCATATTAAAGGCCAACACAAACTCAACAAAAGACATGCCAAATGGGTAGAATTTCTTGAATCCTTTCCATATGTTATTCATTACAAGAAAGGAAAAGAGAATGTTGTTGCAGATGCCCTTTCACGTAGGTATGTTCTTCTTAACACCTTGAACTCTAAGTTACTTGGTTTTTCTTTCCTTAAAGATTGTTATGCTAATGACCATGATTTTGGAGAGAAATACAAGTCTTGTGAAAAAGGTGCAGTGGAAAATTTCTATAGACATGATGGGTACCTATTCAAGGAAGAAAGGTTGTGTATTCCACAAGGTTCCTTTCGAGAAGTATTGGTACAGAAGCACATGAAGGAGGGCTCATGGGACATTTTGGAATCGGTAAGACATTGGAAATCTTGAAAGAGCATCTCTATTGGCCTAAGATGAAAAGGGATGTTGAACGGGTTTGTGATAGATGCATCGTTTGCAAAAAGGCTAAGTCAAAGGTGATGCCTCATGGACTTTACACACCTCTTCCCATTCCTATAGCACCATGGGTTGATATTTCCATGGATTTTGTGATGGGTCTGCCAAAAACAAGAAATGGGCGAGATTCTATATTTGTGGTGGTTGATCGGTTCTCCAAAATGGCCCATTTTATACCATGTCACAAAACCGATGATGCAACCCATGTGGCTAATCTATTCTTCAAAGAAGTTGTGAGATTACACGGCATACCAAGGACCATTGTTTCTGATCGAGATGTTAAGTTCCTTAGCCATTTCTGGAGGACATTATGGAACAAACTTGGAACTAAATTATTGTTTTCAATAACCTGTCACCCCCAAACTGATGGGCAAACGGAGGTAGTCAATAGAGTACTATCAACATTGTTGAGAGCCATCATTAAGAAAAACATAAAGACTTGGGAAGACTGCCTACCACATGTTGAATTTTGATACATGCATCACAAGGCTCACATCAAAGGAAGAAGTAATAACTCTTCCAAATGATCCACTCGTCCAAGCTTTGGAAAAGAAGATCAGAACAGTAGAAGACTTGAGACGACTTTTTGAATGGGATCCTGATCTTATTTGGTCAATATATCTTCTGGAGATACAACCGTCTGTCTCTTATCTTTCCAAAGGTTCTTGAATCGTATCAATCCGATATCGGGAACTCAAGATATGGCCATTTTACTCAAGACGGTGCATGCAGAAAATCCTATACGGGATTAATACGGGATTTTGTAAATATTACGAATTTTCAATATTTTTATTGATTATTTGTAATATAACTTAATATATGATAATTCATTATCTTTTAGGATTAGATTTATTATTTTATTAGGAATTAAGGTTGGGTTAAAATATTATCTTTAGTTATTATTATTTTATTAGGAATTAGAGTTAAAACATGTTTAGTTTATTATTATTTTATTCATTAGTTATCTAGGACCTTTAGAACTCAGCCCCTATATAAAGGAGGCTTCATTCAACTTTGTAATGGAAGATTTCTTTGATTAATAATACAACGAGAGTTTGTTTTTGCAAGTGCTGATTGCCTTGTGCCTTCGAAGCTTCTTCTCCTGGAGTTCTTTCAAGTTCTTGTGAGGGAGATTAATCTTCACACTCCAATTTGCCTTTTCATCGCGACTAGGAGGGTTGGTTAGAGCCATTTATCGTGTTTGCCTTTTCATTGCGATTAGGAGGGCTCGATAGGACACTTATCCATCTATTTTTCCACAAATCCATCCGCACCATCAATCATCTTTACCGTTCACCTTCATAAGGGAGATCTTTTGATTTCTTTATTATCTTATTTCATCTTTCATTTATTTATCTTTTGTTTATTTTATTCTAATCGTGTTGTCTTGATTCCAGCACATAAAAGAAACCTTAAACAATCCTAGCGACTGCCGCCACCTTCCCATATTCATCACCTTTGTTCTTCATCGAGTCTAGAGCTTTCTAGGTTTGATTCTTCAACAAGAGCAACGTTCATCAATCCGCCACCGCTTCCCTATCAATTGGTATCAGATTTGGGCCAATTCTTGGAGAGAAACAAGCAATCTTGCTTGTTCTTGCACACAAAACCGTCAAGGTACCCCAACAGAGCTAGTTCACAAACGATTCAGCGTTTCAGGTTCTTTTTATTTAATTTTAATTTAGATTTAAATCCTTCTTGTTAGTTTGCTATTTTTTTTCTTCAAAAAAATAAAAAAAACAAAAAAAAGCCAAAAAAGCCAAAATTTCAAAAAAATTGCAAATGAAGGTATTTAGGGCTGATTTTATCCATAAATTATATTCATTATAATAGTAATCCCCAGTCCAAATTTCCCCCCAATCGGAGTTCATTGGAGCCTTCAAATACATCATTCAAGTTTCATCGGCAGATTCGGTTTAGAATCTTGTCGAATTTCTTAAAAATTTTACATGAGGAATTTCGTGATGAAAATATCCAGATTGAAACTTCATATATTGGAGATTATTCAAAAAAAATATCAGAATTTTTGGAGATCAATAACAACTTCGAAAAAAGTGATCAAGAAAAACAGATTGTTTGAGGACTCACCGTTCAACAGAGTCTACTGGATACTACTGAAGGTATTTGGTTCTTAAATTTTACAGGTGGTTTCTTTACGCATCGAAAGACATTCAAGAAATTTTTCAGAATTTTTGGACACCGGTAACCCCCTCAAAAACGTTTCTCAAGTTGATCCAGCGTTTTCTAGGTTTTCTGGTTTGGTCCCTTTTTCTTTGACTCTTAGTGCTTTAGGTTCTTTTGTTTTTCCTTGTTATTGTTCTTTTGTATTATCTAACACATTATCTTCTTTGTGTTAGTAGGACTAAAGAGTTTGCATACTTCTTCCTTCTTTGCATTCTCGTTCTCTTGGAGTCTAACCTTTGTTTGGCCTCTTAGAGCTTTTAGGTTTTTCTTATCGCCTTTGCTAGTAATCAAACTCCGATACGAACTGTGAAAGACTACTTGGTAAAGTGAGTTTTAAAGAGCACAAGATTGGATTACTTGCCTCTCGTTGTGTTACTTTCTTGGAGTGACTTGTGAGGTTTCTTGCTTTGTTGAATTTTTTTTTTTTTTTTACTTTAAAATTTTCTTTTGAGTGTTATGATTTCCGAATGGGAGACACTAACAACAAAACACTTACGGCTATCTTAGCCACACTTGCCCGACTCACGACTCAAGTTGAAAGATTTGATGAAATCATGAGAGAACGACAAGAACCACAACTGGATCTACCAAACCATAATCCAAGACCAAACAATATTGAACTTTTGGTACCCAGGCGAGAACAACCACGTTTCCAAGCACCCAAACTCTTTGCAAAACCAAAGTTCATGATCCCTTCTTTCAAATGAGACAATGATCCGGAAAGGTACATCGATTGGGAAGAAAAAGTTGATCTCATCTTTGCATACCATGACTACCCCCAAGCTAAACAAGTTCCCCTCATCACCATGCAATTCGAAGGATATGCTCGAACTTGGTGGATGCAAACAAGGAAAAAGATCCAGAACTTCCAAATTCCAACAATCACTTCTTGGACCGACCTCAAACAAACCATGAGGAAGCGATTTCTACCAACACATTATACACGAGAAGTTAAACTACGACTACACTGACTTCGACAAGGTAGAAGTTCAGTTGAAGACTACTACAAGGAGATGCAGTCCTTACTCAATAGGGCTAACATAACCGAAAAAGAAGAAGTCATCGTGTCAAGATTCGTCGTCGGCTTGAACTCAAACATCACTGATCTTCTTGACCTCCATGGGTACGAAAACCTTGAAGATACACTAAAGAAAGCAATGACAATCGAAGCACAAATCCAGAGGAGATTTCGAGAACATTACCAAGGTACTTCATCCTCTTACCAAGGTAATCATTCAAATCCTTCCTCATCTTCTGCTCCATCTTCTCTGAAAAAGCCAAGAGATTAAAAACCTGACAATGAGAAAGAACGACCGCAAATAATGACACACTTCTAGCCCCTAAAGATCAAATTTGTGAGGAGGTAGGGAAATCAAAAAAAGAAAAAGTTGAGAAAGAGGCAAAAGAAAAAGAGGTCACTAGTTACAAAAGCCAAAAGCATAATGACCCATGGGAGGTGAGTGAACCTAATTGTGAGAAGAAAAGAGTGACTCAAAATCTACGTGTGAGCACAAAAGAATTGAGAGAGAACCTTCTTTATAAACAGCCTTTCATCCTTGTTCGCTTTAGAGAATCAATTGTTTCGATTTCTAACATTAACAAGGATTTGCCTAGTGTGTTTTCATCTTTATTACAGGATTTTCGAGAAGTGTTAGGTGATCCACCTGACGGATTACCACTGGAAAAAGGAAAACAACACCAAACCAATCTAATTCAAGGTTCCATCATACCTCATCAAACATACAATCTCGAAGAAACCAAAGAGTTAGATTTGTTACAAAAAGGATACATCCATGAAAGCCTTAGTTGTAACGTCATCTTAATGACGAAACATGACTTGAACAACTCCACATGCTTTATAGTTCGTGCACAGGGAATCCATGTAAATGATGAGAAAGTAAAAGCAACACGAGACTGGCCCACACCATCTTCCATCGCCAAGAGTTGTTGAATAGTGCTAGGTAAGGCTCGTGAAGTTGTCATCCATACTAAACACAACTCCTTTAAGTGCGTAACATACCGAGGTAAGCAAAACACAGTAGACGATACACTACCACAAAGGTATACTCTTACCTATCAAACTCATATTACTATTCCGAGAATTGAACATATTAAAGATGTATATCACGATAACTCGGATATTTCTAATATTTCTACCCATACTTTTAAAAGTTCTTTTAATGAGCTTTATCTTGTATATGAATTTCCTTGCCAACTAAACAGGTTCTACAGTCCACAAATATCCTCCTGGGAATCATTAATTCATGAACCACACTTAGAAGACTTAAGGGATTACTTTAACAAACCAGTTGACATGGTTTTTAAACACTCATTCTCACCACACACGAATAAAACCATGGAGAAATTATCTGAAATAATCATACAGAAAGCCAACAGTGGCCGGCGCCATGTTGAATTTCAACCAAAACATCATATTGCAAGACTTGTATGGAAAAGAGGATTTCAAGACTACAAGAAATCAGTTCCTACAAAGAAGAAACCTCGACTAAAACGCATAAAGACACATCACATTGATCCTGGTAAATGTTTCACAAGTTTTTCTTTCAACACATCTAAACCTCTTTCTTTTGGATTTTCAGATTCGAGGACGAATCATTTTGAGGAGTGGGGGAATGATACATGCACCAGAGTCTATAATACATGCTTCTTCGGACTAATGTTTCTACTCGAACCTATTAGAAGAACAAAGTCTCAAAGATTCAAAGCATATCTATTCGATAAGCATAATGTTAATGAATTATTAAACTATTCTAAGTTTGCTCCCTTTAATATTTCAAATTCGAGGTCGAATCTTTTTAATGGAAGATTTCTTTGATTAATAATACAACGAGAGTTTGTTTTTGCAAGTGCTGATTGCCTTGTGCCTTCGAAGCTTCTTCTCCTGGAGTTCTTTCAAGTTCTTGTGAGGGAGATTAATCTTCACACTCCAATTTGCCTTTTCATCGCGACTAGGAGGGTTGGTTAGAGCCATTTATCGTGTTTGCCTTTTCATTGCGACTAGGAGGGCTCGATAGGACACTTATCCATCTATTTTTCCACAAATCCATCCGCACCATCAATCATCTTTACCGTTCACCTTCATAAGGGAGATCTTTTGATTTCTTTATTATCTTATTTCATCTTTCATTTATTTATCTTTTGTTTATTTTATTCTAATCGTGTTATCTTAATTCCAGCACATAAAAGAAACCTTAAACAATCCTAGCGACTGCCGCCACCTTCCCATATTCATCACCTTTGTTCTTCATCGAGTCTAGAGCTTTCTAGGTTTGATTCTTCAACAAGAGCAACGTTCATCAATCTGCCACCGCTTCCCTATCAAATTTGCTTACAATCGGTCAGTTAATTCAGCCATAAAAACTTCACCATTCGAGGTAGTGTATGGATTCAATCCCTTAACTCCTTTGGACCTTCTCCCTCTACCCCAAGAACAAATGGTTAACAAGGATGGCAAGAACAAGGCTAAGTTCATCAAGAATTTACATGAACAAGTTCGGCACAATATTGAGAGAAGAACAAAACAGTATGAGCAACAAGCCAATAAGGGACGTAAACCACTCCATTTGGAAGTTGGAGATTGGGTATGGGTGCATCTGCGAAAAGAAAGGTTTCCTGCTAAAAGGAAATCTAAGCTTTTACCAAGAGGAGACGATCCCTTTCAAATCATTGAGAAAATTAATGACAATGCATACAAGTTGGATCTTCCCGGAGAATACAATGTAAGTGCCACCTTCAATATAGCAGATCTATCTCAAATCAAGGATGAGACAATTTGGGGACAAATCACATAAAAGAAGGGGGGATGATGTGAGCACACCAACACCATCTTCAAAGGATTTGGAAGTAATGCCACAAGGACCAATAACTCGATCAAGAGCCAAACTATTCATGGAAGCTCTTACTACCAAATACATTAAAACCTTTGAATCATTGAAGAATGCAACCCCAAACAATAGATTATATAATATGTTTTATGTTGACATAAAAAATAATCTATGAACCACATATTTATACATTTATACATTATATTACTTAGCTTATAAAAGCTTTCTTTTGTAGGTACATGTTCGGCCACATGATAGGAGCCGATTTAAAGCTAGCATGGGAGTCAATGAGCTAGGAAAACTTCCATAAGATGACTCGGGAGATCATGAAGAACAAATGATGAAAAGTTGTCAGCTGACCTCCGAGCTCATAGCTCACTTGAGCTGGACTTTTGAGCTAGCTAGAGACTTCTTTTCAGCTAGAGAGTTGCATCATCATCTTCACCATATAGAGCACTACAAATATGGTATAGGTCAAATTTTGTGAATTCTTACCTTTTCACGAAGAGTTTCCAATCCGAGAAGTGCCCTTTCACAAGGAGCTGTCCTAAGAATCATTGACATGTATTGCATCTATGGCCAGCTCATCTTTAGCTCAAACACATGGGAAGTAGCTCAAATGATGAAAGGTTATCTTTCACAAATGTGACCTTTCATAAATAGTTGCTGCCCCATTATAAATAGTTGCTGCCCCATTGATGCCATGTCACCTAGATGCAAGTTTGATGCCAAGTCATGCCTAAGTTGCTGCTCAAATTCACGCCAAGAAGAAGCCACACCATAAGCCCCTATGCCAACCATGTGAGTGCCTCATGAACAGCCCACACATGTGCCATGCATGTGGATGAAATGGGCGCCAAAATGAAGAGGCTTCTAACCATTCGACTATCATCTTGTTTCAAATTGGCGCCAAGATGAAGAGACAAGGGAACCATTCGGCCAAAGACATCTCCCCTCATCCAAGCATCATTTATTTTCGTTTTAAGACATGTACTTTGCCGAAAAGGCATATATCTATTCGGCCAAGCCTTTAAAAATCTATAAATAGGCTTTGGCATTCATTTGTAAAGAGACCCTTTGATAATTAAAATCCTTTTGTGAGATTATTCTCTCTTCAAGTTCTTTTTAGAACTATATCGATTAAGCAAGCCTTTCTAAAGCTTGTGGCGTCATTCCTTCACCTTGATACTTCTGGTTCATAGTTTTTATAACTAGCGGGTCAAAGTCCCTACTACCATCCCTTATAAAACTTATAAGAAACGGGTCTTTGCTCTTTATAGCATTGGTTCCTTCTTAGTTTTATAAGATACAATCTTCCATCACCATTATCACGCCTAAATCATCACCATAGTCCATCACCATTATCACGCCTATATCATCACCATATTCCATCACCATATCACGCCTATATTATCACCAACTTCTAAATTTCCATTTCTTCATCTTTGAATTATCCTTCATCCTCAACAAGGCATTCGTCCATCACCACCATTGGAGGCCGAATCCATCATCACTCGAAGGATCATTCTACAACACTTCTGCAACCCTTTTTTGATAACTATTCTATCCATTTCAATTCTTTCCATTTCCTTTCTTAATTACTCATTTACTTAACCAATCATTCTTCTTTGTGCAGATTACTTTTCAATTCAAGGTGTAGCATTTAGTGTCTCTCCTAGATCGGGAAATAACAAGGTTGCCATCTTCTCCATTATTGAAGAAGCCTGGCTAGCCTTACATCAATTGATCAAAGGGTTCTCTTTATAAATGAATGCCAAAGCCTATTTATAGGTTTGTAAAGGCTTGTCCGAATAGATATATGCCTTTTCGGCAAAGTACATGTCTTAAAACGAAAATAAATGATGCTTTGATGAGGGGAGATGTCTTTGGCCGAATGGTTCTTTTGTCTCTTCATCTTGGCGCCAATTTGAAACAAGATGATGCTTTGGTCGAATGGTTAGAAGCCTCTTCATTTAGGTGCCTATTTCATCCACATGCATGGCACATGTGTGGGCTGCTCATGAGGCACTCACATGGGCAGCATAGGGGCTTATGGAGTGGCTTCTTCTTGGCGTGAATTTGAGCAGTAACTTAGGCGTGACTTGGCTTCCAACATGCATCTAGTTGTCATGGCCTTCAATGGCCAGCAACTTGTCATGAAAGGTCACATTATGTGGAAGGTAACCTTTCATCATTTGAGCTACTTTACAAGTGTTTAAGCTGAAGATGAGCTGGCCATAGATGAATTACATGAAGATGAGTCATAGGTCAGCTCCTTGTGAAAAGGCACCTTTTGGAATGACAACTATTCGCGAAAAGCTACGAATCCACAAAAATTGACATAGACCATATTTGAAGTGTTTTGTGTGGTGAAGATGACGGTGCAACTCTCTAGCTGAAATGAGGTCTCTAGCTAGCTCAACAGTCCAGCTCAAGTGAGCTATGAGCTCGGGGGTCAGCTGGCAACTTTGTCCCAAAATGTTCTTGAGCTGTCCTGGAGTTGTCCTAGTTAAGTTTCCATAGCTCTTGGATTCCAATGCTAGCTTTAAGTCAGCTCCCAGCATATGGCCGAACATGCACCTACAAAAGAAAGCATAATATAAGCTAAGTATATGAATTATTATAAAGTAATAAGAATGTGCATATTATAAAGATGTGAACTATAGGTTATAATAATAACTCATGCATCATATGATAATGAATGAATATTATTATTATAACTATAGATTATATGCATGAATATCAATCAATAACTTGCTTTGTTGAATTTTCTTTCTTTTATTTTTATTTTACTTTAAAATTTTCTTTTGAGTGTTATGATTTCAGAATGGGCGACACTAACAACAAAACACTTACGGCTATCTTAGCCACACTTGCCCGACTCACGACTCAAGTTGAAAGATTTGATGAAATCATGAGAGAACGACAAGAACCACAACTGGATCTACTAAACTAGAATCCAAGACCAAACAATATTGAACTTTTGGTACCCAGGCGAGAACAACCACGTTTCCAAGCACCTGAACTCTTTGCAAAACCAAAGTTCATGATCCCTTCTTTCAAAGGAGACAATGATCCGGAAAGGTACATCGATTGGGAAGAAAAAGTTGATCTCATCTTTGCATACCATGACTACCCCCAAGCTAAACAAGTTCCCCTCATCACCATGCAATTCGAATGATATGCTCGAACTTGGTGGATGCAAACAAGGAAAAAGATCCAGAACTTCCAAATTCCAACAATCACTTCTTGGACCGACCTCAAACAAACCATGAGGAAGCGATTTCTACCAACACATTATACACGAGAAGTTAAACTACGACTACACCGACTTCGACAAGGTAGAAGTTCAGTTGAAGACTACTACAAGGAGATGCAGTCCTTACTCAATAGGGCTAACATAGCCGAAAAAGAAGAAGTCACCGTGTCAAGATTCGTCGTCGGCTTGAACTCAAACATCACTGATCTTCTTGACCTCCATGGGTACGAAAACCTTGAAGATACACTAAAGAAAGCAATGACAATCGAAGCACAAATCCAGAGGAGATTTCGAGAACATTACCAAGGTACTTCATCCTATTACCAAGGTAATCATTCAAATCCTTCCTCATCTTCTGCTCCATCTTCTCTAAAAAAGCCAAGAGATTACAAACCTGACAATGAGAAAGAACGACCAGCAAAGAATGACACACTTCTAGCCCCTAAAGATCAAATTTGTGAGGAGGTAGGGAAATCAAAAAAAGAAAAAGTTGAGAAAGAGGCAAAAGAAAAAGAGGTCACTAGTTACAAAAGCCAAAAGCATAATGACCCATGGGAGGTGAGTGAACCTAATTGTGAGAAGAAAAGAGTGACTCAAAATCTACGTGTGAGCACAAAATAATTGAGAGAGAACCTTCTTTACAAACAGCCTTTCATCCTTGTTCGCTTTAGAGAATCAATTGTTTTGATTTCTAACATTAACAACGATTTGCCTAGTGTGTTTTCATCTTTGTTACAGGATTTTTCGAGAAGTGTTAGGTGATCCACCTGACGGATTACCACTGGAAAAAGGAAAACAACACCAAACCAATCTAATTCAAGGTTCCATCATACCTCATCAAACATACAATCTCGAAGAAACCAAAGAGTTAGATTTGTTACAAAAAGGATACATCCATGAAAGCCTTAGTTGTAACGTCATCTTAATGATGAAACATGACTTGAACAACTCCACATGCTTTATAGTTCGTGCACAGGGAATCCATGTAAATGATGAGAAAGTAAAAGCAACACGAGACTGGCCCACACCATCTTCCATCGCCAAGAGTTGTCGAATAGTGCTAGGTAAGGCTCGTGAAGTTGTCATCCATACTAAACACAACTCCTTTAAGTGCGTAACATACCGAGGTAAGCAAAACACAGTAGACGATACACTACCACAAAGGTATACTCTTAACTATCAAACACATATTACTATTCCGAGAATTGAACATATCAAAGATGTATATCACGATAACTCGGATATTTCTGATATTTCTACCCATACTTTTAAAAGAGCTTTTAAAAGAGCTTTATCTTGTATATGAGTTTCCTTGCCAACTAAACAGCTTCTACAGTCCACAAATATCCTCCTAGGAATCATTAATTCATGAACCACACTTAGAAGACTTAAGGGATTACTTTAACAAACCAGTTGACATGGTTTTTAAACACTCATTCTCACCACACACGAATAAAACCATGGAGAAATTATCTGAAATAATCATACAGAAAGCCAACAGTGGCCGACGCCATGTTGAATTTCAACCAAAACATCATATTGCAAGACTTGTATGGAAAAGAGGATTTCAAGACTACAAGAAATCAGTTCCTACAAAGAAGAAACCTCGACTAAAACGCATAAAGACACATCACATTGATCCTGGTAAATGTTTCACAAGTTTTTCTTTCAACACATCTAAATCTCTTTCTTTTGGATTTTCAGATTCGAGGACGAATCATTTTGAGGAGTGGGGGAATGATACATGCACCAGAGTCTATAATACATGCTTCTTCGGACTAATGTTTCTACTCGAACCTATTAGAAGAACAAAGTCTCGAAGATTCAAAGCATATCTATTCGGTAAGCATAATGTTAATGAATTATTAAACTATTCTAAGTTTGCTCCCTTTAATGTTTCAAATTCGAGGTCGAATCTTTTTGAAGAAAGGGAGGATGATACATGCATCACAAGGCTCACATCAAAGGAAGAAGTAATAACTCTTCAAAATGATCCACCCGTCCAAGCTTTGGAAAAGAAGATCAGAACAGTAGCATACTTGAGACGACTTTTTGAATGGGATCCTGATCTTATTTGGTCAACATATCTTCTGGAGATACAATATTCTGTCTCTTATCTTTCCAACGGTTCTTGAATTGTATCAATCCGATATCGGGAACTCAAGATATGGCCATTTTACTGAAGACGGTACATGCAGAAAAATCCTATACGGGATTTTGTAAATATTACGAATTTTCAATATTTTTATTGATTATTTGTAATATAACATAATATATGATAATGCATTATCTTTTAGGATTAGATTTATTATTTTATTAGGAATTAAGGTTGGGTTAAAATATTATCTTTAGTTATTATTATTTTATTAGGAATTAGAGTTAAAACATGTTTAGTTTATTATTATTTTATTCATTAGTTATCTAGGACCTTTAGAACTCAGCCCCTATATAAAGGAGGCTTCATTCAACTTTGTAATGGAAAATTTCTTTGATTAATAATACAACGAGAGTTTGTTTTTGCAAGTGCTGATTGCCTTGTGCCTTCGAAGCTTCTTCTCCTGGAGTTCTTTCAAGTTCTTGTGAGGGAGATTAATCTTCACACTCCAATTTGCCTTTTCATCGCGACTAGGAGGGTTGGTTAGAGCCATTTATCGTGTTTGCCTTTTCATTGCGACTAGGAGGGCTCGATAGGACACTTATCCATCTATTTTTCCACAAATCCATTCGCACCATCAATCATCTTTACCGTTAACCTTCATAAGGAAGATCTTTTGATTTCTCTATTATCTTATTTCATCTTTCATTTATTTATCTTTTGTTTATTTTATTCTAATCGTGTTGTCTTGATTCCAGCACATAAAAGAAACCTTAAACAATCCTAGCGACTGCCGCCACCTTCCCATATTCATCACCTTTGTTCTTCATCGAGTCTAGAGCTTTCTAGGTTTGATTCTTCAACAAGAGCAACGTTCATCAATCCGCCACCGCTTCCCTATCAAATTTGCTTACAATCGGTCAGTTTATTCAGCCACAAAAACTTCACCATTCGAGGTAGTGTATGGATTCAATCCCTTAACTCCTTTGGACCTTCTCCCTCTACCCCAAGAACAAATGGTTAACAAGGATGGCAAGAACAAGGCTAAGTTCATCAAGAATTTACATGAACAAGTTCGGCACAATATTGAGAGAAGAACAAAACAGTATGAGCAACAAGCCAATAAGGGACGTAAACCACTCCATTTGGAAGTTGGAGATTGGGTATGGGTACATCTGCGAAAAGAAAGGTTTCCTGCTAAAAGGAAATCTAAGCTTTTACCAAGAGGAGACGATCCCTTTCAAATCATTGAGAAAATTAATGACAATGCATACAAGTTGGATCTTCCCGGAGAATACAATGTAAGTGCCACCTTCAATATAGCAGATCTATCTCAAATCAAGGATGAGACAATTTGGGGACAAATCACATAAAAGAAGGGGGGATGATGTGAGCACACCAACACCATCTTCAAAGGATTTGGAAGTAATGCCACAAGGACCAATAACTCGATCAAGAGCCAAACTATTCAGGGAAGCTCTTACTACCAAATGCATTAAAACCTTTGAATCATTTAAGAATGCAACCCCAAACAATAGATTATATAATATGTTTTATGTTGACATATAAAATAATCTATGAACCATATATTTATACATTTATACATTTATTACTTAGCTTATAAAAGCTTTCTTTTGTAGGTACATGTTCGGCCACATGATAGGAGCCGATTTAAAGCTAGCATGGGAGTCAATGAGCTCGGAAAACTTCCATAAGATGACTCGGGAGATCATGAAGAACAAATGATGAAAAGTTGTCAGCTGACCTCCGAGCTCATAGCTCACTTGAGCTGGACTTTTGAGCTAGCTAGAGAATTCTTTTCAGCTAGAGAGTTGCATCATCATCTTCACCATATAGAGCACTACAAATATGGTCTAGGTCAAATTTTGTGAATTCTTACCTTTTCACGAAGAGTTTCCAATCCGAGAAGTGCCCTTTCACAAGGAGCTGTCCTAAGACTCATTGACATGTATTACATCTATGGCCAGCTCATCTTTAGCTCAAACACATGGGAAGTAGCTCAAATGATGAAAGGTTATCTTTCACAAATGTGACCTTTCATAAATAGTTGCTGCCCCATTATAAATAGTTGCTGCCCCATTGATGCCATGTCACCTAGATGCAAGTTTGATGCCAAGTCATGCCTAAGTTGCTGCTCAAATTCACGCCAAGAAGAAGCCACACCATAAGCCCCTAAGCCACCCATGTGAGTGCCTCATGAACAGCCCACACATGTGCCATGCATGTGGATGAAATGTGCACCAAAATGAAGAGGCTTCTAACCATTCGGCCATCATCTTGTTTCAAATTGGCGCCAAGATGAAGAGACAAGGGAACCATTCGGCCAAAGACATCTCCCCTCATCCAAGCATCATTTATTTTCGTTTTAAGACATGTACTTTGCCGAAAAGGCATATATCTATTCGGCCAAGCCTTTAAAAATCTATAAATAGGCTTTGGCATTCATTTGTAAAGAGACCCTTTGATAATTAAAATCCTTTTGTGAGATTATTCTCTCTTCAAGTTCTTTTTAGAACTATATCGATTAAGCAAGCCTTTCTAAAGCTTGTGGCGTCATTCCTTCACCTTGATACTTCTGGTTCATAGTTTTTATAACTAGCGGGTCAAAGTCCCTACTACCATCCCTTATAAAACTTATAAGAAACGGGTCTTTGCTCTTTATAGTATTGGTTCCTTCTTAGTTTTATAAGATACAATCTTCCATCACCATTATCACGCCTAAATCATCACCATAGTCCATCACCATTATCACGCCTATATCATCACCATATTCCATCACCATATCACGCCTATATTATCACCAACTTCTAAATTTCCATTTCTTCATCTTTGAATTATCCTTCATCCTCAACAAGGCATTCGTCCATCACCACCATTGGAGGCCGAATCCATCATCACTCGAAGGATCATTCTACAACACTTCCGCAACCCTTTTTTGATAACTATTCTATCCATTTCAATTCTTTCCATTTCCTTTCTTAATTTCTCATTTACTTAACCAATCATTCTTCTTTGTGCAGATTACTTTTCAATTCAAGGTGTAGCATTTAGTGTCTCTCCTAGATCGGGAAATAACAAGGTTGCCATCTTCTCCATTATTGAAGAAGCCTGGCTAGCCTTACATCAATTGATCAAAGGGTTCTCTTTACAAATGAATGCCAAAGCCTATTTATAGGTTTGTAAAGGCTTGTCCGAATAGATATATGCCTTTTCGGCAAAGTACATGTCTTAAAACGAAAATAAATGATGCTTTGATGAGGGGAGATGTCTTTGGCCGAATGGTTCTCTTGTCTCTTCATCTTGGCACCAATTTGAAACAAGATGATGCTTTGGTCGAATGGTTAGAAGCCTCTTCATTTAGGTGCCTATTTCATCCACATGCATAGCACATGTGTGGGCTGTTCATGAGGCACTCACATGGGCAACATAGGGGCTTGTGGAGTGGCTTCTTCTTGGCGTGAATTTGAGCAGCAACTTAGGCGTGACTTGGCTTCCAACATGCATCTAGTTGTCATGGCCTTCAATGGGCAGCAACTTGTCATGAAAGGTCAAATTATGTGGAAGGTAACCTTTCATCATTTGAGCTACTTTACAAGTGTTTAAGCTGAAGATGAGCTGGCCATAGATGAATTACATGAAGATGAGTCATAGGTCAGCTCCTTGTGAAAAGGCACCTTTTGGAATGACAACTATTCGCGAAAAGGTACGAATCCACAAAAATTAACATAGACCATATTTGAAGTGTTTTGTGTGGTGAAGATGACGGTGCAACTCTCTAGCTGAAATGAGGTCTCTAGCTAGCTCAAAAGTCCAGCTCAAGTGAGCTATGAGCTCGGGGGTCAGCTGGTAACTTTGTCCCAAAATGTTCTTGAGCTGTCCTGGAGTTGTCCTAGTTAAGTTTCCATAGCTCTTGGATTCCAATGCTAGCTTTAAGTCAGCTCCCAGCATATGGCCGAACATGCAACTACAAAAGAAAGCATAATATAAGCTAAGTATATGAATTATTATAAAGTAATAAGAATGTGCATATTATAAAGATGTGAACTATAGGTTATAATAATAACTCTTGGATTCCAATGCTAGCTTTAAGTCAGCTCCCTTATATTGAACTTGATAGATTTTTAATGATGTGAGTATGTCATGCAGAAAGTTGGTGCTAGACAGGATCACATCATCCTCCCCTTCTTTTATGCGATTTGTCCTCAAATCGAAATGAGACTTCTCCAAATTGTACACCCCTTCAATCGTTGTTGATTTGTATTCTAAATATATCCATTCAATAGTAACTTGTTCAAGACATTCCCTTTCGAAAAGATCTATTGATGTGATCCTACCGACCACCAAGTTCAAACAAAACATGCTCACAACTTTGAAGTTCTTCCAAGATGATTCTAAGGGAGTCTTACCTTATTTTATTATTTATTTACTCATTTATGCATTACATGTCATGCAAATATGTTTATCTTATTCTTAATTTTGTTTGAATATTATATTGTCATTTATATGTATAATATATGATATTCATGCATGACTTATTAATTCACATCTTTATATAACTCATTCAATGCATATGCATTCATAGTTAGCTCATTTGCATTATTAACATAGGTGGAAGCATACATTCATGATTATAATAGTTCAATTCCTATCTAATTATTTGTTTACATACTTTGTCTAGGTACATTGGATGCTAAGTAGACTAAAGGCAATTGAAGAGTTGGATGGACAGTTCACGTCAGTCAGATTGATCGTCATTTTTGAACATGTTCCAAGCATATTTGGGTGCTAAAGTCTCTTAACATTTAATCCCCTATCTCATAGCTTTCCAACGCACTTTGAATCATATCAATCCAATATTGGGATCTCAAGATATGCCCAGATTAAATAAGACACTGCAGGCTGGAAATAAGTATGGGATTTACACCAAATAAAGAGCCATGTTCACACCTGATGCATTTCCACCTTCATGAATCCATTTATGGCGTGTACAATCATACAATGAGGCTAAAGGACTTGTTCACATTCAAGGGAGATGGATGCATTATTTTCAAACTCATTCACCAAATCCAAGTACATGAAGGGAGCTTATGAGTCACGTTCACACTTGGTGCATGCATTCCAAAGGGGGCCGAACATACAATGAAACATTCCTCCAAATTCATGCAAGGAAATGAACCAACATGTTCACATCAAGAGAGGATAAATTCAGCTATGAAGATGTATTCACTTAAATGGATGAACATTCATTTATTTTATTAGTCCACGAACTTGCATAGGATAAACATTCATCCATGAATGTTCAATCATTAAATCTTGTATATGCATCCTATACATCTCTTAGGCCTATAAATAGATTTCCATTTCATTTGTAAGAAACCAATTCACTTTGTTTAATCAAATATTTGTGAGAGTTTCTCTCTTTAGTTCTTAAGTGAACTTTATCGACTTATCAAGCTTATGCTTGTGGCGTCACCCCTATCTATGTCACCCTGATATTTCTGGTTCCTATCTCTTTATAGATAGTGGGTCAAAGTCCTTGTTTACCATCCCTTAAAGAAGCAATATAAAGTCTGGGTCTTTGTTCTTTAACATTGGTTCTTCTTTGAGTCTTCTTTGAGATACTACTTTTCATATTCATCTCCATCACCTTCATTCTACTTCCATTACCATACTTCATCATTTCCTTTAAACATATCACCAACTTATATATATATTCCGCTATCATATTTATCTTTCCATTTCATTACTTCCATTTAACTATTTTTTTGAGTTTTCTTGTTTGTGCAGATCCTTGTTGCTTTCCTAGATCGAAACAATCAAAGGTACAACCTTAACTTCACCATACATCCAAGTGAGACTAGGTTGAACTGTATCATCTATGAAAGGATCCTTGTGAAAAGTCATGAACCTTGAATAAGTATCTTGAACCTCCTTGCCCTGAAAAGAAAGAAAACTTTCATAAGTAAGGGAATTATGAATCATTGTTAGGTTAAAAGTATACTCCCTGTTCACATCTTTTGGATGACCAAGAGTGATGTCTTTTGAATCGAAAGAGATGTTGCTTTGAACGTTCATAACTTTTGGCATTCTAAAAGACACATTCTTT
The DNA here is from genome assembly GCF_006381635.1 of Hibiscus syriacus. NCBI lineage: Eukaryota > Viridiplantae > Streptophyta > Magnoliopsida > Malvales > Malvaceae > Hibiscus > Hibiscus syriacus. Next base: position 1,145,431 of record NW_024062407.1, read on the forward strand.
GGTCCTCCAAAGATCATGTCCTTTGATTGAAGAGTCACAGCCTTAGATTCTTGAAGAGTAACATCCTTTGGCTCCTTTCCTTGAAAAATTATGTTCTTTAAATCGTCCTTACCATCATAAATTGATAAAATAATGCCATATACATGAATCGAATTACTACAAAATGAATCAAAATAAGTAAATGAAAAACTATTGACAAGATGAATGTACATATCAAACCATGGTGGATGTTTAATGGGAGTTGGTTGCTGAATTTTTTTCATTGTTGACAATGCACATGGAATTTCAATGAATACAACTCTTGGCACTTCAAGGAATGCTTCTTTCGGAACTTCAAATGGTATAACCTTTGAAATATCAAAAGACATGTTTAGTGATTCACCAAAACTCATGACTATTGGTTCTTCAAAAGTCACATCTTTTAGTCCTCCAAAAGCCATGATTCTTGAATCATCTCCTCGAAAAGATATGTCTTTTGAATTTCCCTACAAAACATAAGGAAAAATAGGAGGAGTAAAGTTAGATAAAATTTGTTCAAAAGTCTCCTTTTCTACTCCAATCTCATTCCCCTCATTTTTAATTCCAATGTGTTCTTCATCCACTCTCTGATTTTCATCATTTTCAACGTTTTGTTCAATTTCAAATTGCATTCCTTCACTGTAACTTTCTTCCAAACGTTCTTCTTCAAGTTGCCCCTTCATTGTTTTAATGCGTTCCCTCAAGATGTTTTGATCTTCATTTACTCGGCTAGAGGATAATGGAGTCAAGATGATTTTTCTTTTATTGTGGTAGAATGAATATCGATTTGTGAATCCATCATACAATGCTCGTTTATCAAACTGCCAAGGTCGACCGAAAAGAAGATGGCTTGAATTTATGGAAGCAACATCACAAAAGACTTTCTTCATATCTCCTAATTGAAAAGGGCACAAGTACTTGCTCTATGACTTCGAACTCTTCATCTTCATTTAATCCTTGCAAAACATATGGGCTAGGATGTTTGAATGTTGTAAGTCATAATTTCTTGACCATGTATGTGCTTGCAATGTATGTACAACTTCCTCCATCAATAGCTACAAGACACACTTTACCATTTACATGGCAATGAGTGTGAAATGTGTTTGTTCTTTGTTGTTCATCCTCCAATGTTTGGAAAGATGGAAGATCGCAAGACATTGTTAGTATAAAAATAAAAAAAATAAAAACCTTACCAGCACACTCACAAAAGCCTCACTTGGTCACTCCAAAGAAAATTAAGACTTCACTCCACTCGCACTCGTGTTTGCACTCGGGGATATGTTCTTGGCTTTTTCTGATCCCCCTTCTGATCTCACCCTCTCGTTTTCCTTTTACCGCTCAATTCTCTCTTGTGGGTCCTTTAAAGAACTAACTCAAGATTGAGCAAGTTTCTTAGTTTGTGCGTCGGCTTAAAATAATATGGTTAGGGTATAGAAATGGTTATGGTAAAGGTAGGATAGAAAAGGTTAAGAAAATGATAAAGTAATGAAATAAGAAAAGATGAAAGAAAAAGAAATGAAATAGTAAGAAAGTGAAGATAACTTACAACTCAAGTTGCAACACTTACTATCTTCCTTCACAAGAAACAACAAGGATACCTCCTTCTAGTTTGATGTTGGGAATATGGTAATATGCTTCTCTTTGAGTGTACTTTGCAACTTTGCTTCACTTTTTCTTTTGCTTTGAATTTTCTTCTTTTCTTTTCTTTCTTTTGCACTCCAAATTTGATGTAGGAGTCTTTTTCTTTTCTTTTTATTTTTCTTCTTTCTTTTTCTCTTTTTGTTGCTTTTGTTGTAGCACTTGATTGTCAATCCACCAAAGCTCTGATTACCACTTGGTGTAAGGCTAACCAGGCTTCTTCAATAATGGAGAAGTTGGCAACCTTGTTGTTTCCCGATCTAGGAGAGACACCAAATGCTACACCTTGAATTGAAAAGTAATCTGCATAAAAGAAGAATAATTGGTTAAGTAAATGAATAATTAAGAAAGGAAATGGAAAGAATTAAAATGGAAAGTATTGAAATGGATAGAATAGTTATCAAAGAAGGGCTGCAGAAGTGTTGTAGAATAATCCTTCAAGTGATGATGGATTCAACCTCCAATGGTGGTAATGGACGAATGCCTTGTTGATGATGAAGGATGATTATATGGCTGTGAAGGGATATGGATAACGGTGATGGAAATAGTAATGGAATGTTGATGGAGTTGGCGTGAAAGTGATGATGGAAGGTGGTAATGAATAGATAGTATCTTATAAGACTAAGAAGGAACCAATGCTATAAAGGAGCAAAGACTCGTTTCTTATAAGTCGTTATAAGGGATGGTATTAAGGACTTTGACCCTCTATCTATAGGAGATAGGAATCATAAGTATCAAGGTGAAGGAATGACGCCACAAGCTTTACAAAGGCTTGCTTAATCGATATAGTTCTAAAAAGAACTTGAAGAGAGAATAATCTCACAAAGGATTTTTAATTGATCAAAGGGTTCTCTTTACAAATGAATGCCAAAGCCTATTTATAGGTTTGTAAAGGCTTGACCGAATATATATATGCCTTTTCGGCAAATTACATGTCTTAAAACGAAAATAAATGATGCTTTGATGAGGGGAGATGTCTTTGGCCGAATGGTTCTCTTGTCTCTTCATCTTGGCGCCAATTTGAAACAAGATGATGCTTTGGACGAATGGTTAGAAGCCTCTTCATTTTGGTGCCTATTTCATCCACATGCATGGCACATGTGTGGGCTGTTCATGAGGCACTCACATGGGCGGCATAGGGGCTTATGGTGTGGCTTCTTGTTGGCGTGAATTTGAGCAGCAACTTAGGCGTGACTTGGCTTCCAACATGCATCTAGTTGTCATAGCCTTCAATGGGCAGCAACTTGTCATGAAAGGTCACATTATGCTGAAGGTAACCTTTCATCATTTGAGCTACTTTACAAGTGTTTAAGCTGAAGATGAGCTGGCCATAGATGAATTACATGAAGATGAGTCATAGGTCAGCTCCTTGTGAAAAGGCACCTTTTGGAATGACAACTATTTGTGAAAAGGTGTGAATCCACAAAAATTTACATAGACCATATTTGAAGTGTTTTGTGTGGTGAAGATGACGGTGCAACTCTCCAGCTGAAATGAGGTCTCTAGCTAGCTCAAAAGTCCAGCTCACAGCTGGCAACTTTGTCCCAAAATGTTCTTGAGGTTTCCCGGAGTTGTCCTAGTTAAGTTTCCATAGCTCTTGGACTCCAATGCTAGCTTTAAGTCAGCTTCCATCATATGGTCGAACATGCACCTACCAAAGAAAGCATAATATAAGCTAAGTATATGAATTATTATAAAGTAATAAGAATGTGCATATTATAAAGATGTGAACTATAGGTTATAATAATAACTCATGCATCATATGATAATGAATGAATATTATTATTATAACTATAGATTATATGCATGAATATCAATCAATGATGCAACCATAGGACATAATGAATGAATGCACATGTTATGATAATTCAAGCATAGTCTAATATGAAAATGTATGCTCATAATAATATATAGTGCATAAATGAGTAAATATAATATAAAGTAAGGTAGAACTCCCTTATATTGAGCTTGATGGATTTTCAATGATGTGAGTATGCCATGCAGAAAGTTGGTGCTTGACAGGATCACATCAATAATGTTGAGGAGCTCACAAGGACTTAGCTAGGAAGCTTGTTCACAAACAACCCATGTTTGCTAGCTAGCTCCACAACTCAAGCTAGCTTGAAGGAGACACATGCATGCCCAAGAGAGAGAGAGCATGACCAGCCATCATTCCATGCACAAGGCTTCACCACAAGGCTTCCTAGAACACCCATGTGCCTTGCATATGACCAGCTCCCATGTGCCTTGCATATGGATCATTTAGGCGCCAAGATGAAGAGTTCTCTCCCTATTCGGCCAAGCCATGTGTTTTGCATGTGATCAGCCCCATGTGCCTTGCATATGACTCCATTTAGGCGCCAAGATGAATGGCCATCTATCCATTCGGCCAAACAGCATTACTCCTCCAATTTGGCTCCAACTTGAAGGGTTTCAAGTGCTATTCGGCCATGAGACATTCCCCTACACTTCAACCGAACCAGCACCTATTTATTCAAGTTATTTATGAATTAAATTATGTCATTTTAGGAAGGCACAAGTCTAGCCGAATCTCCTTGTAATTATTCGGCCATGTCTCTCCATTTCCTATAAATAGGAAATCATTCATCATTTGTAATCAGACCTTTTTTTTAAATAAAGTGAGATTATTCTCTTCCTTATGTGTTAGTGACTTTTATCTACTTATCAAGTATAATTTATACTTGTGGCATCAACCCCTTCTCTTTTCACCTTAATACTTCTGGTACCTAGTTCTTTATAACTAGTGGGTCAAAGTACTTCATATCACCCCTTAAAGAAGCAATATAAAGTCTGGGTCTTTGCTCTATATAGCATTGGTTCTTCTTTGAGTCTTCTTTAAGATACTATCCTCACAACCATCCCTTTGTTTCATAAACCATAACCATAGCCATATCAACCATCTTCCGCTTCCATCTCTCAATTAAACAGCCCATCTAATCACCCATACGTTTACCACCCTTAACCATTATTTTTTGAGCCATTCACTTTGTAGGTTGTTTTGCTTCCTTCTTAGATCCACAATCATTTGTTAAGGCATCAGAAGAGCTTTACATCAAGCGGTAATCAGATCTTTGGTGGAAGATAGCAACGTGCAACAACAACAAAAATAAAAATACAAAAAGAAGTGCAAGTGAAGTGCAAAGTCAAAGAAAAAGAAAATCAGAAAAGAAATTGAAGCACTCTAAAAGAAAGAAAGAAATTCAGCATTCAAAAATAAGAAAAACAAAGAAAAGAAAAGAAAGAAAGTTGAAGCACTCATCAACAGTTCTCATCACCAAGCAAGTCAAGTAAGCCATTTAAATTGATTACGGTGATAGAAGGTTGTGAAGTGACTTGTGTAAGTAACCCCCTTTATTCTTTTCTTTCTATTTTCTAAGCCACCCTTTTATTATATTTACTTGATACGGTTTGAGTAAAGTTCTCTAGAACTTGGGACAAGAGAATCGAGAGGAAAAAGGCTGGAGCGTGTGTGAGATCAGAAGAGGACAAAGTAAAAGCCATTAAGTCCTAGAGTGCAAACATGAGCGGATTGAGTGACATTCAAGTTTCCTTAGAGTGACTCGTGAGGCTTTGTGAGAGTACATTCTGGTAAGGTCCTACACACATTTCATTTTTTTCTTATTTGCTAACATGTCTCTTCCATCCAACATCTTTGTAGTCAAAAGGACTTTGAACATTCAAAGTCAAGAGGATGAACAAAGAGAGAACATCTTCCATACCAAATGTCACGTGGGAGATAAAATTTGCGTGGTGATCATTGATAGAGGAAATTGTACAAATGTAGAAAGTATTCACATTGTGGAAAAGTTGGGTCTAAAGGCTTCCAAGCATCCTATCCTTACAAACTTCAATGGCTCAACGATGTGGGTGAAACCAAGGTAACCAAACAAGTTATTGTACCTTTCTCAATTGGGAGATATAATGATGAAGTCCTTTGTGATGTGGTGCCCATGAGTGCATGCCACATTATATTAGGACGTCCTTGGCAGTTTGACAAGAAGGCTACCCATGATGGATTTTCTAACAAGTACTCTTTCCAACATCAAGGAAAGAAAATCATATTGGCGCCTATGCTTCCAAATCAAGTCCATGAATGTCAGGTTACCCTCGAATCACGTATAGAGGAATGGGAGAAAACTAAAGCCATGAAGAAAGTTGAAAGAGAAGTTTGGCATGAGAAACAAATAAGCTTGGAGATAGTTGAAAATGAGAAAAATGAAAGGATTGAATCTGGAAACAAAGAAGAAAAGGAAAATGAGGGTGAAGAACATATTTTTTCTAATCCTACTCCTCTTTCTTTTGTTGTGCAGGACAATCCAATAGACATGTCACTTCAAGTTGAAGATTCAAGAAACATATCTTTTGAAGAATCAATAGACGTAACTTTTGGTGATCCACAAGACATGTCCTTTGACATTTCAAAGGATGTACCTCTTGAAATTCGAAAGAATGTGCCAATTGAAGTACCAAGAGTTGACATCATTCAGACTCCAAGTACATTGCACATATTGAAGGGAATTCAGCAACCAATGGAGTTTTTCATCATTAAGCAACCAATGCCCATTAAACATCCACCCTGGTTTGCTATTTCCATTCATCTTGTTAATAATTTTTCATTTACTAACTTTGATTTATTTTGCAGCAGCTTGTTTCATCCTTATGGTGAAGAAATCATACCAACCCTCAAGGCAATCATTTGGAGAGGCACAATGGTGAAAGGACATGATGATTTAAATCAGCCCCAAGGAGTCATTCAAAGAACACTTATCTTCACCAAGCGACGTGATGACTCCAACCAAGAGACAAACATTTTCACCAACAATTATGGTGAATTAAAAGGTGGAAATAAAGATATAAAGGTCCTTTCCAAGCATTGTGATGATTCAAAGAATAAAGAAAATGGATCAAGTTGGTTCGTGAAGGGCTATGTCTCTCCCATTCAAAGGACATGTGATGATTCCCAAACATTGTGCCCTCTCATCAAAGGATGTGAAGTTACCAGATTTGAAGCCAAGAGGTTAAACATATCGTGTGAATCATCTATTGGAGGAAAACATAAGGATTCAATCATTCCTACATCAAGAAGGTCTTCAATGAGAAACTACTTCGATTTGAGGACAAATCGCCTAAAAGAAAGGGAGGATGATACGATCCAAACTAGCTCCAACTTTCTCCATGACGTGAACACACCATGGATATTCTTCAAAGCTGTTTCTAAGGGAGTTCTTCTTTACCCTATCTTATACTATATCATTTATACATTCTATTCTATTATAAGCATGCATTCACATGTTAGCATAAATTATCATATTATTATTTCAATCCTATGCTTATTTGATCATGTTTTTCATATTATTCAAATATATGATATGATTACATATCATTTCTTAGGTTTTCATTTATCATTTATGAATACCATGTTATATGATATTCATGCATACAACATATACCCATATCTTTATGATTGATACACAATGTTCTAAGCATGCTAGGATAGTCTTATAATCATATTAAGCATGATTATCATATATACATCAAGGCAACATCATTATAAATCATTTCATTAGTTCATATACATTCATATTAGCTCTTAAGCTTCATGCAATATCTTACACATATTTTGAGATGCTATAATTAGCTCATGGTCTTCAAACTAAGCTCAAATTACCATAATCAAACATGGCAGCAAGGTATTTAGCTCGTCTTAGCTCAATATCATGGACTTACCTTGTTTCCTTGCACATGTAGGTACATTGGAGCATGATGAACGTTGAGGTAGCTTGGTGAATGATTTGGACGTCATATGCAGCTCACAAATAGCTTACATCATATCTTTGATTTGTTCATGTTCAACTCCATCATATCTTTTAACCACAACCTCACTTGGAATCTTTTCATTTTCTCTTCCACGCGTACTCCCCCCTTTGCTCCCAAATTCAATCTTTTCAACTTTCTCATTTTCGACTCCAACGTTTCTCACATCAATTTTCTCATTTTCATTTTGATCTCCCTCCACTGTTATTTGTTTCTCACGTGAAGCTTCTCTTTCAACTTTCTTCATGGCTTTAGTTTTCTTCCATTCATCTATATGTGATTTGACGATAACTTGGCATTCATGGACTTGATTTGGGCACATTGGAACCAACATGATTTTTCTCCCTTGGTTTTTTAATGAATATTTGTTGGAGAACCCATCATAGAATGCTCGTTTATCAAACTGCCAAGGACGTCCAAGGAGTAGATGGCTTGAATTCATAGAAACAACATCACACAAAACTTCATCTTCATATCCCCCAATTGAAAATGACACACGTACTTGCTCCATGACTTCTAACTCTTCATCTTCATTTAATCCTTGCAAAATATATGGACTGGGATGTTTGAATGTTATAAGCCCCAACTTCTCAACCATGTATGTGCTTGCAAGATTTGCACAACTACCACCATCAATGGCTACAAGGCATACTTTATCATTCACATGAAAACGAGTATGAAATGGATTCCTCCTTTACTGTCTGTAATCCATTCGAAAGATGGGAGAATTGTTAGTGAAAAATTAATAGTTGAATAAGATGAAAGGACCTTACCAATAATCACTCACAAATCCTCACGATCACTCCAAAAAAATGATAATGCTCCACTCAACACTCGTGTTTGCACTCGGGAATATAAACTGGCTTTTTCAATTCCCCTTCTGATCTCACACACTCGATTAGCCTTTTTCCACTCGTTCCTCTCTTGTAAAGTTCTTAAAAGAACTAACTCGAGACCTTTCAAGTGCTATGGACGTCGGCTGAAAAAATCGTTAATGTAGAGGGAAAAAATAGAAAGGTAGAAAGATTAAATAATGAAGGGTGGTCTTATAAAAGGAATAAAAATAAAGAAAGGTTCACTTACTATGCAAAGATACTCACCACCTTCCTAGAAGAACAATCAAAGGTCTTGAAGACTTCCTTAGGATCGGTTGAAATAATGATGTTGCTTGTCACCTTTGGCACTTCTTTGCATTTTGATTTCTTTGTTTCCTTTCTTTAGTTTTTCTTCACTTGGAATCCCTTGTTGATGTTGGGATTAAGATTGTTTTCTTTTGGCACTTCTCTTTTTGATTTTCTTTTTATTGAATGGTAGGATGTTGTTTTTGCTTGTTCTTGTTGCAATCCACCTTAGCTCTGATTACCATAAGATACAGTTCAACCTCGCCTCACTTTGATGGATGGTGAAGTCAAGGTTGTACCTTTGATTATTTCGATCTAGGAAAGCAACAAGGATCCTACACAAACAAGAAAGCTCAAAAAAATAGTTAAATGGAAGTAATGAAATGAAAAGATAAATATGGCAGCGGAAAATATATATAAGTTGGTGATATGTTTAAAGGAAATGATGAAGTATGGTAATGAAAGTAGAATGAAGGTGATGTAGATGAATATGAAAAGTAGTATCTCAAAGAAGACTCAAAGAAGAACCAATGTTAAAGAACAAAGACCCAGACTTTATATTGCTTCTTTAAGGGATGGTAAACAAGGACTTTGACCCACTATCTATAAAGAGATAGGAACCAGAAGTATCAGGGTGACATAGATAGGGGTGACGCCACAAGCATAAGCTTGATAAGTCGATAAAGTTCACTTAAGAACAAAAGAGAGAAACTCTCACAAATATTTGATTAAACAAACTGAATTGCCTTCTACAAATGAAATGGAAAGCTATTTATAGGCCTAAGAGATGTCTAGGATGCACATACAAGATTTAATGATTGAACATTCATGGATGAATGTTCATCCTTAAGTAGATACAATGTACGTCCCCTATGTAAGTTCATGGACTAATAAAATAAATGAATGTTCATCCATTTAAGTGAATACATCTTCATAGCCAAATTGATGTAAGGCTAACCAGGCTTCTTCAATAATGGAGAAGTTGGCAACCTTGTTGTTTCCCGATCTAGGAGAGACACCAAATGCTACACCTTGGATTGAAAGTAATCTACACAAAAAGAAGAAGAATTGATTAAGTAATATGATAATTAAGAAATGAAAAGTAAATAGAAATGGAAAGATTTGAAATGGATAGAATAGTTATCAAAGATGGGCTGCGGAAGTGTTGAATAAATCTCCTTCAAGTGATGTTGACTTCGGATCACATGGTGGTGATGAAGTATGCCTTGTTGATGAATGAAGGATGATTTAATGGTGATGAAATGGTAATGGAAGGATGATGTTATTGGCGTGATATGGTGATGGAATATGGTGATGATATAGGCGTAATAATGGTGATGGACAGATTGTATCTTATAAAACTAAGAAGGAACCAATGCTATAAAGGAGCAAAGACCCGTTTCTTATAAGTTCTATAAGGGATGGTATGAAAGGACTTTGACCCTCTAGTTATAAGAACTAGGAACCAGAAGTATCAAGGGATAGGAATGACGCCACAAGCTTTAGAAAGGCTTGCTTAATCGATATAGTTCTAAACAGAACTTGAAGAGAGAATAATCTCACAAAAGGATTTTAATTATCAAAAGGGTTCTCTTCACAAATGAATGCCAAAGCCTATTTATAGTTTTGTAAAGGCTTGGCCGAATAAATAGATGCCTTTTCGGCAAAGTACATGTCTTAAAACGAAAATAAATGATGCTTGGATGAGGGGAGATGTCTTTGGCCGAATGGTTCCCATAACTCTTCATCTTGGCGCCAATTTGAAGCATGATGATGTTTAGGCCGAATAGAGAGAAGCCTTTTCATCTTGGCGCCTAATTCATTCACATGCAAAGCACATGGGTGGCTGGTCATGTGGCACTCACATGGTTGGTGTTGAATGCTTAAGGCGTGGACTCTTCCATGGTGTGTAGATGAACAGCAACTTAGGCGTGACTTGGCATCAAACATGTGTCTAGGTGACTTGGCATCAATGGGGTAGCAACTAATTATGAAAGGTCACATTTGTGTGAAACAACCTTTCATCATTTGAGCTACTTCCCATGAGTTTGAGCTGAAGATGAGCTGGCCATAGATGAATTGCATGAAGATGAGTCATAGGACATCTCCTTGTGAAAGGTCACTTCTCGGATTGGCAACTCTTCGTGAAAAGGTACGAATTCACAAAATTTGACCTAGACTATATTTGTAGTGCTCTGTGTGGTGAAGATGATGGTGCAACTCTCCAGCTGAAATGAAGTCTCTAGCTAGCTCAAAAGTCCAGCTCAAGTGAGCTATGAGCTCGAGGGTCAGCTGACAACTTTTCACCATTTGTTCTTCATGATCTCCCAAGTCATCCTATGTAAGGTTTCCTAGCTCATTGACTTCAATTCTAGCTTTAAATCAGCTCCCATGATGTGGCCGAACATGTACCTACAAAAGAAAGCATTTATAAGCTAAGTAATATAAGATATAAATATGTGGTTCATAATAATAACTTCATACATTCATAATATCATCATCATAACTATAAATATAATGTATGTAAGCCATTATCATAACTATGGTATAAAGAAAGATTAAGTTAAAGAAAATCCCCCTTTGAACATTGAGAAAGGTTGGAGATGCAAGTCCATTTTTGATGTTGAATCGGATCACATCACAAATTCATCCTCTCTTGATGTGAACATGTTGGTTCATTTCCTTGCATGAATTTGGAGGAATGTTTCATTGTATGTTCGACCCCCTTTGGAATGCATGCACCAAGTGTGAACGTGACTCATAGGCTCCCTTCATGCACTTGGATTTGATGAATGAGTTTGAAAATAATGCATCCATCTCCCTTGAATGTGAACAAGTCCTTTAGCCTCATTGTATGATTGTACATGCCATAAATGGATTCATGAAGGTTGGAATGCATCAGGTGTGAACATGGCTCTTCATATGGTTGTAAATCCCGTACTTATTTCCAGCCTGCACTGTCTTAATTAATCTGGGCATATCTTGGGCTCCCAATATCAGATTGATACGATTCAAAGTGCGTTAGAAAGATAAGAGATAGGGCATTAAATGTTAAGTTCATCAACCAAAGATGCTTGGAACATGTTCAAAAATGACGATCAATCTGACTGACGTGAACTGTCCATCCAACTCTTCAATTACCTTTAGTCTATTTAGCATCCAATGTACCTAGACAAAGTATGTAAACAAATAATTAGATAGGAATTGAGCTATTATAAATATGAGTGCATTCTGCCACCTATGTTAGAATGCAAATATGTTAGGATGCAAATGAGCTAACTATGAATGCATATGCATTGAATGAGTTATATAAAGATGTGAATTAATAAGTCATGCATGAATATTATATATTATACATATAAATGACAGCATATAATATTCAAGCAAAAATTAAGAATAAGATAAACATATTCACGTGACATGTAATGCATAAATGAGTAAATAAATAATAAAATAAGACAAGACTCCATTAGAATCATCTTGAAGAACTTCAAAGTTTTGAGCATGTTTTGTTTAAACTTGGTGGTCGGTAGGATCACATCAGGTAACCTTTCATGCCTGAGTTAGTTCTAAGGTGAATGAGCTGGAGGTGAGATGGCCAAAGGTGAGTTGTAGCATGGTGAACATTATGGTTGGTCCTTGGAAAAGGTACATTTTGAGATGGCAACTATTCGCGAAAAGGTACGATTTCACAAAATTTAACTTAGGATATACTTGAAGTGTCCTAAGTGGTGATGATGATGGTGCAGCTCCCTAGCTGAATTGAAGTTATCTTGTAGCTCAAATCTTCAACTCAATCTAGCTTTGAGCTCACGAGTCTCCAGACAACTTCTCACCAATTGATCCTTATGCTCTCCTAAACGTCCCCATGTAAGTTTCCTTGCTATTGCTTTCTCCATTTAGCTCTAAGATAGCTCCCAAGTTGTGGCCGAATATGATATAGTCACGTCTACACCAGATCCGGAGGTCATGCCACACGGTCCCATTACTAGGTCAAGGGCCAAACAATTCAGGGAAGTTCTCTTAACTAAGTGTCTTGAAGCTTTTGATTCATTTGATAACTTAACACTCTCTAATGTTATGTTATATAATGTTTTAATAGCTAAAGAGTAACTTAGTATGAATTCATATTACACATTGTTATTTTAATATGTTAAGCATGTTAGGATAGTTTTATTATCATATTAAGCATGATTATTATACATCAAGGCAGCATACTTATAATGCATTTCATTAGTTTATTTGCATTCATGTTATCTCTTAGGCTTTATACATTATCTTACACATATTAGGAGATGATGTACTTAGCTCATGACCATCATACTTAGCTCCCATTACCATAAACAAACATGGTAGCAAGGTATTTAGCTCGTTTTAGCTCAATATCATGAACTTACCTTGTTTCCTTGCACATATAGGTACAATGGAGTGTAATGCACGTTGAGGTAGCTTGGTGAATGATTTGGACGTCATATATAGCTCACAAACAGCTCACAAAGTACAAGACAGCTCATGGAATGCTAAGGGAAGCTCGATTCAGCTGGAGAAGCTTCAGGCTAGCTAAACTTAGCTAGTTGGACTATTTGAAGCTGAGTTGCTAAAAGTGATGACAAATGTAGCTGAATGTAGCTGAACATGCTATTATGGAGCTCAAAAGGACTCGGCTAGGAAGATCATTCACAAACAGCCCCATGCTTGCTAGCTAGCTCAACACTCAAGCTAGCTTGGAGGAGACACATGCACGCCTAAGAAGAAGCACATGACCAGCCATCATCCAATGCACATGGGTGCACCACAAGGCTTCCTAGAACACCCATGTGACGTGCATATGATCAGCCCCCATGTGCCTTGCATGTGAACTCAATTAGGCGCCAAGATGAAGAGCCCTCTCCCTATTCGGCCAAGCATCATTTCCCATCCAAATTGGCGCAAACTTGAGGAGACACAAGAACTATTCAGCCAAGGATCATTTCCCTCCATCTAGGGCCAAACCATCCTCTCTTTTAGCATTTAAATTATGTCTTTATAGGGAGATACATAGGCTGGCCGAATCATCTTGTATTTATTCGGCCATGTCTCTCCATTTCCTATAAATAGGAAAACATTCCATCATTTGTAAGAACACCTTTTATTCAATTAAAGTGAGATTATTCTCTTCTTAAGTCCTGGTGACTTTTTATCGACTTATCAAGTATTTTATACTTGTGGCGTCAACCCCTTCCTTTCATCTTGATACTTCTGGTTCCTAGTTCATATAACTAGTGGGTCAAAGTACTTAACACCATCCCTTGAAGAAACAATATAAAGATTGGGTCTCTGCTCTATATAGCATTGGTTCTTCTTTGAGATTTCTTCAAGATACTATCCTCACAACCATTCTTTTATTTCATCACCATAACCATAGCCTTATCAACTATCTTCCGCTTCCATTACTCATTATTTAAATAGCCTACCAATTCACCCATACTTCTACCACCCTTAACCATTCTATTTTTGAGCCATTCACTTTGCAGGTTGTTTTGCTTCCTTCCTAGATCCACAATCATTTAAAAAGGTACAAGTACCTTACATCAAACGGTAATCAGAGCTTTGGTGGAAGAAGCAACGTGCAACAACAATAAAAAGAAAAATACAAAAAGAAGTGCAAAAGTGAAGTGCAAAGTCAAAGAAAAAAAAACGGCAAAGAAAATTGAAGGACTCAAAAGTCAAAGCACTCAAAAAGAAGAAAAAAAAAAGCAAAAAAAAGAAAGAAAAGTTGGAAGCACTCATCAACAATTCTCATCACCAAGCATTTTCAAGTAAGCCTTTAAAATTGATTGTGGTGATAGAAGGTTGTGAAGTGACTTGTGTAAGTAACCCTTTCATTCTCTTCTTTCTAATTTCTAAGCCACCTTTTCAATTATATTTGCTTTCCATTCCTACTAACCATTTGCAGCCAACGCCAAACAAGTGAAATTACTCGATATAGTCTTGAGTAAAAGTTCATTAGAACTTGAGACAAGAGAATTTAGGGAAAAAGGCTGGAGCGTGTGTGAGATCAGAAGAGGATAAGTAAAAGCCACTAAAGTCCTAGAGTGCGAACACGAGCGGATTGAGTGAAATCAAGTTTTCTTGGAGTGACTCGTGAGGCTTTGTGAGAGTATACTCTGGTAAGGTCCTACACACATTTCAATTTTTCCTTATTTGCTAACATGTCTTTTCCATCCAACATTTTTGTAGTCAAAAGGACTTTGAACATTCAAAGTCAAGATGATGAACAAAGAGAAAACATCTTCCATACTAAATGTCACGTGGGAGATAAAATTTGTGTGGTGATCATTGATGGAGGAAGTTGTACCAATGTAGCAAGTACTCACATGGTGGAAAAGTTGGGTCTCAAGACTTCCAAACATCCTCATCCTTACAAACTCCAATGGCTCAACGATGTGGGAGAAGCCAAGGTAACCAAGCAAGTGATTGTACCTTTCTCAATTGGAAGATACAATGATGAAGTCCTTTGTGACGTGGTGCCCATGAGTGCAAGTCACCTTATACTAGGACGTCCTTGGCAATATGATAAGAAAGCCACCCATGACGGATTCTCTAACAAGTACTCATTCCAACATCAGGGAAAGAAAATCATATTGGCACCTTTGTTACCAAGCCAAGTTCAGGAATGTCAAGTGACCCTCAAATCACGCATAGAAGAATGGGAGAAAGGAAAGAAGGCCAAAGAAATCCATACTCCAAAGATGAATATCTATGCCAGCAGAGGAGATATTCGGAAACATTTATCAACTAAGAAAGCTCTACTTATACTTATGTATAAGGAAAGTTTTCTTCTTACTAACCCTCCTAAAGGTTTGCCTTCTTCTATTTCTAATCTTTTGCAGGAATTTGAGGATATGTTTCCTGAGGAAATTCCCGATGGATTGCCACCGATTAGAGGAATTGAACATCAAATTGATTTCATTCCTGGAGCCACCATTCCTAATAGACCAGCATATAGGAGTAATCCTGAAGAAACAAAGGAATTGCAAAGACAAGTCAAAGAACTCCTAAACAAAGGTTACATTCGAGAAAGCTTAAGTCCATGTGTTGTCCCCATTTTGTTGGTACCAAAGAAAGATGGAACTTGGAGAATGTGCGTGGATTGTAGAGCAGTGAATCAAATCACTATCAAATATAGGCACCCTATACCTCGGTTGGATGATATGCTTGATGAACTTAGCGGGGCCAATATCTTTTCCAAAATTGATTTGAAAAGTGGCTACCACCAGATAAGAATGAAGGAAGGTGATGAGTGGAAAACTGCGTTCAAGACCAAACAAGGTTTGTATGAATGGTTAGTCATGCCTTTTGGCTTGACTAATGCCCCTAGTACCTTTATGCGTTTAATGAATCATGTCCTTCGGCCTTATATTGGTAAGTTTTGTGTTGTTTACTTTGATGATATTTTGATATACAGTAAGTCATTGAAAGATCATGTTGAACACTTACGATCTATTCTTAGCACTTTGAGAAAAGAGCATTTATATGCTAATTTCAAAAAGTGTGATTTTTATACTAATCAAGTTACTTTCTTAGGCTTTATTGTAAGTTCACAGGGATTATCAGTGGATCCAGAGAAGATTAAGGCAATACAAGAATGGCCAAAATGGTTAATGTCAGTCAAGTTCGAAGTTTCCATGGATTAGCCAGTTTTTACAGAAGGTTTGTACCAAACTTTAGTTCCATTGCTGCACCCTTAACAGGGATTATTAAGAAGAATTCAAACTTCTCTTGGGGCAATGAACAAGACAAATCTTTCAACGAACTCAAAGATTGTTTGACAAAGGCCCCATTACTAGTCTTGCCAAACTTTGAGAAAACATTTGAAGTTGAATGTGATGCTTCCGGAATTGGAATTGGTGCTGTTCTAAGTCAAGAAGGAAAACCCATTGCCTATTTTAGTGAAAAACTAAATGGTGCAACTCTGAACTATCCAACATATGACAAAGAGATGTATGCACTCATTCGAGCATTGGAAACTTGGCAGCACTATTTATTGCCAAAGGAATTCGTGATACACACTGACCATGAAGCATTAAAGCATATCAAAGGACAACACAAACTCAACAAGAGACATGCCAAATGGGTTGAATTTCTTGAGTCTTTTCCCTATGTCATCCACTATAAGAGAGGAAAGGATAATGTCGTGGCAGATGCTCTTTCACGCAGGTATGTCTTACTTAACACTTTGGATTCCAAACTTCTTGGTTTTTCATTCATTAAGGAACATTATGCTACTGATTTGGACTTTGGAAAAAGGTATAAGTTATGTGAAACAGGTGCTCATGATAAGTATTATCAGCATGATGGATATCTTTTCAAAGAAGGACGATTATGTATTCCACAAGGTTCCATAAGAGAAGTGTTAACCAAAGAAGCACATGAAGGAGGACTCATGGGACACTTTGGAGTTGAAAAGACTCTTAGCATTCTGAAAGAACACCTCTTTTGGCCAAAGATGAAAAGGTATGTTGAAAAGGTATGTGAAAGGTGTTTAGTATGTAAAAGGGCAAAATCAAGAGTCATGCCTCATGGATTATACATGCCTTTGCCAATACCAACCATGCCATGGATAGATATTTCAATGGACTTTGTTTTAGGTTTACCAAAAACAAAGAGTGGAAAGGATTCAATATTTGTGGTGGTTGATCGTTTCTCCAAAATGGCTCACTTTATACCATGTCACAAGACTGATGATGCTATTTTTGTTGCCAACTTATTCTTCCGAGAAGTGGTAAGGTTACATGGACTTCCTCGAACCATTGTGTCAGATAGAGACGTTAAGTTCCTAAGTCATTTTTGGAGGACTTTGTGGAGTAAAATAGGCACAAAACTACTATTCTCTACTACATTTCATCCTCAAACGGATGGTCAAACTGAAGTAGTTAATAGAGTTTTATCAATGCTACTACGATCCATCATCAAGAAAAATACTAAGACATGGGAAGAATGCCTACCACACGTGGAATTTGCATACAACCGAACCATTCACTCGGCAACTAAACATTCTCCATTTGAGGTAGTGTATGGTTTCAATCCTTTAACTCCTTTGGACTTACTTCCTTTACCTTATGATCAGATAGTGAACAAAGATGGAAAGAACAAAGCAGAATTTGTTAAAAGACTCCATCAACAAGTCAAGGACAATATTGAGAGAAGAACAAGACAATATGAACAACAAGCAAACAAAGGAAGGAAGAAGGTAACTTTTGACGTAGGAGATTGGGTTTGGGTACACTTTAGGAAGGAAAGATTCCCAAACCAAAGGAAGTCTAAACTATTACCCCGAGGAGATGGTCCATTTCAGATTAAAGAAAAGATCAACGACAATGCCTATAAAATTGAATTGCCCAGTGAGTTTGGTGGCGTCAGTGCTTCATTCAACATCACTGACTTATCTCCCTTTGAGGATGGACACGATTTGGGGACAAATCGCTTAAAAGAAGGGGGGGATGATATAGTCACGTCTACACCAGATCCGGAGGTCATGCCACACAGTCCCATTACTAGGTCAAGGGCCAAACAATTCAGGGAAGTTCTCTTAACTAAGTGTCTTGAAGCTTTTGATTCATTTGATAACTTAACACTCTCTAATGTTATGTTATATAATGTTTTAATAGCTAAAGAGTAACTTAGTATGAATTCATATTACACATTGTTATTTTAATATGTTAAGCATGTTAGGATAGTTTTATTATCATATTAAGCATGATTATTATACATCAAGGCAGCATACTTATAATGCATTTCATTAGTTTATTTGCATTCATGTTATCTCTTAGGCTTTATACATTATCTTACACATATTAGGAGATGATGTACTTAGCTCATGACCATCATACTTAGCTCCCATTACCATAAACAAACATGGCAGCAAGGTATTTAGCTCGTTTTAGCTCAATATCATGAACTTACCTTGTTTCCTTGCACATATAGGTACAATGGAGTGTGATGCACGTTGAGGTAGCTTGGTGAATGATTTGGACGTCATATATAGCTCACAAACAGCTCACAAAGTACAAGACAGCTCATGGAATGCTAAGGGAAGCTCGATTCAGCTGGAGAAGCTTCAGGCTAGCTAAACTTAGCTAGTTGGACTATTTGAAGCTGAGTTGCTAAAAGTGATGACAAATGTAGCTGAATGTAGCTGGACATGCTATTATGGAGCTCAAAAGGACTCGGCTAGGAAGATCATTCACAAACAGCCCCATGCTTGCTAGCTAGCTCAACACTCAAGCTAGCTTGGAGGAGACACATGCACGCCTAAGAAGAAGCACATGACCAGCCATCATCCAATGCACATGGGTGCACCACAAGGCTTCCTAGAACACCCATGTGCCGTGCATATGACCAGCCCCCATGTGCCTTGCATGTGAACTCATTTAGGCGCCAATATGAAGAGCCCTCTCCCTATTCGGCCAAGCATCATTTCCCATCCAAATTGGCGCCAACTTGAGGAGACACAAGAACTATTCGGCCAAGGATCATTTCCCTCCATCTAGGGCCGAACCATCCTCTCTTTTAGCATTTAAATTATGTCTTTATAGGGAGATACATAGGCTGGCCGAATCATCTTGTATTTATTCGGCCATGTCTCTCCATTTCCTATAAATAGGAAAACATTCCATCATTTGTAAGAACACCTTTTATTCAATTAAAGTGAGATTATTCTCTTCTTAAGTCCTGGTGACTTTTTATCGACTTATCAAGTATTTTATACTTGTGGCGTCAACCCGTTCCTTTCATCTTGATACTTCTAGTTCCTAGTTCATATAACTAGTGGGTCAAAGTACTTAACACCATCCCTTAAAGAAACAATATAAAGATTGGGTCTCTGCTCTATATAGCATTGGTTCTTTTTTGAGATTTCTTCAAGATACTATCCTCACAACCATTCTTTTATTTCATCACCATAACCATAGCCTTATCAACTATCTTCCGCTTCCATTACTCATTATTTAAATAGCCTACCAATTCACCCATACGTCTACCACCCTTAACCATTCTATTTTTGAGCCATTCACTTTGCAGGTTGTTTTGCTTCCTTCCTAGATCCACAATCATTTAAAAAGGTACAAGTACCTTACATCAGAATATACCTACACACATAACATAAAGAATAAGTTAAGTATATGAACTATATTAATATGTATAAGATAAAGAGATGAAATATAGTGTATAATAATAACTTATGCCTCACATAGTAATGAATAAGTTATTATCATTATAGTTATAGATGTAATATATGTATATGAATATAACTATGTTATAGTATATGAAATAAGCATCATTATGTATAAATATAGAAAGTTTCTCCCCTTGAATGATTGGAATAGCAAAATTAAACATGATGTTGAATTGGATCACATCAGGTTATGTGAATGAATTTGATGAATGGATGTTCATCTTTTAATGCAATGCATCCATTGGCCGAATTCATCCCTCCTTATGTGAACTTGTTGATTTTTCTTCTATGGATGAATGTTCATGAGTGTATCTTGGCTGAAATTATTCCCCCTTGTGTGAACATGACCATTCGGCTTCTTGCATGAATATGCATGAATGGATGAACTTAAAAGCCTTTGAATGAAACCTTGCACTGTGCTGATTCATTTTAATATTATTTCTCATCCATTCATGTCTCCGTTAATGCCTCTCATGCTTAAATCCTTTGAAGGAGATGAATGGTTGCAAATCCCGTATTAATTTCCAGCCCGCACTGTCTTCAGTTATCTAGGAATATCTCGAGCTCCACATGTCATATTGATACGATTCAAAGTGCTTTGGAAAGACAAGATATAGGGGATTAAATTTTAAGAAGACCATCGCTTTGAACATGTTAAAAAGTGGCGATCAATCTGACTGACGTGAACTGTCCAACCAACTCTTCAACTACCTTTAGTCTTCTTAGCATCCAATGTACCTAGACAAAGTATGTAAACAAGTAATTAGATAGAAATTGAGCTATGATAATTATGAATGCATGCTTCCACCTATGTTATGAATGAAAATGAGCTAACTATGAATGCATATGCATTGAATGAGTTATATAAAGATGTGAATTAATAAGTCATGCATGAATATCATATATTATACATATAAATGACAACATATAATATTCAAGCATAATTCAGAATAAGATAAACATATTCACGTGACAAGTAACGCATAAATAAGTAAATAAGTAATAAAATAAGGTAAGACTCTCTTAGAATTAGCAAGGTATAACGTCCATGAAGCGATCATGTGTTGAACAAGTTTGGTCATTAGCATGATCGCATCATCCCCCTTCTTTAGAGTGATTTGTCCTCAAATCAAAGGCTTCTATCATTGATTGATCCATTGGTGTAAGAAATGATGAATGAAAATGATGTGATCCTACCGACCATCAAGTTCAAACAAAACATGCCCACAACTTTGAAGTTCATCCAAGATGATTTTAAGGGAGTTCTTCCATATTTTATTTCTTATTTACTCATTTATGCTTTATATGTGTTATAATCATGCTTTGACATTCTAAACTATGCTTGAATATTCATATATTGTCCTATGTTTGCATCCTATAAGATATTCATGCATGTCACATCTTTAATTAGTTTGTTTCATGCATATGTTACACATTCCTTACTTATGTTATCATATAAATTGCATTATTGATGTAAGGCATTTGTAACTTAACAAATTGATTGTGGATCTAGGAAGGAAGCAAACAACCTGCACAAGTGAATGGCTCAAAAGAGATTGTTAAGGTGGTAAACGTATGGGTGAAATAGGTAGGCTATCTAAATAATAAATGATGAAAGCGGAAGATGGTTAATTTGGCTATGGTTATGGCGATGAAACAAAGGGGTGGAAGTGAGGATAGTATCTTGAAGAAGTCTCAAAGAAGATGATGTGATCCTACAGACCACCAAGTTCAAAAAAACATGCTCACAACTTTGAAGTTCTTCCAAGATGATTCTAAGGGTGTCTTGCCTTATTTTATTATTTATTTACTCATTTATGCATTACATGTCACGTGAATATGTTTATCTTATTCTTAATTTTTGCTTGAATATTATATGCTGTCATTTATATGTATAATATATGATATTCATGCATGACTTATTAATTCACATCTTTATATAACTCATTCAATGCATATGCATTCATAGTTAGCTCATTTGCATTATTAACATAGGTGGAAGCATGCATTCATAATTATCATAGCTCAATTCCTATCTAATTATTTGTTTACATACTTTGTCTAGGTTCATTAGATGCTAAGAAGACTAAAGGCAATTGAAGAGTTGGTTGGACAGTTCACGTCAGTCAGATTGATCTACATTTTTGAACATGTTCCAAGCATATTTGGGTGATGAAGTCTTTTTAACATTTAATCCCCTATCTCGTAGCTTTCCAATACATTTTTAATCAAATTAATCTGATATTGGGAGCTTGAGATATTCCCAGATTACTGAAGACAGTGCAAGCTGGAAATTAATAAGGGATTTGCAACCATTCATCTCCTTCAAAGGACTTATGCATGGGAGGAATTAATGAAGACATGAATGGACGAGAAAAGAATATTAAAATGAATCAGAACATTTGTGTGGAGGTGCAAGGATTCATTCAAAGGCTTTTAAATTCATCCATTCATGCAAGAAGCCAAATAGTCATGTTCACACAAGGGGGAAGAATTTCAGCCAAGATACATTCATGAACATTCATCCATAGAAGACAAATCAACAAGTTCACACAAGGTGGGATGAATTCGGCCAAAGGATGTATTCCAATAGAAGATGAGTATCCATTCATCAAAATTCATTCACCTAAGCCATGCTTTGTATCTACTTAAAGTATGAACACTCATCCATGAAGGTTCACTCATTAAATGTTTTGTATTCACACCATGCACTCTTAGGCCTATAAATGGCTTTTCATTCATTTTTAAAAGAAGGCAATTGACTTTGTTTAATCAAATATTTGTGAGAGTTTCTCTCTTTAGTTCTTAAGTGAACTTTATTGACTTATCAAGCTTATGCTTGTGGCGTCACCCCTATCTATGTCACCCTGATACTTCTGGTTCCTAACTCTTTATAGATAGTGGGTCAAAGTCCTTGTTTACCATCTCTTAAAGAAGAAATATAAAGTCTGGGTCTTTGTTCTTTAACATTGGTTCTTCTTTGAGTCTTCTTTGAGATACTACTTTTCATATTCATCTCCATCACCTTTATTCTACTTCCATTACCATACTTCATCATTTCCTTTAAACATATCACCAACTTATATATATTTTCCGCTGCCATATTTATCTTTCCCTTTCATTACTTTTATTTAACTATTTTTTTAGCTTTCTTGTTTGTGCAGGATCCTTGTTACTTTCCTAGATCGAAACAATCAAAGGTACAACCTTGACTTCACCATCCATCCAAGTGAGGCTAGGTTGAACTGTATCATATGGTATCAGAGCTAAGGTGGATTGCAATAAGAACAAGCAAAAGCAACATCCTACCATTCAATAAAAAGAAAATCAAAAAGAGAAGTGCCAAAAGAAAAAAATCAACAAGCTAATCCCAACATCAACAAGGGATTCCAAGTGAAGAAAAACTAAAGAAAGGAAACAAAGAAATCAAAATGCAAAGAAGTGCCAAAGGTGACAAGCAACATCATTATTTCAACCGATCCTAAGGAAGTCTTCAAGACC
This sequence comes from Hibiscus syriacus, assembly GCF_006381635.1. Lineage (NCBI taxonomy): Eukaryota > Viridiplantae > Streptophyta > Magnoliopsida > Malvales > Malvaceae > Hibiscus > Hibiscus syriacus. The sequence goes on from NW_024062407.1 coordinate 1,168,759, forward strand.
TTTGATTGTTCTTCTAGGAAGGTGGTGAGTATCTTTGCATAGTAAGTGAACCTTTCTTTATTTTTATTCCTTTTATAAGACCAACCTTCATTATTTAATCTTTCTACCTTTCTATTTTTTTCCTCTACACTAACAAATTTTTCAGCCGACGTCCATAGCACTTGAAAGGTCTCGAGTTAGTTCTTTTAGAACTTTACAAGAGAGGAACGAGTGAAAGTTAGGCTAACCAGGCTTCTTCAATAATGGAGAAGTTGGTAACCTTATTGTTTCCCGATCTAGGAGAGACATCAAATGCTACACATTGAATTGGAAGTAATCTACAAAAATTAAAGAAAGAAATGATTAAAATAGAATATGAAAGAAGAAAGGAAATGATAAGAAAAGGAAATGGATAGAAATGTTATCAAAGATGGCTACAAAAGTATTATAGAAGAATCCTTCAAGAATTGATGAATTCGGCCTCCAAATAATGTTGATGGACGAATGCTTTGATGATGATTGAAGGATAATTTAATGGTGAAAAGATGAAGATGGCAATGGAATGGTAATGGAATTGGCGTGAAGGTGGTGGACTATAGTGATGTTATAGGCGTGAAAATGGTGATGGAAGATGGTGATGAACAGATTGTATCTTATAAAACTAAGAAGGAACCAATGCTATAAAGAAGCAAAGACTCATTTCTTTTAAGTCTTATAAGGGATGGTAGTAAGGACTTTGACCCTCTAGTTATAAGAACTAGGAACCAGAAGTATCAAGGGAAGGGGTTTGACGCCACAAACTATGAAAGTTTGCTTAATCGATATAGTTCTAAAAAAACTTGAAGAGAGAAATGTCTCACAAAGAGTTTTTAATTGATCAAAGGGTTCTTTTTACAAATGAATGACAAAGCCTATTTATAGGTTTGTAAAGGCTTGGCCGAATATATATATGCCTTTTCGGCAAAGTACACGTCTTAAAATGAAAATAAATGATGCTTTGATGAGGGGAGATGTCTTTGGCCGAATGGTTCGCTTGTCTCTTCATCTTGGCGCCAATTTGAAACAAGATGATGCTTTGGCCGAATGGTTAGAAGCCTCTTCATTTTGGCGCCTATTTTATCCACATGCATGGCACATGTGTGGGCTGTTCATGAGGCACTCACATGGGCGGCATAGGGGCTTATGGTGTGGCTTCTTATTGGCGTGAATTTGAGCAGCAACTTAGGCGTGACTTTGCATCCAACTTGCTTCTAGATGACATGGCGTCAATGGGGCAGCAACTATTTATGAAAGGTCACATTTGTGGAAGGCAACCTTTCATCATTTGAGCTACTTCCCATGTTTGAGCTGAAGATGAGCTGGCCATAGATGAAGGACATGTGTATAAGACATAGGACAGCTCCTTGTGAAAAGGCAGTTCTCGGAATGGCAATTCTTCGCGAAAAGGTACGAAGTCACAAAAATTAACCTAGACCATATTTGTAGTGTTCTGTGTGGTGAAGATGTTGGTGCAACTCTCCAGCTGAAATGAAGTCTCTAGCTAGCTCAAAAGTCCAGCTCAAGTGAGCTATGAGCTCAGGGGTCAGCTGATAACTTTTCATCATTTTTTCTTCATGATCTCCCGAGTCATCCTATGGAAGTTTTCCTAGCTTATTGACTCCCATGCTAGCTTTAAAAATCAGCTCCCATCATGTGGCCGAACATGTATCTACAAAAGAAAGCTTTTATAACCTAAGTAATATAATGTATAAATGTATAAATATATGGTTCATAGATTATATTATATGTCAACATAAAACATATTATATAATCTATTGTTTGGGGATACATTCTTAAATGATTCAAAGGTTTTAATGCATTTGGTAGTAAGAGCTTCCTTGAATAGTTTGGCTCTTGATCGAGTTATTGGTCCTTGTGGAATTACTTCCATATCCTTTGAAGATGGTGTTGGTGAGCTCACATCAACCCCCCTTCTTTTATGCGATTTGTCCCCAAATTGTCATCATCCTTGATTGAAGATAGATCTGCTATATTGAAGGTGGCACTTACATTGTATTCTCCGAGAAGATCCAACTTGTATGCATTGTCATTAATTTTCTCAATGATTTGAAAGGGACCGTCTCCTCTTGGTAAAAGCTTAGATTTCCTTTTAGTAGGAAACCTTTGATGTGATCCTGTCTAGCTCCAAATTTCTCCATGATTTGATCACACCATGGAGGTTATTCAAATCTGGTTCTAAGGGAGTTCTACCTTACTTTATCTTATATTTACTTATTTATGCACTATATATTATTATAAGCATACAATTTCATATTAGACTATGCTTGAATTATCATAACATGTTCATTCATTCATTATGTCCTATGGTTTGCATCATTGATTGATATTCATGCATATAATCTATAGTTGTAATAATAGTATTCATTCATTATCGTATGATGCATGAGTTATTATTATAACCTATAGTTAACATCTTTATAATATGCACATTCTTATTACTTTATAATAATTCATATACTTAGCTTATATTATGCTTTCTTTTGTAGGTGCATGTTCGGCCACATGTTGGGAACTGATTTAAAGCTAGCATGGGAGTTAATGAGCTAGGAAAACTTTCATAAGATGACTCGGGAGATCATAAGAACAAATGATGAAAAGTTGTCAGCTGACCTCCGAGCTCATAGCTCACTTGAGCTGGAGTTTTGAGCTAGCTAGAGACTTCTTTTCAGCTGGAGAGTTGCACCATCATCTTCACCACATAGAGTACTACAAATATGGTCTAGGTCGAATTTTGTGAATTCGTACCTTTTCGCGAAGAGTTTCCAATCCGAGAAGTGCCCTTTCACAAGGAGATGTCCTAAGACTCATTGACATGTATTGCATCTATGGCCAGCTCATCTTCAGCTCAGACACTTGTAAAGTAGCTCAAATGATGAAAGGTTACCTTCCACATAATGTAACCTTTCATGACAAGTTGTTGTACATTGAAGGCCATGACACCTAGATGCATGTTGGAAGCCAAGTCACGCCTAGTTGCTGCCATATTCATTCCATGGACTTCAAGACACCATCCTATGGTTGTAACATCACAAAAGCCTTGCAAGAAGACCCATGTGCGTTCAAGTAGGCTGCCATGTGCATCATTCAAGCATGTGCACTCTATGTGACATCAAATTGGCGCCAAAACACCAAGGGATGCTTCCTATTCGGCCAAAGACTCTTTCCTCTTCATTTTGGCACCCAAATAACTTCCAAATACATTCAAATCAACCTTAGGGCCGAACCAACACATAACCATTCAAAAATCATGTATTTTCAAAGGGGTTTCAGCCTTGGCCGAACCATCAAGTATCTATTCGGCCTAAACCCTTTGAAAACTATAAATAGGCTATTGCATTTCATTTGTAACTCAACCCTTTGATAATAAACTCTTTTTGAGATTATTCTCTCTTCAAGTTCTTTTTAGAACTATATCGATTAAGCAAGCCTTTTCTAAAGCTTGTGGCGTTATTCCCTCATTGATACTTCTGGTTCCTAGTTCTTATAACTAGAGGGTCAAAGTCCTTTCTTACCATCCATTGTAAGACTTATAAAAAACGGGTCTTTGCTCTTTATAGCATTGGTTCTTTCTTAGTTTTATAAGATACTATTTCCATCACCATAATCCATCTTCCATTATCACACCTATATCATCACCATAGTCCATCACCATATCACACCTATATCATCACCAAATTCTCAAATTTCCAATTCTTCATCTTTGAATTATCCTTCATCATCAACAAGGCATTCATCCATCATCACCATTAGAGGCCGAATCCATCATCACTTGAAGGATCATTCTACAACACTTCCATAGCCTTCTTTGATAACTATTCTATCCATTTCAATTCTTTCCATTTCTATTTCCTTTCTTTATATTCATTTATTTAACCAATAATTCTTCTTTTGTGCAGATTGATTTCCAATTCAAGGTGTAGAATTTGGTGTCTCTCCTAGATCGGGAAACAACAAGGTTGCCAACTTCTCCATAATTGAAGAAGCCTGGTTAGCCTTACATCAACCTTTCTTTTCGCAAATGCACCCATACCCAATCTCCAACTTCCAAATGGAGTGGTTTACGTCCCTTATTAGCTGTTTCTCATACTGCTTTTCTTCTCTCAATATTGTGCCGAACTTGTTCATGTAATTTCTTGATGAACTCAGCCTTGTTCTTGCCATCCTTGTTAACCATTTGTTCTTGGGGTAGAGGGAGAAGGTCTAAAGGAGTTAAGGGATTGAATCCATACACTACCTCGAATGGTGAAGTTTTTGTGGCTGAATGAACTGACCGATTGTAAGCAAATTCAACATGTGGTAGGCAGTATTCCCAAGTCTTTATGTTTTTCTTGATGATGGCTCTCAACAATGTTGATAATACTCTGTTGACTACCTCCGTTTGCCCATCAGTTTGGGGGTGATAGGTTGTTGAAAACAACAATTTAGTTCCAAGTTTGTTCCATAATGTCCTCTAAAAATGGCTAAGGAATTAACATCTCGGTCAGAAACAATGGTCCTTGGCATGCCGTGTAATCTCACAACTTCTTTGAAGAATAGATTAGCCACATGGGTTGCATCATCGGTTTTGTGACATGGTATAAAATGGGCCATTTTGGAGAACCGATCAACCACCACAAATATAGAATCTCGCCCATTTCTTATTTTTGGCAGACCCATCACAAAATCCATGGAAATATCAACCCATGGTGCTATAGGAATAAGAAGAGGTGTGTAAAGTCCATGAGGCATGACCTTTGACTTAGCCTTTTTGCAAATGATGCATTTATCACAAACCTGTTCAACATCCCTTTTCATCTTAGGCCAATAGAGATGTTCTTTCAAGATTTCCAATGTCTTACCGATTCCAAAATGCCCCATGAGCCCTCCTTCATGTGCTTCTCGTACCAATACTTCTCGAAAGGAACCTTGTGGAATACACAACCTTTCTTTCTTGAATAGGTACCCATCATGTCTATAGAATTTCTCCACTGCACCTTTCACAAGACTTGTATTCTCTCCAAAATCATGGTCATTAGCATAATAATCTTTAAGGAAAGAAAAACCAAGTACTTAGAGTTCAAGGTGTTAAGAAGAACATACCTTCGTGAAAGGGCATCTGCAACAACATTCTCTTTACCTTTCTTGTAGTGAATGACGTATGGGAAGGACTCAAGAAATTCTAACCACTTGGCATGTCGTTTGTTGAGTTGTGTTGGCCTTTAATATTCTTCAATGCCTCGTGATCAGTATGAATGACAAATTCCTTGGGCCATAGATAGTGTTGCCACGTTTCTAATGCCCTTATAAGAGAATACATCTCTTTGTCATAAATGGGATAGTTTAGTGAAGCACCACTTAACTTTTCACTAAAGTATGCAACTGGTCGTCCCTCTTGAGTCAAAATGGCACCTATACCAATTCCAGAAGCATCACATTCTATTTCAAAAGTTTTATCGAAATTAGGAAGTACCATAAGCGGTGCTTTAGTCAAGCATTCCTTGATGGTCGTGAATGCTTCTTCTTGTTCTTTGCCTAATTCAAAGGTGGAATTCTTTTTAATTACCCAGTTAAGGGAGAGGCAATAGAACTAAATTGGGCATAAATCTTCGGTAAAAACTTGCAAGTACATACATGGTTGAGAAGTTGGGGCTTATAACATTCAAATATCCTAGTCCATATGTTTTGCAAGGATAAATGATGATGAAGAGTTAGAAGTCATATGAAGTTGTCAGCTGACCTCCGAGCTCAGCTCACTTGAGCTGGAGTTTGAGCTAGCTAGAGACTTCTTTCAGCTGGAGAGTTGCACCATCATCTTCACCACATAGAGTACTACAAATATGGTCTAGGTCGAATTTTGTGAATTCGTACCTTTTCGCGAAGAGTTTCCAATCCGAGAAGTGCCCTTTCACAAGGAGATGTCCTAAGACTCATTGACATGTATTGCATCTATGGCCAGCTCATCTTCAGCTCAGACACTTGTAAAGTAGCTCAAATGATGAAAGGTTACCTTCCACATAATGTAACCTTTCATGACAAGTTGTTGTACATTGAAGGCCATGACACCTAGATGCATGTTGGAAGCCAAGTCCGCCTAGTTGCTGCCATATTCATTCCATGGACTTCAAGACACCATCCTATGGTTGTAACATCACTAAAGCCTTGCAAGAAGACCCATGTGCGTTCAAGTAGGCTGCCATGTGCATCATTCAAGCATGTGCACTCTATGTGACATCAAATTGGCGCCAAAACACCAAGGGATGCTTCCTATTCGGCCAAGACTCTTTCCTCTTCATTTTGGCACCCAAATAACTTCCAAATACATTCAAATCAACCTTAGGGCCGAACCAACACATAACCATTCAAAAATCATGTATTTTCAAAGGGGTTTCAGCCTTGGCCGAACCATCAAGTATCTATTCGGCCTAAACCCTTTGAAAACTATAAATAGGCTATTGCATTTCATTTGTAACTCAACCCTTTGATAATAAACTCTTTTTGAGATTATTCTCTCTTCAAGTTCTTTTTAGAACTATATCGATTAAGCAAGCCTTTTCTAAAGCTTGTGGCGTTATTCCCTCATTGATACTTCGGTTCCTAGTTCTTATAACTAGAGGGTCAAAGTCCTTTCTTACCATCCATTGTAAGACTTATAAAAAACGGTCTTTGCTCTTTATAGCATTGGTTCTTTCTTAGTTTTATAAGATACTATTTCCATCACCATAATCCATCTTCCATTATCACACCTATATCATCACCATAGTCCATCACCATATCACACCTATATCATCACCAAATTCTCAAATTTCCAATTCTTCATCTTTGAATTATCCTTCATCATCAACAAGGCATTCATCCATCATCACCATTAGAGGCCGAATCCATCATCACTTGAAGGATCATTCTACAACACTTCCATAGCCCTTCTTTGATAACTATTCTATCCATTTCATTCTTTCCATTTCTATTTCCTTTCTTTATTATTCATTTATTAACAATAATTCTTCTTTTGTGCAGATTGATTTCCAATTCAAGGTGTAGAATTTGGTGTCTCTCCTAGATCGGGAAACAACAAGGTTGCCAACTTCTCCCATAATTGAAGAAGCCTGGTTAGCCTTACATCAACCTTTCTTTTCGCAAATGCACCCATACCCAATCTCCAACTTCCAAATGGAGTGGTTTACGTCCCTTATTAGCTTGTTTCTCATACTGCTTTGTTCTTCTCTCAATATTGTGCCGAACTTGTTCATGTAATTTCTTGATGAACTCAGCCTTGTTCTTGCCATCCTTGTTAACCATTTGTTCTTGGGGTAGAGGGAGAAGGTCTAAAGGAGTTAAGGGATTGAATCCATACACTACCTCGAATGGTGAAGTTTTGTGGCTGAATGAACTGACCGATTGTAAGCAAATTCAACATGTGGTAGCAGTATTCCCAAGTCTTTATGTTTTTCTTGATGATGGCTCTCAACAATGTTGATAATACTCTGTTGACTACCTCCGTTTGCCCATCAGTTTGGGGGTGATAGGTTGTTGAAAACAACAATTTAGTTCCAAGTTTGTTTCCATATGTCCTCTAAAAATGGCTAAGGAATTAACATCTCGGTCAGAAAACAAGGTCCTTGGCATGCCGTGTAATCTCACAACTTCTTTGAAGAATAGATTAGCCACATGGTTGCATCATCGTTTTGTGACATGTATAAAATGGGCCATTTTTGGAGAACCGATCAACCACCACAAATATAGAATCTCGCCCATTTCTTATTTTTGGCAGACCCATCACAAAATCCATGGAAATATCAACCCATGTGCTATAGGAATAAGAAGAGGTGTGTAAAGTCCATGAGGCATGACCTTTGACTTAGCCTTTTGCAAATGATGCATTTATCACAAACCCGTTCAACATCCCTTTTCATCTTAGGCCAATAGAGATGTTCTTTCAAGATTTCCAATGTCTTACCGATTCCAAAATGCCCATGAGCCCTCCTTCATGTGCTTCTCGTACCAATACTTCTCGAAAGGAACCTTGTGGAATACACAACCTTTCTTTCTTGAATAGGTACCCATCATGTCTATAGAATTTCTCCACTGCACCTTTTTCACAAGACTTGTATTCTCTCCAAAATCATGGTCATTAGCATAATAATCTTTAAGGAAAGAAAACCAAGTAACTTAGAGTTCAAGGTGTTAAGAAGAACATACCTTCGTGAAAGGGCATCTGCAACAACATTCTCTTTACCTTTCTTGTAGTGAACGTATGGGAAGGACTCAAGAAATTCTAACCACTTGGCATGTCGTTTGTTGAGTTTGTGTTGGCCTTTAATATTCTTCAATGCCTCGTGATCAGTATGAATGACAAATTCCTTGGGCCATAGATAGTGTTGCCACGTTTCTAATGCCCTTATAAGAGAATACATCTCTTTGTCATAAATGGGATAGTTTAGTGAAGCACCACTTAACTTTTCACTAAAGTATGCAACTGTCGTCCCTCTTGAGTCAAAATGGCACCTATACCAATTCCAGAAGCATCACATTCTATTTCAAAAGTTTTTATCGAATTAGGAAGTACCATAAGCGGTGCTTTAGTCAAGCATCCTTGATGGTCGTGAATGCTTCTTCTTGTTCTTTGCCTAATTCAAAGGTGGAATTCTTTTTAATTACCCAGTTAAGGGAGAGGCAATAGACTAAAATTGGGCATAAATCTTCGGTAAAAACTTGCAAGTACATACATGGTTGAGAAGTTGGGGCTTATAACATTCAAATATCCTAGTCCATATGTTTTGCAAGATTAAATGATGATGAAGAGTTAGAAGTCATAGAGCAAGTACGTGTCATTTTCAATTGGGGGATATGAAGATGAAGTTTTGTGTGATGTTGTTTCTATGAATTCAAGCCATCTACTCCTTGGACGTCCTTGGCATTTTGATAAACGAGCATTGTATGATGGGTTCTCCAACAAATATTCATTCAAACACCAAGAGAGAAAGATCGCGTTGGTTCCAATGTGCCCAAATCAAGTCCATGAATGCCAAGTTATCGTCAAATCACGTATAGAGGAATGGAAGAAAACTAAAGCCATGAAGAAAGTTGAAAGAGAAGTTTCACGTGAGAAACAAATAACAGTGGAGGGAGATCATAATGAAAATGAGAAAATTGATGTGAGCAACGTTGGAGTCGAAAATGAGAAAGTTGAAAAGATTGAATTTGGGAGCAAAGGGGGAAGTGCGTGTAGAAGAGAAAATGAAAAGATTACAAGTGAGGTTGTGGTTAAAAGATTACAAGTGCATGAAAACAGATTGTTTGAGGACTCACCTTTCAACAGAGTCTAATGGATACTACTAAGGTATTTGGTTCTGAAATTTTACAGGTGGTTTCTTGACGCATCGAAATACATTCAAGAAATTTTTCAGAATTTTTGGACACCGGTAACCCCCTCAAAAAACGTTGCTCAAGTTGATCCAGCATTTTCTAGGTTTTCTGGTTTGGTCCCTTTTTTGTTTGACTCTTAGTGCTTTAGGTTCTTTTGTTTTTCCCTGTTATTGTTCTTTTGCATTATCTAACACATTATCTTCCTTGTGTTAGTAGGACTAAAGAGTTTGCATACTTCTTCCTTCTTTGCATTCTGTTCTCTTGGAGTCTAACCTTGTTTGGCCTCTTAGAACTTTTAAGTTTTTTTTCTTATCGCCTTTGCTAGTAATCAAAATCCGATACGAACTGGGAAGACTACTTGGTAAAGTGAGTTTTAAAGAGTACAAGATCGGCTTACTTGCCTCTCGTTGTGTTACTTTCTTGGAGTGACTTGTGAGGTTTCTTGCTTGTTGAATTTTCTTTCTTTTATTTTTATTTTACTTTAAAATTTTCTTTTGAGTGTATGATTTCAGAATGGGCGACACTAACAACAAGACACTTACGGCTATCTTAGCCACACTTGCCCAACTCACGACTCAAGTTGAAAGATTTGATGAAATCGTGAGAGAACGACAAGAACCACAACTGGATCTACCAAACCAGAATCCAAGACCAAACAATGCTGAACTTTTGGTACTCGAGAAAGAACAACACTTTCCAACACCCAAACTCTTTACAAAACCAAAGTTCACGATCCCGTCTTTCAAAGGAGACAACATCCAGACAGGTACATCGAATAGGAAGGAAAAGTTGATCTCATGTTCGCATACCATGACTGCCCCCAAGCTAAACAAGTTCACCTCATCACCATACAAATTGAAGATATGCTCGAACTTGGTGGATGCAAACAAGGAAAAAGATCCAGAACTTCCAAATTCCAACAATCACTTCTTGGACCGACCTCAAACAAACCATGAGGAAGCGATTCCTACCGACACATTATACACGAGAAGTTAAACTACGACTACACCAACTTCGACAAGGTAGAAGTTCAGTTGAAGACTACTACAAGGAGATGCAGTCCTTACTCAATAGGGCTAACATAACCGAAAAAGAAGAGATAACAGTGTCAAGATTCGTCATCGGCTTAAACTCAAACATCACTGATCTTCTTGATCTCCATGAGTATGAAAACCTCGAAGATACACTAAAGAAAGCAATGACAATCGAAACACAAATACAAGGAGATTCCGATTCAGAGAATATTACCAAGGTATTTCATCCCCTTATCAAGGTAATCCTTCAAATCCTTTCTCATCTTCTACTCCATCTTCTCAAAAAAGCCAAGAGATGAAAAACCTGACAAGGAGAAAGAACGACCAGTAAAGAATGACACACTTCCAGTCCCTAAAGATCAAATAATAATTTGTGAGGAGGTAGGGAAAGCAAAAAAGAAAAAGCTGAGAAAGAGGCAAAAGCAAAAGAGGTCACTAGTTACAAAATCCAAAAGAATAATGACCCATGGGAGGTGAGTGACCTAATTGTGAGAAGAAAAGAGTGACTCAAAATCAATATGTGAGCACAAAAGAATTGAGAGAGGACCTTATTACAACAGCCTTCCATCCTTGTTCACTTTAGGGAATCAATTGTTTCGATCTCTAACATTAACAAGGATTGCCTAGTGTGTTTTCATCTTTGTTACAGGATTTTCAAGAAGTTTGATCCACCTAACGAATTACCATCGGAAAGAGGAAAACAAACCAAACCAATCTAATTCAAGGTTCCATCATACCTCGTCAAACATACAATATCGAAGAAACCAAAGAGTTAGATTTTACGAAAAGGCTACATCCAGGAAAGCCTTAGTTGTGATGTCATCTTAATGACGAAACAAGATTCGAACAACTCCAAAGGCTTTATAGTTCGTGCACCGGGAATCCATGTAAATGATGAAAAGTAAAAACACACGAGACTGGCCCACACCATTTTCCATCGCTAAGAGTTGTCGAATAGTGCTAGGTGACCCTCCTGATGGGTTACCACCTGAAAGCCCTAATCACTATGCCATATCAATGAAGAGCCACCAGTTACTAGAGTCCAGAGGTAAGTATTTATTACTCATTTTAATGATATTGTAACGTACTTTTCTCCTTTTACAAGGTAAGGCTCGTGAAGTTGTCATCCACACTAAGCACAACTCCTTAAGTGCATAACAGACCGAGGTAAGCAAAACACAGTAGACGATGCACTACCACGAAGGTATACTCTTACCTATAAACGCATACTACTATTCCGAGAATTGAACATCAAGATGTATATCACAACTCGGATATTTATGATATTCTACCCATACTTTTAAAAGTGCTTTTAATGAGCTTTATCTTGTATATGAGTTTCCTTGTCAACTAAATAGGTTCTACAGTCCACAAATCTCCTCCCGAGAATTCTTAATTAATGAACAACTTAGGAGACTTAAGGGATTACTTAACAAACCAGTTGACATGGTTTTTAAACACTCATTCTCGCCACACGAATAAAAACCATGGAGAAATTATCTGAAGCAATCATACAGAAAGCCAACAGTGGTCGGCGCCATCTTGAATTTCAACCAAAACATCAGATTACAAGACTTGTATGCAAAAGAGGATTTCAAGACTACAAGAAATCATTCCTACAAGAAGAAACCTCGACTAAAATGCATAAAGACACATCACATTGATCATGGTAAATGTTTCACAAGTTTTCCTTTACATATATAATTCTCTTTGTTTGGATTTTCAGATTCGAGGACGAATCCTTTTGAGGAGTGGGGAATGATACATGCACCAGAGTCCATAATACATGCTCTTTGGACTAATGTTTCTACTCGAACCTATTAGAAGAACAAAGTCTCGAAGATTCAAAGCATATCTATTCGGTAAGTATAATGTGAATGAATCATTAAACGATCCTAATGTTGCTCCCTTTAATGTTTCAGATTCGAGGTTGAAACTTTTGAAGAAAGGGAGGATGATACATGCACACAAGGCTCACATCAAAGGAAGAAGTAATAACTCTTCCAAATGATCCACTCGTCCAAGCATTGGAAAGAAGATCAGAACAGAAGCAGACTTACGACGACTTTTGAATGGGATCCTGATCTTATTTAGTCAAGATGTCTTCTGAATATACGACCGTCTGTCTCTTATCTTTCTAACGGTTCTTGAATCGCATCAATCCGATATCGGGAACTCAAGATATGACTATTTTACTGAAGATGGTGCATGCAGAAAATCCTATACGGGATTAATACGGGATTTTGTAAATATTACGAATTTTCAATATTTTTATTGATTATTTGTAATATAACTTAATATAGGATGAGCTTATCTTTTAGGATTAGATTTATTATTTTATTAGGAATTAAGGTTGGGTTAAAAGTATTATCTTTAGTTATTATTATTTTATTAGAATTAGAGTTAAGATATGTTTAGTTTTATTATTTATTCATTAGTTATTTTAGGACCTTTAGAACTCATCCCCTATATAAAGGAGGCTTCATTAACTTGTAATTCAAGATTTCTTTGGTTAATATACAACGAGAGTTCGTTTTTGCAAGTGCTGATTGCCTTGTGCCTTCGAAGCTTCTTCTCCTGGAGTTCTTTCAAGTTCTTGTGAGGGAGATATCTCACACTCCAATTTTCCTTTTCATCGCGACTAGGAGGGTTGGTTAGAGCCATTTATCGTGTTTGCCTTTTCATTGTGACTAGGAGGGCTCGATAGGACACTTATCCATCTATTTTTCCACAAATCCATCCGCACCATCAATCATCTTTACCGTTCACCTTCATAAGGGAGATCTTTTGATTTCTTTATTATCTTATTCATCTTTCATTTATTACTTTTGTTTTTTTATTCTAATCGTGTTGTCTTGATTCTAGCACATAAAGAAACCCTAAACAATCCTAGCGACTACCGCCACCTTCCCATATTCATCACCTTTTTCTTCATCGAGTCTAGAGCTTTCTAGGTTTGATTCTTCAACAGAGCAACCGTCATCATCCGCCACCACTTCCCTATCACAAGTCATAGGACAGCTCCTTGTGAAAAGGCACTTCTCGGAATGGCAACTCTTCGCGGAAAGGTACAATCCACAAAAATTGACCTAGACCATATTTGTAGTGCTCTGTGTGAAGATGATGGTGCAACTCTCCAGCTGAAATGAAGTCTCTAGCTAGCTCAAAAGTCCAGCTCAAGTGAGCTATGAGCTCAGGGTCAGCTAGCAATTTTCATCATTTGTTCTTCATGATCTCCCGAGTCATCCTATGTAAGATTCCTAGCTTATTGACTCCAATTCTAGCTTTAAGTCAGCTCCCATGATGTGGCCGAATATGCACCTACAAAAGAAGCATATTATAAGCTAAGTAATATAGGATATAATATAATATGTGGACTATTGTTATAATAATAACTCATGCATCATACGATAATGAATGAATATTATTATTACAACTATAGATTATGCATGAATATCAATCAATGATGCAAACCATAGACATAATGAATGAATGCACATGTTATGATAATCAGCATAGTCTAATATGAAATTGTATGCTTATAATATATATAGTGCATAATAAGTAAATATAAGATAAAGTAAGGTAGAACTCCCTTAGAACCAGATTTGAATAACCTCCATGGTGTCAAATCATGGAGAATTTGGAGCTAGACAGGATCACATCACAAAGTATGTAAACAATAATTAGATATGAATGAGCTATTATAATTGAATTCATTTTGCCACCTGTTTAATGAAAAGCTACTATGAATGCATGCATTGAATGAGTTTATATAAAGATGTGAAATTAAGTCATGCATGAATATCATATATTATACATATAATGACAGCATATAATTCAAGCAAAAATTAAGAATAAGATAAACATATTCACGAGACATGTAATGCATAAATGATAAATAAATAATAAAATAAGGTAAGACTCCCTTAGAATCAACAAGGCAAACGTCCATGAAGTGATCATGTGTTGAAGAAGTTTGGTCTTGGCATGATCGCATCACATTGAGATTGTATGAGCTATTACCTGCTGCCGTGCATGAGTATGGTCTTGTGAGCTATGAATGCATGACAGAGCTAAGTATATCATCATATACTATATGTGAGATAATGTATATGACTTAGGAGCTGAAATGAATGCAAATGAGCTAACAAATGAATGAATTAAGCATGTGCCATGTCATAAATGTATTGAAACATACTTAGATGAATGCAAAACGAATATGAATAATAACATGCTTGAAGTCATTGTGTAGCAATTAATATAACATGTGGATATGTTATATGCATGATATCATATAATGATCTTCATAATAATGATAAATGGAAACATGTCAATAATAATATCCCAATAAATGATATGTTATCATAGCATAGATAGAATGATATGGAAAACATGATGAACTAAACATGGATGGTATGAATGATATGATAATTTACACTAACATGTGAATGCATGATTATGATATAATAATGTATAAATGATATCTATAAGATAAGGTAAGAAGAACTCCCTTAGAATCAGCTTTGAATAACATCCATGGTGTGTTCAAGTCATGGAGAAAGTTGGAGCTAGTTTGGATCATATGATCCTCCCCTTCTTTAGCGATTTATCCTCAAATCGAAGTAGTTTCTCATTGAAGGTGTTCTTGATGTAGGAGGATTTAATCCTTATGTTTTCCTCCAATAGATGATTCACACGAAATGTTCAACCTCTTGGCTTCAATCTGGTAACTTCACGTCCTTTAATTGGAGGACACAATGTTTGGGAACCATCACATGTCATTTGAACATAAGAGACATATCCCTTCATGAACCAACTGATCCTTTTTCTTTATTATTTGAATTATCACAATGCTTGGAAAGGACCTCTATATCTTCATTTCCTCCTTT